>NW_027529569.1:397830-486819 GCF_008692635.1 Crocuta crocuta
CACTCACAAAAATATATATATTATTATATATTGATAAGTAATATTTATGCACTGTATATTGTAATATCATTTGCTATATGTTAACATTTACTATATATATTTACATATATGTATGTATATATAACATTTATTATATATATAAATATACTATATTTACTGTATATACTGCAAGTATACAATATACTAATAGTATATATTAATATATTGCTAGTTTAAAAAATATGGAAGTTGCAAAACACTGAGAAAAACATGGTAAATAAGATAATTCTCTAAAATAGAGTGATTAAGACACTAGTTGATTAAAATGAATGCTTATTATTATATTTATTATGCCTTGTTTTTGTTTTTGGCCTAAGCAGTACTCTATTTCACTAAAATGAATTAAGTAAAAAGGACAGGAATTCTAAAGACAGAACTAGGTCACAGTTGTTTCGTAGCCTTTGATCCCTATGAAATATAATACCCAAACAATGTTTAAAACCCTCCTGATTGCATGAGGCCTTCTGACAGAGAAAACAGATACTACCGTAATATGAATCTTTTGAGACCTGGTAATCTGTGCTTGATAACTGAACCCTGCCTCTATTGACTCAACCAAGTACTACCTTTTCCAGAAAAACTAAAGGCACAATCCTGATCCTTATAAATTAGTCTTCCAGGTCTGAAATTGTGTCTTAAAGGGATATCTACCTAAAACAATTTGTCTACCTAAAATTCAAAGGAATTTATTTCTCTTCAATTCATTAATGGAAACATACCAAGAAAATGTGATTCTAAAATAAAAATAGGTGAAATTTCAAAAGAAGACATGGTTGCCAATTTCACTCAGTTCAGAGATACAGCTGCTCTATAGTAATGGGCACAAAACAATCTGGCTACTATGCTAACAGATAAATCACAAAACCTGCATATTCCAGGCTTTTTAAGACCAAAATAATGCCACTTCTTCGTCTCCCCTAAGTCTTGTGAGAGGGGAACCCAGCTACACACTTCATATTTCACATCAGGTTTGGGGACTCAACACAGATTGCTTAATGTTGCTATTTGAAGACATAAAGATTTAAGTGTGGTATGTACTTAGAAATGGGGTAAGAGCTATGCTAAAATATGATATCTTAAATGGTTAAAATGTTTACTTCTGGAAGAATAGGACTTTATACCTCTTCTTTTATACCTTTTCTTACTGTATGGATGTGTTACAATATGCTTGTATTACTTTTGTTGTGTTTATTATGATTATTTTGAGGGTTATTTTGCTTATTTTCATATGCAAATAGCCATCTTTTTCTTTTATAATTTTGGAGTCATATTATACCCTTTGCAATCTTTTATTTTTCTCAATTAAATATTGAAAAAATCTAAACCATTAGGTAGACTTGTAAAACATAATTGTTTTCAGCTTTACTTAGGTATAATTGATAAATAAAAATTATATATAATTAGGGCACACAACTTGATATTTTGATGTATGCATGCATGTGAAATGATCACCACAATCAACGTATTTAATATCCATCACCTCACATAGTTGCCTCTTCCTCTTTCCCTCCCTCCTGCTTGCTTGTTTCCTTCCTTCCTTCCTTCCTTCCTCTCTCTCTCTCTCTCCTTCTCCTTCCTTCCTTCCTTCCTTCCTTCCTTCCTTTCAGTGTGTGGTGAGAATACTTAAGATTTATTCTCTTGGCAAATTCAAGTATACAATACAGTATTGTTAACTATAGTCACCATGCTACACATTAGATCTTCAGGACTTATTCATCTTATGTAATTGAAATAATGCTATTATAACTATTTGTAATTTGCAATATTTTATATATTCACTGAATATCATTTATAACATAGTATTATACTGGATGCTAAGGCTGCTGAAGATAATGTAGAGTTTCACTTGACAAACATTAACACTTGATTTAAATATGTGTGTAAGTCGTGCACACACATGCACACACACACACAATGTTCAAATAGGTAAACATTAAAGATAGAAGCTGTTTTCTTCCTATTAAAGAAGTGATTTGCAAATCTAAAGGGGAGCAAACTTGTGTTTTACATTAGAATTAGGAAATATCAGTGTTAGGGAAATACTAAATACATATCATATGCATTCATATATATGTATGACTATATACACACGTCTGTTTATGTGTGTGTACACACTCATGCATCTGGCTATGTTTGTATTCCCTTGTATGTACAAAGCCTGGGAGCAGTGATACCGTAAAAAAAAGGACACATTCATTACTCAAATAGTCCATCCCTCTGCTCCCTTTCCCTACATGCACTTATGTCTCTTCTCCTGTGTGGGCATCCTACATACTCTGCTCTAATTTCAACATAATGTGTTGGCCACTCCCTGCAAAGATCCCTTCCTAACCTGGTTGGACATGAACACTCCACCCAAGATGGCCCCTCACAGAATGCCCTCCTTATTCTGTGTCATTTCTACTATCCCATACCCCACTGCATCTCGGCCATGTGGAGGATGCACTCAGACTGTGAATTCCCATATTGACTGCCAACTCCTCCCCCAACCCCAAACTTTCCCTACTCAGTGTAGTCTCTGACACTCTGCACTGTGTTATGTCTCCTCCCATCCCTGCCTCGGTGTATGAACACCTTCCTAACCCACACAGTGGGTCTGACTATCCCTTGTAGACACACTACTTCTTCTGCTTTCACAAGGCAGGCTCTCCTGGGTCCCCATCCTGCTCACATGCCCTTCTCACAGTAATTCAGCTCCTATTTTCCACACTAAGAATCAGCCCCCACAGCAGCCTCCTCATTTCTGTCCCAGTCTCCTGATCCTCCTCTGGGACACTGCCTCCCCCATTTTCAACTTAGATGCCTACTTGACTCTAAGATAAAATTAGCTGAAGTAAAGAAGGGAGGGAGAGATGAAGTGGGTGTGAAAGAGAAAGATAACAAGGAAGAGACAGAGCCCAAAATAATCTTAAAGGTCATCATTCATAATGTATAATGCAGGTTAAAATTTTTTTAGAGAATTTCTTTACATTTTTTATTAAGTTTTTTAAATGTTTCTTCATTTCTTTAGAGAGTGTGTAAGCAGGAGAGCAGCAGAGAGAGAGGGAGACACAGAATCCAAAGCAGGCTCCAGGCTCTGAGCTAAGAGTCTGCTGTGGGGATCAAAATCACAAACCACGAGATCATGACCTGCGTGGAAGTCAAACGCTTAACCAACTGAGCCTTTTTATATTTTTAATAAAGATATACCTGGGAGCACCTGAGTGGCTCAGTTGGTTGAGCATTCGAGTTCAGCTCAGGTAATGATCTCACGGTTCGTGGGTTCGAGCCCTGCATCGGGCTCTGTGCTGAACGCTTGCTCAGAGCCTGGAGCCTGTTTTGGATTCTGTGTCTCCTTCTCTCTCTGCTCCTCTCCCACTCACTCTCTGTCTCTCAAAAATAATTAAGTGTAAAAAAATTAAAAAAAAAAGATATACGGGGGTGGGGTGGGGATCATGGGGTGCTTAGTCAGTTAAGCATCTGACTCGTGATATCAGCTCACGTAGTGATCGCACCAGTTCATGAGATCCAGCTCCGTGTGCGGGATGGAGCCCTCCTCCCACTATCAGCGTGGCGCCTGCCTGGGATTCTCTCTCCTCAATCTCTCTCTGCTCCTCCCCCAGCTTGGCTCGCAGTCTCTCTCTCTCTCAAAATAAGTAAATAAACATAAAATAAAAAGATGTATCTGGAATATGGTCATTTAGTTCAGGATTTTATATGGGAAAGGAATGTTCATTAATAAATATGCAGAAAAGGGTTACCTGGAGGGTCAATTGTGAGGAACTTACATCATAAAAATTTTGAAAGCCTCAAAGTTTGGCATAAACAAATAAAGAATTTTGGACCATGGTTGTAGGATCTAAATATTTCCAGAATTGCAATATGTAAAATGTTACATTTATTGTCTGTGGTTATGGGGGGACAACTGGGAATAGTGGGTAAAGAATAAATTAAAATTAAAGAAAATATATTTGATCCAATAGTAATATCATAGAGATTCAATAATATTATCCAATATTGATGCTCAACGAATCTTCGGTTTCAATAGAAATGCTTAATATACATTAATTTTCATAGGAATTGATTTCACATATGGAGAAGCATGGCTTTAACTCCTTAGCTAGAGGTCAAATTATCAGGCTGGAACATCCAAAAACCAAACCTCTGACAAAATAATTCTAGAATCCATGGTCCTAAATAAAAATTAAAAGGCCCTTCTAAACATAAGAGCCATTAAGAAACATGATTCATACCTCCTTGGAAATATCATGATAAAAGCTCACGCATTCAGCATTTTCCTCACTTGATATGTCTTACACTGTTACTTAACAAAAACACGATTTGTAACAAAGCATGTGAACACACTAGAGAAGTAGGATGCATGCTATAGACCCAGGGGTCCATCTTCAAATAGAAGTTTGGCGGAGTTTTTGCAGCCACTGTATAGGCAGAATAAGATGAAGCAACGTAAAGAAGGAAAACATCACTCCCTGAAGTATTTCTGTAATGTCATGACAATTTTTAAAAAAAAGAAATATTAACAGAACTCCACCAGTAAGATCCGGGAGAAGAATAACTCCACTAAGCACTTGACCACTCCAGAAGCAGATGCGTGATTTAGTGTGATGACATCATGGAGAAAACCTATGGCATCCAGCATCGCCTCACCCATCAGAACTCTCCCTCAGACAGTGTTTCCCCACACTTCCTCACCCTCATCAACTCAGGAAACCACTTACATTTTGGAAATAATTGGAAGGAAATAGCAAATTAGGCAAACAGATTGAAGCAGACTTTTAAGCCCCTGGAAAGAATAACTGCATACTATGTCTAGTTACACCTAAAATAAATGGGATCCCATTTATTTTTTATTTTCAAATGCTCACATTTACCTTGACTTTTCAGCCATTATTTAAACATTTACTATTATTATTATTATTGTTATTATTATTATTTTAGTTTTTAATTTGCTTTTGTCTGTTTTCTCTGGCTCACAAACAGAATGAGTAGAAGTGAAGTAAGATGGCAGAGAGAAAGAAGAGAAGACAAATAGAAGGAATGAGAAAAACTTGTCCTGCGGTAAGTTTAGATATTTCAGGTGAGCTGGGTACTAGAAACAAACTATAGATAATACTTGATTTATGAACGATGTTAGGTGGCAATAAGAGAAATGTGTCAGGCTGAGGTATGGGCTGGCACAACACACACTTGTTGTGTGACCTGAGCAGGACAGACTGGCAGATATAGTTCTTCCTTATCTCCGTGATTCTAGTGTACTGGCTGATGCCAGGGTTGGAGGGGTGAATGTAGGGGAAGAGAGAAGAGAATCTCATCTCTGTAATGGAAGTCAAGACATTATGGACTGAGAGGGAGACTATATATCCTTGTATTTATCTACATATTTGTGTTTATTGAAAAGTTTTGGGTGGCTGAGAAACAACAACGAAGATTCATGGAATTTAAATCAAACGGTTTATAACTGAGGAAAGCTAATACGCCTTATATATCACATACTTTTTCTACATACATTGTTATTTTATATAACCTGAGCTGACATTTTATAGACATTTAACTTAATAACTTTTAAAGTAAGATGAGGCACCTGGGTGGTTCAATCACTTAAACCTCTAACTTTGCCTCAGGTCATGATTTCATAGTTTGTGGGTTTGAGCCCCGTGTCGGGCTTTGTGCTGGCAGTTCAGAGCCCAGATCCTGCTTTAGATTCTGTGTTTCCCTTTTTCTCTGCCCCTCCCCTGCTTGTTCTCTCTCTGTCTCTCAAAACTTAACATTAAAATTTTTTAAGAAAACTATTATTTATCTTTTAAAAATAATCATATTTGATAGTTCATATATTTTAATTCCCAGTAGCATGCTTTTACTAATTATACATTTCAAAAAAATTAATAGCACATATAACACCCTAAGACCTACTGACATGATCTTTTAGATCCTCTGAATACACATTTGAAGCTAAATGTTAAAAATGTAACAGATATTATCACATAGCCAGATTAGGGCTATTTGACATGACACCTTTTAAAACACCAGTGTTTCAAAGTCTAAAATACATGCAGGCTCAGTTGTAAAATATAAAGCTAAAAAAGAGTACGTAGCGCAAGGAGAGTGTTCTGCAAACTGGAACTGCTAATGGAAGAATAGTGCACATGAATTAATAATACCATTTCTCTTCAGCTTGAAGCCCACTATGCATCGCTCATATTCTTTGATCCATAGGCTTGAGTTCTAACAATGAGGTCTCTCTTGTTATTCCTTTGAGATAGTTAAATTGAATAGCAGGCAGTTTTCTCAGTGGGTGTCTTCAAATGAGGCCTTAATAACTCAGTACCTGTATCCTGTCCATAAAGGTAAAATTTGGATTCATAGACTACATGAAGCATGTCACTATGCTGAGATCTGTATAATACCAAACAAAACTTAACAGCAATGTCCCCTACCCCCCATAGCGGCAGAATTGCCAAAGAGGCATTGTGAAATTGTGCAAGCATTGCCTTGAATACCTATCTCACCGGTGCAGCATATTCAATATGCTTATAACTACAAAATAGATGTTAGCTTCCATTCATTTTTATAATAATCTGATAATCAAAAAGAATGTATTTCTCTTATTCCATTCTGTACAATTTATAAGTCTAAAACACAAATAGTTATACAGCCAGAATATTTTTACTGAAGCAAAAGGTATTTATAAAACAGCAGGTAATGAGGGAAATGAATTATACTTTCTGCTTTCCTAATAATGCTCGGATGCTAAGAATTTAGTATAATTACACAGACAAATTGGATGGAAGTTCAGTATTAGAATTAAAAGATAGGGGGAAGAGATTTGTGGCCCCTGTAGCATAACAAAAATAATTTAGAAGAAAGAAGATAAGAATACACTAAAAAACATTTTAGTTTTTCACCAGGTTTAAAAATAACATAGTGCAGGGGCACCTGGGTGGCTCAGTCGGTTGAGTGTCTGACTTCTGCTCAGGTCACAGTCTCACAGTTTGAGAGTTCAAGCCCCATATCAGGCTCTGTGCTGACAGCACAAAGCCTGAAGCCTGCTTCGGATTTTGTGTCTCCCTCTCCTTCTGCCACTCCCCTATTCTCTCTCTCTCTCTCAGAAATAAATAAACATTAAAATACTTTAAAAAAACCACAGTGTAATAATATAAGCTAAAAATCAAAACTAATAGAGTATTAATAAAATATGCCAAAGAATATAATAATGTACTATATACAAATACATAACATATATTTGCTTTTCAAGTTAAGCTCAGGGTTTATATGTTTAAAGAAAACACAAATTCCCCTCCATATGTTAAATAAAATATTATTCCATTTGGATTGAAATACATTATAAACCATTTATTATTTACAAAATTGGAATATTATACAATTATCCAAGCTTTCTGCTAATAGGTAGACTCTGGATACAGGCAGTGAAGAAATAGGAACAAAGATCTCACTTTCCTTTTTTTTTCTTTTCTTTCTTTTTTTTTTTAAGAGAGAGAAAGTGAGAGGGAAGGGGGAAAGAGAGAGAGAGGTTGAGAGAGAGAGAGAGAGAGAGAGAGAATCTTAAGTAGGCTCCACACTCAGCGCAGAACCAGATACGGGCTCAGTTGCAGGACCCTGGGATCATGACCTGAGTCAAAATCAAAAGTCAGATGCTCAAATGACTAAGGCATCCAGGCACGCCTCACTCTCCCTTTTTTGAGAATTACTAAAGTAATTCTAGTAATTTTAGTAATTTTAGTAATTACTAAAAGTAATTATTTTGATGTGTGGGCCTTATATGCTAATATTCAAGAACTTATTTACTAATAAATCCTTTCAATGGTTTCTCTTTGCATTTTAAAACAAAACTACTGACTGACATGTTTTTGAGCTACATTGAGTAATTTTCCTTATTCATAATCACTTTGTCTATTGTAGCCAAAGGGATACATTTATAAAATGAAGAGCCGATTATGAGATGCCATCTGTTAACTCTACACGATATTCCTTTTGCTTGATGTGCTATATAAGGATCAAACCCTCAAACTTGACCTCAATAGCGTCATGATCTAGATAATGGATCTGGTTAGAACCAATATAACTCATTCATATTCTATTGCTGAACACATTGCAGTCTCAATTCATATTTGATTAAATTTCCATTTATCATTATTAAAGATTCCTCTGTGCAAATGAAATGGCATTTAGTTCATTTAACATATAATTGAGTTCTAATTGAGCAGCAACTGTTTCATAGAATTGTTAAGTACTTTGGGATGTAAAATAACACAGGTACCAATTTTGTGAGTAAAGTCTTATGTACCACTCACCCTGTTTGCTTATTAACTTCAATTTCTAGATACTGGGCCAATAGTTACTAGTTTACCTTGATTAATACTTTCCTCAGCACTAATGTCATTCCTTGCTCCGTTATAGGGTCTCATTTCATGGAAATACATTACACCTTTGTGAGTCTTTTTTAAGTGCCACGATTTTTTAGTTTTGCATGGAGAGGTAAATGTCTTATTGTAAAATGAGAGTAGATGTGGATTATTCTATTAGAGAAAACTCTTTCTCTTATACAATGCTATCCTTGGTTTGTAAGCAACACTTTTAAATAGAAGAAAGAGTATTTTATTTAACCTGATCAAAAGCATAAATCAAATGTTTCCTTCTAAAATTTTTTTTTAATCTCCATGCTCAGTTTCATTGTGGAAGTCCCACACAAACCAGCTCATTTTATATATATTTCACACTATGTAGTTTTAAGGCCCAATTTCATTTTCCTTAGTTTTTATCAATTGATCCTCATTTTTCATGTATTCCTTATTTGGAAATTTGCCTACTTGCTAAAATGTATTTTTAACTTCAAAACCAATACTCGTGGCACCTTCGTGGTCCATCATCGATAGGTGCTGAAGCACCTGTTAAACACATTCCCAGCTGAAGTCAAATAAGGCAAAACTCTGCCTTTTTGTTTCACCTCAACTACTATAAGTTTCCCTTTCATGGCCTATTTGATGTCATGTGTTTTTATTTTATTTATCAATTTTGTCTTTTTTGTTGATGATTTCACTGTTTAAAATGGCCCACACATAGTGCTTGAGTGCTGTTTAGTTTACCTAAATGCAAAAAAGGCTGTCATATACCTTAGGAAGAAAATAAATGGGTTAGATAAGCTTCATTCAGGCATGAATTATAGTGCTGAAGGTAGTGAATTCAATGCTAATGAATTAGTAGTATACTTAATATATATTAAGTGTTTTAAACAAAAACACACATAAAACAAAGTTCTGTGTTGACTGCTTTATGAAAATGACCACAGGCTCACAGGAACCTACCCTATTTTCCCCTCTAGGAACAATGGTTCAGTATTTGTTAATTCAGTGTTCATGGTAAATTTCTAGAACATAACTACCAATACTAGAACATAAATACCAACCGTGTCAATTATAGGGATGTTCCAAAAGGCCAAGAAATGAATAAAATATTTCAAAGAAGATCCAATAAAATTAGGAATTTTAGTGAGAATTCTGACACTACCACCTGCCAGCCCTGTGATCATGAGCATGTCAGTTAAGTTTCTGTGTCTGTTTCCTCATTTGACAAACAATAATAATATGATTCTTACAATATAGGAGGAATGGCATATAATTATAGGGCACTTAAAACCATGCCTGAGAAAGAAATACTATGCAAGTATTTTTAAATTATTCAACATTTTATGGGGATAGTATACTTAACCAAGTGTATTTTTTTCCTAAATGCTTATGAAGAATAGTTTATAATTTTAGAGACCAAGTCTCCACCAAGTGGAAAAAATGCATGTGAGAGTAGCAAAGACTTCCTGAGATATAACATTTCCCCCCTGACTTTATAGTTCTCCTTCTAGTGTGAATCACCTCGCATTGGAAAGGACCACACCTCTGGCGGTTCTTTACCTCCCCTTTTAGGCATGGTAGAACTGTTTGTAAAGCTGAACTGGACGTAGAGCAAATAATAAAATTGACTCAAAGAGTCAGTTGTCAAAGACACTTGGGATGGGGGATTGGTAGAACATTTTTTAATAGTCTTATTATTTGTAATTCTCAAAAACCTGACTCATATAACTTATAAAAATAAGAGTATGTTCAAACTAGCTTCAATGCTTCCTGTATTAATCTCATTTTCTGACAACTCATTACCTAACACAATGGATTGTATATGCATGCCTCTCATATTCCTCTTCTTTGTCTACTTTTTAGTTATTCTCAGATGTGTTTTAAACATTAGAAGACATTCCAGTTTCCTGCCTGTAGTTGATTGCCAGTCTTGCAACACAGTTAGGGAAAATCCTTAAAGAACCCTATGGTTTTGCTGAATTGAGGAGATAATAGCATTAATTTCAGGAAGGCAAAGGTGGCTAGAATTTGTTGGGTGGAGTGCCTGAGAAGAGAAAGCTGCTTACAGAAAAAGAGCTTCAGGAGTATGCTAAGGAACACCCTTCAATCTTGCTGAGAACTGATCAGTACCTGAGTGAGCAGAAACTCCCCAAGACAAGGAAAAGACAAAACATGAGGCACCTCCTAGGTCAACAATTCCTGGAGCTTCCACAGGGCTGAGAATAGCTTTGTGTTTCCACCAGCTAGTGTTGAGAGACTTGTAATACACAAGGCACTGGGATGGATTCTCAGAAGCATCATATCTTAGTAGTGAGGCTAAATTAGTATCAAATAAAGCAAGGCCATTCTGGACATATTAAGCAAAGTGTTGGGGAAAAATGATGCATCTCTGGCAAGACAAAGAATAAAAAAATACATTTGGAAATAGTGGATTGAGGAATCTTTCTGGGGATAAAGGGGGATAAAGAGCAGCATTCCAAAATGTAAAATGGGTAAAGTCATCAAGAAGGCATACCAATCCCAAATGCGTAGATACCTAACAGAGCATCAACAAATACAAAGCAAATACTCATAGAACTTAAAGGAAAAATAGGTCTCATTTTTTCAAGTAACATAACTGCAAATTGTGCATCAATTTTCATTATCTTTCATTTTAAAATAAGCATTCTTGAGTTCAGCCATTTTGTCTGTTTTGTTCTTCATACATATTTGTGAGTAAAACAAGTGCTATTTTGAAGCAAAGTTTCTCCTGAAATTTGCCATTTCACTTTTCCTTAATTTGGGCTTCTTCCTATTTTCTTCACATTATTATCATTATTTTAAAGTTCTTTTTTTTATTAGAGACAGAGAGAGAGAGTGCAAGCATATGCACAAGTAGGAAAGGTGGAGAGAGAGAGAGAGAGAGAGAGAGAGAATCTTACACAGGCTCCACACCCAGCACAGAGTCCACCACGGGTCATGACCTGAACTGAAATCAAGAGGTGGACACTTAACCATCTGAGCCACCCACGTGCCCATTACATTGTTTATTATTATTCTAAATTTTTTCTTCATTTTCAAGGATAGTTTCTAAATTCTCCTTTTCCCAAATATCTGTCTCAGAATTTTTGAAACCTGGGCCTTTTGGGTGTCTGACACACAGCTTCCTTCTCACATGTTACAACTACCAGAAGAGAGTCAGGCTGACACCCCCTCTTCCCTGAATTATAAGTTACCTCTTTTCCAGCTGCTTTTTATCCTCTAGAAATATAGTTACTTCCCCTCTACCGATTGTCCTATTTATGTAAATGTGATTGGTTTAGATCTTCAGTATTCCTTTGAAATTAATTTAATGTGGTCTCATAAAAAGGGAGAGATTAATGTGTGTGGTGAGGCAACTAACAGAATTAGGAACCTAGCAATTTTGAACATATTTTCTGTACTTCAGTCTTCATTTCATTTAAAAAGTGAAAGGGGTGGGTGCTTGGGTGGCTCAGTTGGTTGAATGTCCAACTTTTGATTTTGGCTCAGGTCATGATGTCATGGTTCATGAGATCAACCCCATCTCGGACTCTGTGCTGACAGCATGGAGCCAGATTGAGATTCTCTCCTTCTCTGTCTTCCTGTCTTATGCTCATGCCCTCGATCTCTCTCATAAATAAATAAACCTAAAAAAGTAAATGACAAGTAATGAAGCTTATTGAAAATCAAGTTGGATTTTCACAAATTAAAATTTGTGATGAATGTGTTTCTTCTTTTTTTTAATTTTTAAGGTAATTATAGATTCATGGGGAGTTGCAAAAACAGGGCACAGGAGTCCCAAGTACCCTTCATCTACTGAAGGGGGTACCAGTCTTGCCTTCTCCTTTATCACCTAGGACATCATTTCAGAGAGAAGCAGAAGGTATATCTCATTACCAAGAGGTGGTTGTAAAGTTTCAGACTACATTTGTGCCTCTGCTGGAGGTAAGGGTTGGGTGGTGATGTAAGCTCTGGCTTTCTTTTTTTTTTTTCTTAAAAATTTTTAAAATATTTATTTATTTTTGAAAGACAGAGTGAGACTGAACATGAGCAGGGGAGGGGTAGAGAGAGAAGGAGAACACTTGCTTGGAGCAGCTTCAGGCTCCAAGCAAGTGGTCAACACAGCCTGATGCAGGGCCCAAACCCATGAACTGTGAGATCATGACCTGAACCATAGTCAGACACTCAACCGAATGAGCCTCCCAAACACCACCCCCTCTTTTTTTTTTTTTTTCAATTTTTTAAGGTCTGGTTTCTTTAGGCCTCTTCTCATGGTGACCTAGTGGGGAAGGAGAGGGGCATTTCTTACAGCCAGGCAATGGTAGAAGTCTACTTTCTACATGGCTTTGTTGATGTGTGTATAGTGGAGCCACAGTTTTACCCATGGTGTTTGACTGTATAAAAGGAATGATATCTAAGTATTCTGTTGTGCTAGGCTGCCCTTTTCCTGTCCTTTGGCTAGAGAGAAAGAGCTTTTCTTGGGGCTTTTTTTTTTTGTAGGATTCTTTGGTGTAGGCTGTCAGCTTTTTCCATCATCCAGTCCTGGATAAATGAGGCAAAAAGAAAAGCCAGTGAACTCACTGCCATGTTGTTCTTCAATTACAAAGTCCCTAGCTGATCTGCCTTCTTCTCTCCACTTTTTAGAGTCCTAAGTTGGTGTCACATTTTACCTATATTCAGCATGAAGAATTCTAAGAAGTATATCTATTCCATCTTGTCTAGGACTTGAAGGTTTTATTTTTCTCCTTATAAAACAGATTTAGTATGTGAAAACTAAGCTTTAAAAATATTAATTTATCAGATTAATATTTACCTTAAAATAAAATTCTTTACCTTGCAAAGTATTTCCCTTTGGAAGTGAAGTAACAGCTCTCCTAAATAAAGTTAATACATAACACAATTTCTCTGGAATGCAAAAATACACATGGCTTTTCTGGAATACATCATTCTGTCAAATGATGCATATCTGTATTGAAAATTGTAATACTGACACTGGGATGATTTTAGAAATGACCTTCTTTATCTTTAAGACATGTCATGCAGTCTTTATTTATTTTTCTTTGTATTTGTGTTAATAGCAGGAACTCACAAATGACTGGCATTCATTACAATGCTCTTTATACTTTAATGTATGGTTGTAACCTCCACAGGGATAGAAGGCAATGCCATTTTCTCAATTAATGTAAGAAAATAAGGTTAAAGGATTTATTCAGGCTGAGAACATACATACAAGATCCTTGGACCATTAATATATCCATTATGCACAGTTATTACACAAAATTTAATTTGAATTTTGTTTTCAATTTTGTCTGAATCACCAATTCTGCAGCTAAACCTACATAATATGGGAGGGTATACGCAGTCCATTATTGGAAAGGAAACATTTTTATATTAAAAGGTCTCTAAATGTGCACAGGCTTCAGAAAAAAAGTGAAAAGTATTTTTTCCATTTAAATGCTATTTGCCTAGCCTTGATGACTATGTCATAGTCTGTTTTTCCATCACCTTACTCTATTTTCTTTCCTTTATTCTTTTCCTTCCTCTCCCTTCACCTCAAGCCCTTACTCCTAAACTGTGAAGTCCCTGAGATCTTGGTCATCTTTCTGGCTTCATGGGCCGGAATATTTCTGCTTCATTGGAGGGAGTCATTATTTTGGTTTCACCTTGGACAACTGGCTGCAGTTTTCTACTATGTCCCACTGTATGTTATTTCAACTTCCATACTCTGTAAAGTACAGCTTTCAAAAGTAAACAAACCGTTCCCTTTGGAATGTTGACCACACTGACAGCCAAATTGAATGAATCATGCTCATGGAGTATGTTTCTTTATTCCTCAGAAAGTCAAGCAGAAATAGGAAAAGAGTTTGAGGCAGAATGAAAATCTTGCTTTGCCATATGTGGTTTAGAGTTTTAACTTCGTCTTAAACTTACTTCTATCACCCTGACTGTACAGATTAGAAATAGAATCTTCAAAGTAAGTAAAAATTTAACATGTTTATCATATACTTATATATCTAATGATTTTTGTATATGTAAATATATAATATATAAATATCAAATATAAATATTTATAAGTATAAATATCCCTTTTCAGAGACACTAATCTCCAAACCGTCACATTCTAAGGTATCTGGGGTTAGGAATATGACATATAAATCTGAGGAAACAAAATTCAAGCCCATAACACTGGCATGTTTTAGTAACTCTAATTCAGTATCTTAAACATTAGTAAAATTATCACTGTTGTAATTGTGCGTATTCATTTTAGATTTGTGCTCTGATTTGTTCTTGCCATTAAAACGTGCTTCTGTTTTACTCTCTTTCTCTATACCCCTATCTGGATAACATGTACTCTGTAGTATTTCACTCTGTCATTAGGACCTTAAAGAGATCTTGGCACTGAAAGATTAGATAACTCTCACTGTTATTTGAGTGTAAGATGTCATAATTCTGTATTTCTTTCTGCTCTTTCAAGAGTCACCAATCTCTTTAGTCTATGTAACTTTTTCTACATAATGCTGGTAATTGAATCACTGATGGCTTGCTTGAACTATGACCGGCTTAAAATAGAACATATTTGATACAACCTGGTAAATGCCATGAGATTATGGATAAACTCAAATTGTTCTTAAGTCCTGCAAGTAGGTCTATTTCATATTGCATGTCATATGCCAGAGGCTGGGTCAGGTTCATAGTCACAACACATTTCTCTCTACCCAATCCTCCTTAATTAGCATAGGCCCAGTCATAGTTTAGGTTTTTAGAACACAGCTCCAGCTATTGGAACATAGCCTCTATGAAAAAACTTTTCTGGAGAATTTTGTATATGGATTAATCCCTTCTTTTGATGTCATGCTGAAGACCTAGTAAAAAAGTCAACCTGGCAACAGCTGCTTTCATCCACTGTGCCTGTTTATACTGTGCACTAAGAAATATATCTGGATGGGAGTTGATAAACAATAGACCCTCAGAGATATTAAAGAAAATATACCTTTGTCACCCTTTTGCTTGTTCATATCCAAGTATTCTTGTATTATGTTGTGTTTTTTAATCAACTAAGTGAACAACGGTTGAGGACTGCTATACAGATCCAGCAATGCCTATCTTATTTCAGGAAAAAGTTAACATATGAGTCAAAAGTCTATATTTTTCAATAGGAGTAGGTCAACTATTCTGATTATGAGACTAAAGTACTTTCTAATCAAACTTTTACTCAAGTTTTTTCTCTTGGACTAAATAGTGTGTGTGTGTGTGTGTGTGTTTTGTCTCAGTAAGCTCTTCTTCAAGAATCATTATAGAGAAGGGTTCCTATTTGGCACCTAGATCATAAACCGTAGTAATCTTAATAAGAATTCTGTGTACAGAACAGAGTTCTGGGATTATTGGTACTCCTACTCAGCAAGTATAAATTCAGGAGACAGATACAGGGTAGCAGTTGCTAGTATTGAAACTGATGTTTTCACAGAAGAACCAGTTAAAAGCCAAGTTTCTAACCAGTTTTTCTGATTTAAATTTCAGAGAAGAGCTGGGCTATTGAACTGAGGAGACACAAACTAAGCTTCTCATGACTAAGCTTTGGAGCGGAATGTATTTAAACAATGGTGATATGATATAAAGTGGACCTATTTGTGGTTAGCAAAACCATGTTATAATTTTATACTAGTGAATGCCTCATAGGGAAGGAACAGATCGAATTCATTGTATGATCGTCAATATCTTGTGTGAGAGTTGACCTGAAAAAAGAGTAAATAAACCTGCTGTCCAAAATTTTAAAAAACACACTGTCAAGAGATAGAACAAATGTTAGTCAATATTTATCAATATGTATGTGTCAAACATCTTGCTAAGAGCAGGAAATGCAAGTTTTAAAAATCATTACTCTTGACCTAAGGTCTTCAAATTTTACTAGAGGAAAAAGAACGAAGAACAGAGAACGAAGAGAGGAGAGTATTCCATGAACGTGATGTAGAAGTGGAAGAAAACATGAGGCACAGAAAATGCACAATAAAAAAGAAATAACTACATAGTGACAGGAAGAAAACAGGAAAGAAGCAAAGTAGTAAATCTTGAAGAAAGGACAGGACCCGTAAAGGAAAGATAAATAAATGCCAGTGGGGAAGGAAGCCATGGAGAATCACAAAGAAAGGATGTGAAGGACAAAGGACAAAGGAGAGAGGAAAAGGACCAAAGGGAACAAGAGGAAAACAAAGTGTTCTACATCTGCTGTAATTAATTCATTCCAGCAGATGATATGTGCTTTCACGCTAATAGGTTTCGTAGCAATGGACTTGAAATTATTAAGATATGTAATTTTGAAATTTCTTTTCAACACATTAAGTTGGTGGCACTGATTGGATAAATGACCACCATGTAGAACAGTAATTATCAAAAATTAAAAGGGCAAATACTTGACAGAAACCTGCTGCAATAACAATTGCTATCTTATGTAACAAACACAGAACTCCATTAACTCCAATTTAAATCAAACTGACAGGTTTCACTAAGAATTTGTTGCAAACACTAAATATTCTTGTAAAATTATGGAAGAAATAGACCTCCCGTTATAGAAAAAAAGGAAACATATAGCTAAAATAAAATATAGATACTAGATTTTTTTCCATTTGGGGTTTATAAATAATAGTTTAAAAAATAGTTTAAAAATATGTGTGCATGCATAATAATGCAATCTGTACCTATAGGCTCATCTTTCTCTCCTTCTCCCTCTCTTCTTCTCTCACAACACACACACATACTTCCTTCATCTGAGTAATTTTGATTGTTGTTGATACTGTGTCATTGCCACCCTCATTTATTTTTCTCTGTTACTAATTTCTCCCCACTATTAGAATGTAACGAGACATGATAATAAAAAGAAAAACATCCATGGGCTACTCTCTCATGTTCTCCTCATCTCTCACCAAAATCCACCCTAGGTTTTTTTAAACTAAGAAAAAAAAATGATTAGAGAGAACTTCTGTCTCTAGACTGCAACAATCTATATTCATCATCATTGCACAGTAAAGAATATCAGTTGCTCCAGCCCCCGGCATTGCTTATTTGTACAGCCTAAGCCTCCAGAACTGGGTTCCAACTAGCCCCAGGTATGAACTTGTCTCAGGTGGATCTAAGTATTTTGAAATTTCTGAAATCTAAAATTATCTAGTGAAAATGAAACAGATTCAATCTAGGTCATTACCTTATGTACACTGTTATTTCAGAATATGCTACTAAAGCATGTGGAATGCCTTGTTCGTTAATATCAGGGATTGGCAAAGTCTGGAAATGTGCCTAGAAATCCAAATCTCTCATAATGCCATTATAAAAATGAGAATGAGAAAATAATTGCTACTGTGTTGAGAAAAATAAGTTTTGTTTATGATTTGCTGATTCTTTACCTGAAATATTTTATAATTATAAAATTATTGACATGCAAGTAATTCTCATCATTGTATGGTAAAATCTACAGTTAAATTATATTATTATGATCTGAATAAAGACAATAGACTAGGTTAGGAAATATTCATAAACACATACACTGAAAGAAGTGTGTTTTAGTCACTCTGTATTTGACTGAGTTTCCTGAACAGTCAGTGAGTTATTTTAGCCTTGTGAGTAGGAGTAATTTAGGAGGAATTCACTATGTGGAAGCCCATGTTAGTATCCTATTCCATATAACTGCATGCCATCACTTTCTATTACTTAGTCTTTACCCATAGACTTTCAAAACCCTTAGAATAACTCCTTGTTTTCCATGATATCTAGGTATTTCTTATTTCTTCAATTTCCTCAGCTTCTAGTCCTTTTCAAAAATCCCACTGGCTTAAAATCTTACTGGTCTAGATCATGCATTCTCAAAGAGGGTGGTCTTGTCCCCAAAACTACTAAAAATGAGGTAAATATATGGCCCTGCTTAATTCTGGATAAATTAAAGTCCTTCCTGCTCACCTAGGGTAAAAACTTTAGAAAATATTGGCATATCAGTGTTCTGTATAATGAGCATAAATATGAGATTCTGTATATGACAACAAAAAGTCCTGCATGAAATAAATATATGTAACAAATATATATCTATTTGCATCTATTTCTATCTCTATTAATATATTTATATATAATGTAGCATTAGAAATCACCAAATACCTATAATTAACATGTTATATTATTTTATACTTACTTTTGCAAAGTATATATTTATATATTCATATTTAATAGTGAATATAAAGAATTATGGATAGGTTATATAAATAATGTAATCTATTACACTAATTAACTATTAAAATGTCTTTTGATTTTAGAAAAAAATTAACTTAAAGGAGATATTGCTTTATTCTCCAAGTCTTAATGAAAACATGAAGTGAACATATTAATAAAGGTAAAATTATAAATTTAGTCTTTCCATCAAGCTAGTTTATAAATGTCATTTTAAGGGAAAATAAAATATACCAACTACATTATTGAAAATAGTCAAAGAGAAAGTGTAAGATACTGACAAAAATGAAAATCTTTGCATATTTACTTAAATTATAAAGGCAGGCAATGTAATTACAAAAGGCAATGGAGAAATTTAATATTAGAACAAAATAATACAAAAGAACAAAAGTAATTAAAATGCCAACTGAATGTTAGAGAGATAGATACACCTTATAAACATTATTCATGTTGGCCTACTTTTCAGAATGGAAGTGACTTTAAAACTACCAGGAATAGGGGCGCCTGGGTGGCTTACTTGGTTGAGCAATCTCTTTATTTCCACTCAGGTCATGATCCCAGCATTGTTGGATTGAGCCTTATATCAGGCTCCACACTGAACATGGAGCCTGCTTAAGATTCTCTCTCTCTCTCTCTCTCTCTCTCATTCTCTCCCTTTCAAATTAAAAAATAATAAAATAAATAAAATAAAATAAAATAACATAAAATAAAATGAAATGAAATAAAATAAAATACCAGGAACTCACGAGGGTGAAGAAAACAGGAAATAATGAAAGGAAAAGGATGCATGGAAGATTTAGATCTGATATCATGGTACCAAACATTTCTTGTGATGATCGTGTAGAACCTCCTGTATTTAAAAAATGTTCTTCAATTTCTAGCATAATCATAATCATAAATGTCATTTATACTTCTTAAATAACAAAATTATAAAGCATTACTTTGTCTACTTGAAAATAATATAAATTCTCCAACGAGGATGCAAAAGAAGAGGTCCATCCCACACTTAAGCACACTAGCATTCTATGTAAATTGGGGTTAGAGATGAAGTAAACATACTTAGAACAGTTAGTTCAATCAGCATTCTCAGTAGACTGCATTCTTCCTTGTTGAGTAAAAATTTCAAAGATCACCTCCAATCTTTTATTTGTTAGAAATTTCACTTATCACATATACAAAATGTTCTCCTATCTTGGTAATTAGCACATTTCTTGGTAGCAGCCCAATAAGTAAAAACAGTTTCTTCCTTTATTGTGCTGTGGACTTCATCTCAACAGGATGCCCTTCTCTGTCCACCCTAATTAAGAAGACTGGCATACGAAACTTTCTGCAGATGGAGTAACAGCAGGGGCTGCACAGATTTCCTTCATAGTCTTCATAGTTCTACCAGCAGCCCACATCACTTGAAAATCAAGAGTGCTGTCTACACTTCACAGGCTTTCCTGAGCCTCCAGCTTCCTGCCAATGCCTCCTCTACGACTACTCAAATTCCTCTCAACGTTCTCCAGAATGCTCTTCTACATGTCACGTCTTTTTCTGACACAACTTTATTTTTATTTTTTTTTCAAGGCTCCCACACACTGTTGATCCGTCCAAGAGATGATTCCTGCTATCTTAACAACAGTCAGGCATTAGAATTGGCGGCCACTAGATTAAATGCAATTATGAACAAAATGGGGTAAATGTAGTGAAAAAAGTTCACCTGATTCTAATATATATATATATATATATATATATTCACTGAATAATATACATATTCATGGATATAATTCACTATATATTATATAATTAAATAATATATGATATATTAAGTATATTAATATATAATATATAGTGAATTATATCCATGAATATGTATATTATATAGTGAATATATATATAGTGAATTCACTATATATAATATATAGTATATTATATAGTGTATATATAAAATAGTGTAACTATATATATAACTATAATATATATTGTATATAAATAAATGCTTCTGTGTCTTATTGGGAGTCCATTAATATTTGTTTCTTTGTTGTTTTTGTTTTTGTCTTATATCTTTTCCAAGGTTTACCCAATGGAGAGATTTAATATTGAAACAAAATAATACAAAAGATTACAAGTAATTAAAATGCCATCTGAATGTTAAAGAAAAGGAAGCACCATATAAACACTCTCCTTATTGCCCTATTTTTCAGAATAGAAGAGATTATAAAACTATAAGGAAATAATATGGGTGAAGAAAACAGGAAATAAAGATAGGAAAAGATTGCATTAAAGATTTATATTTGATACCCTGGTATCAGCAGACTGGCTTAGTTCTACTCAATTTATATTTGTCTCCTATGAAAAAACAGAAAACAGAAACAAGTATTCCAATTTCACACCAGCTGCTCCACTTGGATGTCTCATCCTTCCTTATTTCTTTTTGTGAACACATGACTAATCCATTCCCAGTGTGTTTTTCTTAACTCCTGTTATGGCTGGTTAAGGATGGAGCCTGTTGTATCGTAAGTGGAGTTGACATGGGTGTCATGCCTACAATCAGCCCTCACTGCCTCTGTAGCACCTGGTCTTCATTTACATTTACTCTAATGTAAAGAGAGATGGAGAGAAATATACACGTGAAGAGTTATTCCTGTTATTCTTCATTTTCTATCAATAACCCTTAGAAAATCTTGAAAGGATTCTGCATGATGATACAGTCTAATATTTAGCTAACATAGGCAAACATATCTCATATTAGAATTCAGAATAATCTAAGGAAATGCAATGTTATAACAGTCAGGACTATTACTAACATACATTATCTATTTTAATTAGGAAAAGTTACATGATTAAGCCTCTTAACTGTCAAGAGCCATTTCTGAACTCACTAGTTGCCCTGATCCAGCAAACAGCCAACTTCAACAGTTAATTAAGTTATCAGCAATCTGGTTTTATCTTTACCTCCTTGGATTACTTGGAAGCAAGCGACGCAAATCATATAATTAATCTATACATAATTCAGTACACATTTCTAAATTATTAGGATTCTTTAAAAAAGATAACCACAAAATATACCATTATCACATCAAAACATTAACAATAATGTCCTCAGTACTGCAATTTCTCAGTCAGTATTTACATATGCCCTTTCTTTTCTTTTTGAAAATTGTTTCATTTGTATGAATATCCAAAAGAGTCCACATATTGTACTGGATTGATCTATTACTTTCTGAATACTATTTTAATCTATAGGATCCCTGCCTTTTATTTTTTCTTGTAATTAAGATTTTTTTTTTTTTTTTTTTTTTTTTTAGTGNGGAAAGCAAATCATTTGTCCCACACATGTCTCACTATTAGTTTGCAACTCTGGGAGCTTCCTGGGTGAAATCTGAAAAGTGGTTCCTTTACATGGAGGGCAGAGACAGATGGAAGAAGAGACAGAACCCACTCCAGATAGGTAGGTGGCAGGCTTAAAAAGCAAGGAACCTTACATAGGAAGTCTTGGGTGTCTTGGGTGGCAGCCTAGCAGGTAGATCTCCACATGCTCCTGAAATCTTAAAAGTGCATATAGAGGCCCTAACTGGGGTCAGTCACAGATGCCGTCCAAATGGTCTCAAAAACAACTTACTTCTCAAGGCTCTGTCCTTAGAGTAGCTCCCATTGTGGGAAAGGTGGGCAGAATGTACATTTCAGGGATAGGGAAGAGGGGTGGGTGCCTATGATTGCTTGGGTCACCTCTCAGGTCAAGTGGCAGTTACGTCTTCTGGATGACCTCTTCCAACACACACTCTGACATTTGCATCCTTTATGCTATTTATTTTCTCCTTCTGTTTTCTGTATTTCAAATAAACTCATTGATTGGTTTGATCCAACTCAGATTTTATATTTTGGCCTCAAAGACTCACAGGTAGTATTTTATATTTTCTGTTATAGAAATGTTATGTGAGGTCTTTTTTTAATGTTAATACTGATTAATGAGTTCAAGTGTTGTTAGCCTAATCCTCTAGCCTCTCTCCTAATAATTTAAGCAGTTATAAATAATAATTTTCTATGTCAATAACTTAATGGTTGGTTGCAATATGTTGATATTCCAATTCTGTCATTCTGTTTTTCCTTTATTAGCAAGAATGTTTAATTTAAAAAAATTACTTCATCAATTATTTAGTTGCAGTCTATACAGTAATGTTAGAATGAAACCTTGAGCCTTTTGCTTTATTTCTTAGTTTTCAGAATACTTTGGTTATCCAGTATCCACCAAATGTGACTAATGTGTTTTTCGTTAAGCAACATTATCAATCCATGAATTATCATATCTTATTAATTATTAATTTCAATAATTTGTTAAGTTAGTTCCACTTGTTTGGCTCCTCAAATTGCCTCTTCAAATTGGACCCTGAGTCCCTCTTACATGTTCCTGGTAGCTTTTGATAGATTCCTCAATTTGAGGGGATGTTTCAGACCAATTTTGTATATTTTTTTTCACATTATCTGGATTTAGCTATTTCTTTGAGGACCCCAATGTATTTTAATGGGAAGTACTATCTAGGAGACCACAGTCTGTTTGCCAAAGTGCTCACTGTTACTGGGTTGATCATTGTTTCTAGGCTATTTTAGCATGGCTAAGAAAATATATGTCTTAAAAATATATGTATTCAAAGGAGAAAATGCGTATGTGTGTGCACGTACACGTGTGTGTGTAGGCATGTGTGTGTATGGAAAATAATAGTTTCCATTGCCAAAGGTAAACTAAAAAATACCACCAATACAGATACTATAGGTGTTGAAATGTTACCATGTGGTGGTGGGATATTCTTTCTCCTTTTGAACTAAACACTCTTACTAACTCCCTGTAAGACAATCTTTTGTATCCTAAATCATCTATTTGTAAAATGAGAAAAGTTATGTTTCTTTTCATGTGTATGACAGTGTTATGATGACACAATTAAGAAAATTGTGGAAATGTTCCAAAAATAAAAATGCTACAGTCAGCTTTCAATCATCAGTAAGCAGCTTGCTCTTTGGTATATCTTAGCTTTCAAAATTATTGACAAGGAACTGCTAAGGGATTTATTGCACTGGTAAAACTTTATGAAAATAACCTTTAAAAAAGGAGTACACAATAGCCATAAGAGTAGTTAACAGCTAAGGAGAATAGTTATAACAATCAAGGAGGAAGCAGTCACAAACATGTTGTTTGCCCAGGTGCAAAGGGAATAATTAAGGTACCTACTGGATTCCCTTGCAAAAAGCAGGGTACTATTTTGTGCATCAGACTGCACCATAAGACTGGGGACATATAAAGACCATTCTGAACAATGGAACCATCTGTAGAGAAGTGTTTGATGACATTTTTGAAGTATCTGTGATGAGATGGGTCACTCACCCAGACTTCAACTATCTCACCCTCACTGAGGTTCAGCGGAGGAACTTTGAAGCAACCCAATGAATAGCTGCCATTGACATTTTCTAAAAATAAGACGTGAGAAAGGAAAGTTTCAACAAACTTCTTCGATTCATTTCAACTCAATAAACATTTGTGAAAGCTCACTAATGTGCACTGTCTATGCTGCTCTTTGCATCTCTCCTATCTATTAAATGTTCTTCTCGTTTCAGATCCCTGTCAGATCTATCCTTCATGCTGCCGATACAATAATCTTTTTCAAACATACTTCTGATGAGGTCACTTCCCCACCTCAAATCCCCAGGATAAAATCCAATAACTTTAGCAATGTACAAAATGTTATTAACAATCCCTCTTCTCCATCTGCTCTGACAGTTCAACTTCTCCCCATGCCTCTGACATGCAAAGCTATTTATATGTCTTCTGGTATTCTGCTTGGCTGACTTCTATGTTCAATGCTCATGCTATATCCTCTTCCTGAAATGATAATTCTGTCTTGATAGTACTATATACTAATTGCCCTTTAGATAACTCACATATTGTCTTTTACATAGAGCCTCTCATGATTTTTCAAGACGGCTTAAATATTTAAGGGTACTCTCCATTATATGTGATCAATTATAATGTAGTAGGCTGGGTTCTATGTTTCTTTGTATAACCAACCCTTACATCTGCAACAGTACCAGTCAAAGTAATTCGTTTAAATGAGTGATTTACTTATATAATAAATACTACAATATGTCAAACTGTTGCCCTTCCATGAGAGAAATCCTTGGTATCTAAAAGATTCATACAGAATCTCTGTATAAAGGGAATTGGAAAGAGAACATGTCTTAGTAGAAAGCTTTATAACTGTCTGAAAATCAAACAATGAATGTGAAGCATGAAATGGATTACACGGAGATGTTTTATACTTGTCAGGAAGGAGATTGATTAGCTTGCTGGATCTTCAGAATGGAAGTTCATTATTTTATTGGTTTCTAGAATAAAGAGATACCCAAATTTAAATCCAAATAACCAAGGATTCCATAGGCAAATACAAAGTGCATTTGCATTGACAGGCATCAGTGCCTCATTGCCTCAGAAGAATGCCAGGACATTATCCAGGCTTTCCTGCTGTTCTTGCCATTGTGAAAGCGGAAGACTCTGGAATTAGGTGACTTTCCAAAGTCAAATATCTGAAACATTCTCCAGTCTCTGAACTCTTAGGCTACTGTGCGTTTTACAATCACAATAAAGTACCTTTATTAGATATTATTAGCTTTAAAATTAAAAGCTTCATTATTGACCAGTGTTTAATTTTTAGACTTAAAATTAATCAGAATTATCATTATACTTTTTCTTTTTTACATACACATTTAAAAACCTTTTCGTTTACACTGTTTTTTCAAATTGAATTATGTTTCAGATCTCCACATAAAAGCAGCTTTAGAGTTCTTTACAAGAGGCAGCCTGTTTGATGGTCATGTTAAAGAAATTGCATTTGTCTTACAGCAGCACTGAATAAGGTGATTACATAACAAACAAAATTAATGAGGAGAGAATGGAGCAACCAGCTTTTTTATTTAAGAAAGTAAGGATCTGCAAGTAAACAAATAAAATACAAGTGAACATAAATATCAGAAGAAAGGGGCTCCTGGATGGCTCAGTCGGTTAAGCACCCGACTTTGGCTCAGGTCATGATCTCAAGGCTCGTGGGTTCAAGCCCCGTGTTGGGTTCTGTGCTGACAGCTCAGACCCTGGATCCTGCTTCAGATTATGTGTCTCCTTCTCTCTCTCTGCCTCTCACCCATTCACACTTTGTCTCTCTATCTCTCTCAAAAATAAATAAACATTACAAAATTAAAAAATATATATCAGAAGAAAGATGACTTGAAAAGGGTAAAAAAAATAGAAATGAATGAGGCATTATAATGCTTAAAACTGTTGACAAATACTAAGTAGAGGGTATAGAGATGAAAGTGATATTGATATAGTAAGAAAATATTTT
The DNA here is from genome assembly GCF_008692635.1 of Crocuta crocuta. Taxonomy (NCBI): domain Eukaryota; kingdom Metazoa; phylum Chordata; class Mammalia; order Carnivora; family Hyaenidae; genus Crocuta; species Crocuta crocuta. The sequence goes on from NW_027529569.1 coordinate 423,803, forward strand.
TATATGTGAAGGCATACTAAAAATATAGTGATATGTCAAGGTTGATAGTTTCAAACAATATCAAATGATACTAAATGTTTTTACTGTAAAAGGAGTTGTTGTGTGACCTCTGAAGAATTTTAATACATTCTAGATTAACGCTCATCTGCCTGAAATCCAGTGATGCAAAGTCATTTGTAGAAAAAGAGCAAAACTGAAAGATTTCTCACATAATTTCTTTACTATGTAGACATAGGTAAAGGAAAGAAATCAGTATAATAATGATGTGATATAACATGATATATAATATTAATATTAATGATACATATAATATAGCAACAGTGATGGTTCAAACTTACAAACATACTTATATCATACATACTTATATCAAGTTATCTATATCACCAAGTATGGACCTTTTATAAGTTACATGCTTGGTGATATAGATGCTTTGATGTAAGAATAAAGCCAACAAATACATTCTCTGAGGATGTCCTTTAATGTTAATGCCTTCCTCTTTTAAGTAGTTATTAACTACTTACATATATCTGTGGGTTTATTCCCCTTCTATTTGAGATTGTGGTACCCTTCGATTTAATTATATCATGGAAATGGCCTGTAAAATTAATATTGTTTCTTATTTGGGATATTGCACCAATGACCTTGCAAAATTATAAATTAGGAGTCACTTTCTCTTTTCCATCATAGAATTTTTCCTGTTTGTGAAGCACTCCTACAAAGCATGTTGAAGTAGCAACTCTCTTCCCAAGATTTCTGTGGCTGCCTGTTTGTTACTAAGGCTGCTAATGATCTTTACTCCTTTCCCATGAAATTTAATAATCTCTAATTGGAAGCAATTCCTTCTAATAGAGGAGCATTTTACTCATTTTGCTCTACTATTGGGTAATATTAAAAACTTTATTCACGTATACTAATAATTTCCCTTTCTTTAGTATATGCTGGAAAATTAATGTAAAATAGTTTTTTTAAGTCTATGTATTTATTTTGAGACAGAGAGAGAGAGAGAGAGAATGAGAGAGAGAGAGAATGAGGCAGAGAGAGAGGGAGAGAAAATCTCAAGCAGGCTCCATGCGGTCAGCACAGAGCCCAGGATGAGGCTGGATCTCACTAAACTGGGAGATCATGACCTGAGCCAAAATTAAGAGTTGATCACTTAACCGACCGAGTCACCAAGCTGCCCCAGAAACTAGATTTAAAAAAATTATATATTAGAGTCAATGTCATGTATTTTATTATAAATTTCCCAAATTTAATGCATAAAATATTGAGAATCTGAGGTATGCTTTAATATCATAAATTTCTCTTTGCAAAGTCTACTTATTTTAAGCCAAGGTCCAAGGTTAAGAAGATGTACAAATTCATGAATCTTAAATGATTAAGGTAAACGAGGCAGTATAAATAGAAGTTAAGAAGCTTACATTACATTGTTAAAGGAATATAAAACACTAAAAGATTTTTTTCAGTGTAGATATAAAAGTTTCTCTATTTTTGGAGATATGGACTCATTAGGAGTTGTATGATTTTAATACTCTTTGATTTTTCTTAGTTTTTTCCTGCATTGAAAATGATAGTAAGTAAGTTATGAATGGTGAATTTATCAAGGCTATCATAAGAAATTTGGTGTTTTGGTAATGAGATATTTATCACTTTCAGTGGAAGGGAACTTGATGTTGACTTGTTTATAAGGTCATAAGCTTGTATTTTTCCCCAAATTGGATATTATACAGGTATTATAAATGAGATTCATTTTGACCACATTTAAATAAAATAATCTAATACAAATTTAGAACGTGTTAGTGTATGATATATAATACATTTCTTCTATTCTTTATGTTGGATTTACCAAAGTACCAGAACTTTCATGTTTATATTATTAAAACTTTTTCCAAAGCACACTGACATTTCATAATCCTCTCTCATACTACAAACTCGAATCAGCACTATCAGGACAGATTTTCTGACACTTTCACTGACATATCACCAGCACCTAGGAAAGCACCTAGCACATAATGAGAGTTCAATAAGTTTTTGTAGGATGAATAAAAAGTTAAGAAATAAATATCAATTTATAAGCACTTTGATTCCTATATACAATTAAATTTTTAAAATTATTTTTCCTATGGCAAGCAGAATACATTATTACTACCCTGAAAGAGCTTATCTTTAGACTATTGTTTGAATGCTAAAATCCTAAAATCCATAAGCATGCAAGCATATGAGACTCCAATATTTGGTTCACTAATAGTTATCAATATTTACTTGAGAGCCCTTTACAGAGATTAAATCACATGGATCCAGGCCATGGAACATAACTGGTCAAGTTCTGGTGTCCAGCAGGTCCAAGGATGCTTTTATCAGAACCCTAAAGCCAATAATAACTCCATCCTTATTGTCCAGTAAGTAATCCTACATCATACAGCACATGTTAGCTCCCTACTTCCTCCCAAAACTGATCTTATATGTGATGGTTAATATTATGCGTCAACTCAACTGGGGTAAGAGATGCCCAGAGAACTGGTAAAATTTTCTTTCTGAGTGTATCTGTGAGGGTGTTCCTGGAAGGGAATAGCATGATTCAGTAGACTAAGTAAAGAGATCCACCCTGACCAATATGGGTGGGCATCATCCAACATGTTGGGGACTTAAAATGAACAAAAATATGGAGGGAGGGTAAATTCCTTCTCTCTTATTGAGCTGGGATGTCTACCGTCTGCCCAGAACATCAAAGCTTTTGGTTCTCTGGCCTTCAGACTCCAGGACTCACACCTGTAGCTTTCTGGTTTTCAGGCCTTTGACCTTGGACTGGAAGTTATACTGTCAGTTCCTCTGGTTCTCAAGCTTTTGAACTCAAGCTGAATTGTATCATCAGCTTTCCTGGTTCTCCAGCTCCAGGCAGAAGGTTGTGGGGCTTCTCAGTCTTCGTAAGAAGGTAAGACAATTCCTGTAATAAATCTCTTTTATATCTTTCCCTCTCTCTTTCTCTCTACACACACACATATATACACACACACAGATCATAACCTAAGGTGAAATCAAGAGTCACAGACACACATACACACACACACACACACACACACATCCTATTAGTTTTTCCTATGGAAAACCCTGACAAATAAATGTTACCTGAGGTATGTCCTCAATTCCATATTCTTCCCTCTTGAAATTTCTCTTCTCCACTCTCTGAAACCTTATATTCCATTGCAAAAAAAGTACTATGAGTCTGTTCTTGAATCATGTCCCCTTTACCCGATTGCATTCCAAGGACACTGCATCCCTGAACAATTTATGCGGAATAATCATCCATTGAGAAAGGTTTATGCTAGGTTATGTGATGAAAGTAGGATGTGGCCACTACTAGGATCTTTTATTTGGTTATTGTTTTTAAATTATTTATTTATTTATTTTGAAAGAGAAAAAGAGAAATGGGGGGAGAGAGAGAGAGAGAGAGAGAGAGCAGCCACATGGACAACCAGGAAGGGGCAGAGAGAATTCCAAGTAGATTCTGCATGAACAGGACTCAAACCTAGATACCATGAGATCATAACCTGAGCTGAAATCAAAGAGTCAGACTGACAGCAACCAGATGCCCCTTGGATCTTTTAAATAACAGTGGGGAGTAGCAACCTCATAATTGAGTTAGTGTGAGATTGAGCAAGATGAACCAAAGATACCTCAAAACATCCTTTCTCACTATTTACTGAGTCTTCAGGTTTAGATTTGTATCAGTTCGTTGTGCTGACTTATAACTCCTTTAGCCTGCTCCAGTCCTTAACCATTGCCTGGGAACTCCCTTTCCACCTTTGTTGGATTATATCTGTATTACTCAGGGTCAGTCATGCTAAGAGAAATCACTCTAATGATTTCAGTGAGTGTGACATTAATACCAGTGATCGGACACACAAGTGATGGAACAGCTAGAAGAGCAACCAGAGAGAAGTGAGACAACCGGCACTTAGCAACATGTGAAAACCTCTGCCACTTAATTTTAGTGATCAAACAATGGAAGGAAGTAGTTTCACCTGTGCTCAGAAGTTGAGGCATTCCAGAAACTGCTAGAGTGGGAAAGAGGGAGATTCCTTGTGGAAGCTGTGATCACAGAACTGTCTTTTGGAATTTGAAGCCAAAGAGAGACAAAGTTGCTGCTGGACTTACCACCTTAGAAAGAGCAAGAAAACAAGAGAGAAATCCCCAGGCTTCTTGGCCCTCCTATCTTCCAAGATTCTGCTGACTGCTTCCATTGGCTATACCTACCAGGAAGCCGATTTTCATGGAAGCCCGGAAACAGGAGGAACTGCTACACAGAGGAGAGCAGAACAGGGGCAGGGAAGAAGTGAGAGCAAACAGGCAAATGGACAGCACAATAGGCTTTTAAATATTTTTTAATGTTTTTATTTATTTATGAGAGAGAGAGAGAGACAGTGTGAGCAGGGGAGGGTCAGAGAGAGAGGGAGACACAGAATCCGAAGCAGGCTCCAAGCTCTGAGCTGTCAGCACAGAGCCCGAAGAGGGGCTCAAACCCACGAACTGTGAGATCACGAACTGAGCCGAGGTAGGACGCTTAACCAACTGAGCCACCCAGGTGCCCCTAGGCTTTTAGATAACAAATGTTTTGTTTCATCTTTGTCTTACCAAGTCCTTTGCATTTATTTATTTATTTATTACTCTTAATGTACATTTCAATATTGAACAGAAATGGCAATAACAGACCATTTGTTTTTGTTTTTAAACAGAATGATTAAAAAATTTCTCCATTAATATGCACTGTTGGTGGGAATGTAAATCAGTGCAGCCACTGTGGCAAAAAGTATGGAATTTCCTCAAAAAATTAAAAATAAAAATACTCTATGACCCGATAATTTCACTACTGGGTATTTACCTAAAGAAAACAATAATACTAAGTTGAAAAGATATTGCATCCTTATGTTTATTACAGCATTATTTACAACAGCCAAGACTGGAAGCAACGTAAGTGTGCATCAATAGATGAATAGATAAAGAAGATATATGTATATGTATGTATATGTGTGTATATGTATGTGTATATATGTGTGTACATATATGTGTGTGTATCTATGTGTGTGTGTGTAACTTAGCCTTAAAAAAGAATGAGATCTTGATATTTGTGACAACATGGATAGACCTAAAGAGTATTATGCTAAATAAAGTAAATTAGACTGAGAAACACAAATGCCATATGATCTAACTTATATGTGGAATCTTAAAAGCAAATGAGTGAACAAACAAGAAGCAGAAATAGACCCATAAACATAGGGAACAAACTGATGTTGTTCGAGGGGAGGGGAGTAAAGGATAGGCAAAATGGGTGCAGGGGAGTCGGAGATACAGGTTTCCAGTTGTGGAATGAGTAAGTCACAGGGATGAAAGGCACAGCATAGAGAACATGGTCAGCAGTACTGTAATAGCGCTGTGTGGTGGCAGACGGTAGCCACTGTGGTGAGCACAGCATAACCCAGAGACTTGTCAAATTGTGATGTACTCCTGAGACTAATGTTAACTCTATGTGTTAACTTTATTTCATTTTTAAAAATTTAATAGTGGGGTGCATTATAGAGTACCTCTTGTATGTATCCTTTATGAATTAAGTGATTTCCAGTTTGCTATTCTAGTTTCCTAATTTGCTAAGAATTTCTAGTTTGCAAGAATAGTTATCATAAATGGTTAATAAATGAATATATTTGCACAAGTTTTCTTAACTTATCAATAAAAGTGATTCTATACCATAATTAGTAAATGTGGCAAAGATATTACTGCATTTCTATTGTTAAATTAATCTATTTTGGGGGATAAATTCTATTTATTCATGTTGTATCACTTTTTTAAAAGTTTATTTATTTATTTTAAGAAAGAGAGAGCGTGAGCACACACATCTTTGCAAGGAGTTGGGGGAAGAGAGAGAGGGAAAGAGAATCCTAAGCAGGCTCTGCTCTGTGAGCAAGAAAGGCCATGTGGGGTTTGCACTCACAAACCATGAGATCATAACCGAGATGAAATCAAGGCTTGGATGCCTAACTGACTGAGCTACCCAGGTGCCCCCAGGTTATAACTTTTTATATGCTACTGAATGTAATACTAATTGCTAATATTTTCAAAATTTTTGCATCTTAGTTCATTAGTCTGTATTTGCTTTTGTGTATTCTTTTCTGTTATAGTATTAAGTTTAATGGATGAACAGGATGAGTTTCAGAATATTACTCATTTCTATTGTCTAGTTTACTATAATACTGGAATGATTTACACACACTGATAATCTGGTAGAAATCTTCTGGTGATAGTGTTCTCTTTTTATTGCTGTTTCAATTATTTTAATAATTTTATGTCATTATGCAGGATTTTTATTTGTTCTTATGTTTGTTTATTTTTTGAGAGAGAGAAAGAGAGAGAGAGGCAAGCAGGAGAGGGGCAAGAGAAAGGGAGACACAGAATTCGAAGCAGGCTCGAAACTCTAAGCTGTTAGCACAGAGCCAGATGCATGGCTTGAACTAACAAACCATGAGATCATGACCTGAGCTGAAGTCGGACGTTTAACCAGCTGAGCCCCCCGAGGTATTCCTATTTGTTCTTGGCTTAGCACTAGTAAGTTACATTTTTCTAGATATTGGTATATTTGTCTATACTTTAAATTTATTTAAACAATGTTATTAATAGTAAACCATCATTTTCTTTCTAATCACTTTTATATGTCATTAATTCCACTGAATTCTTACCATTTTCTCATGTTTCCTAAACACAATTCTTTGAATAGAAATAATTTGAAAGAGAGATGTTGGTAGAAACACAAAGTAAAATGTGGCTAAACAAAGGTGGTAGGGAGGCATTACACAAGTATGTATCCAAGATGGAGTTGTTATATTAAGAAATACTACTACTACTGCTGCTACTACTAGGCAATATTTGGTCAAATCTTTGCTTAGTATATAGTTAAAAAACAAACTACATGTTTGTTGAGACTTAAACGAATATGATAGGGAATGTTTAGAACACTCCATATGATGGCTCCTTTAGGCTGTTTTCAGCAAAGTTCTTCAAGAAAAACATGAATTCAGGATAAAGTTATTGAGTCTGTAACAAAAATGGAAGGAAATACTATTTTGATAGTGGGGATGTTCTGTCTATACCCTGAAATCAGAGTTTGCAGAGAGTCCTATAATTTGGAGCCCTGTACAGGGAAAAACATCGACTGCTCCTGCTCTATAGCCCCAACTGGAGTTCTTATAGCAGTTATTGAAGAGAATTAATCTTAGAAGGAGATAGATTGTACGCGATAGGCTTGTTGAAGCATCTTCCACTGATAATCTCTGTCATATACTGAGATTAAGTTTATCCTTGATGATTATATTAAAATACTTTCTTCTTATAGTTTTATATGGTTGCAGAGTAACTGCCAATTTAAGGCTTGAGAAGATCAATTAAACATAATTGTCAGTAAATGAAACACAAGAATCTTTGTGCTTGAAAATTATATCGAGACAAGTTCTTGGTTATAATTAGTCACACAAAGAATTGCCCAGAAAGTAAAGGTATAGGTAAACTTATAGAATTTTGAGAGTGTTAACTACAAAAATTTTTAAAAGCTGGCTGTCTCTGTATGTCTACCCNTGTGTGTGTGTAGATATATATGCAAGCCCTCAGAACAATCCGAGGCCCCCAAAACTGTACTACTCTGTGAAGTGTTTTGTGAAACCCCTTCTTCCTCAATGTTCATCTCAGAATGAGTCACAAAGGTAATAGTGAAGAAACATTTCATGAATGATGGAGAAATGCGCACAGAGGAGAACCAGAAAGTGAAGGCCTTATCTACTACCAGGGTAAAGAAATGTTAGCTAGTCCTCATAAATGGGTTTGGGTCATTGTTCTGAGCAAGTGCCTGGTGTATGTTTTCTGTTCTCTTTTCAGACTGGGAAGGCTGTGTGTGTGTGTGTGTGTGTGTGTGTGTGTGTGTGTGTGTGTGTGTGATTTTCTTTTACGTTATCTACTATTGTATGTTGGGTGTTATGGGGGAAGATGCATTGTGTTGTAGTTTATTATTCCTTCTCCTCAGAAAAAACAACATGCAGACCAGATGGAAAGGACTGCCCATTCTCAGAGGCCTCATATTTTGAATCAAGATTTTATTTCTCAGACTTTGGGCTAAGATCAAGTGTGAAGATTTGACACACAGGGGACTGACATAGACATTAGTAATTACTAATCCAATATGCAATTCTCTCATCTTTCACAGAAATAGAATCACTCTGTTATTAGCATTGCCCTGTGCTCAGTCTTCCATGAAATGGAGAGATGATCAAATACAAGTAGAGAAAATGAGTGCAGGCTTCTTATAAAGTCCTTTAAAGGGAGTTGATTCTGTAGGAGAGGTCTACTTTTCCTTTTTACCTATTTCTGCCTGGAATTCAGAAATCATGATTGGAAACCTTGTAATCACTTGATGCCCAGAGTCAAACTTGAGAGTATAAGCCATTCATTAAGAACAAAAGAGCAGAAAAGCAAGAGGAATATAATTGTGTGATTACTAAGGGCCTGCCACGGCATCCGAGCACTCTGTCCTCACAGATTTTTATTTGGTTTAAAATAAAAAGTCAGAGGAGAAACTCATTTGTTCCAGTCACAGTTTGGGAGGTCTTCTAATTTCACCGGTGAAACAAACACCATAAGACCTGATGTAATGTTCTCTTCTCATGGTTTTTTGTTTTACCAATGAAATACATAAACTCTTCATCTGAGAGTAAGTAGGGCATTTGAAGGAATGGGGATCTGAAAGACAGGAGATATGAAATAGATTTTTAGGAGAATTGGAAAATGAACACGCTAAAAATTACATACATATATATGGATATATATATATACATACATACATATATATAGTTTATATTTGTAGCGTATCACATTGAAACATCCTGAGAGCTTATATCTTGTTGAATAATCATTACTATCACTTTGGAGCAAACGTATTCTGGCGTCTTAAGAGTTTGCTGCTTTTCACAAACCACCATTTCTTAGTCCAATTAATTTTATTTAGAGTAGGGGAACCTGGGTGGCTTAGTTGGTTGAGCGTCTGACTTCAGCTCAGGTCATGATCAGATCTCGTGATCTTGAAGTTCATGAGTTCAAGCCCTGCACCAGGCTCACTGTTGTCACTGTATAGTCCACTTCAGATCTTCTAAGCCCTTCTTTCTCTTTGCCCTTCCCCCACTTAAATTCTCTTTCTCTCTCTTTCTCTCTCTCTCTCTCTCAGATATAAACATAAAAAATAAAATAGAGTAATAATGTAACAAGTCAGTGGTTTATTTACTTTCTCCCAAAAAGAATCTAGATATGGAAAGTGTTTGAGGGACAATTGTATTCAATCCAATTATCCATTCACACATTATGCCCTATAAAATGCAGAGATAGTGATTATACTTATGGATTTAGATGCTTATTTATAATGCCTTTACTAGAGGAATGAGTTTTATTTCAAAACATTCACAAGTTTCAGTGGTCTCTCCCATTTGGTCTTATTGGATATGATATTTTTACCTCTTATGATTACAGAAACTTACAAAGTACCCATCAATTCTTACACCTGGATTAACTATATAATGTTAACATTGAAAGTGTATGTTTAAGCTACATGCAAAAAAAATGAAACTGCACCACTTTCTAACATGATACACAAAAATAAACTCAAAATGGAATAAAGACCTAAATGTGAGCCCTGAAACCATAAAAATCCTAGAAAAGAGCACAGGCAGTAATTTCTCTGGTATCAGCCATAGCAACATATTTCTAGACATGTTTCCTAAGGCAAGAGAAGCAAAAGAAAAAATAAACTATTGGGACTACATCAGAATAAAAAGCTTCTGCATAGCAAAGGAAGTAAGTGACAAAACTAAAAGACAACATATTGGATGGGAGAAGAGATTTGAAAATGTCATATCCAATAAAAGGGTTAGTATCCAAAACATATAAAGAACTGATACAACTCCACACCAAAATAAAATCCAATTTAAAAAAAGGCAGAAGATATAAACTAACATTTTTACCAAGAAGACATGCAGATGTCTAAAGGACACATGAAAAGATGCTCAATATCACTCATCAGCAAGGAAATGCAAACTGAAACTATAATGAGATATTACTTCACACCTGTAAGAATGGCTAAAATCAAACACACAAGAAACAAACGCTGGCAAGGATGTGGAGAATAAAGTAACATTTATACATTGTTATGGGAATGCACAGTGCAGCCACTGTGGAAAATAATATGGAGATTCCAAATCAATTTATTGTTATACTATAAAAACAAACAAAGAAAAACAAAAAAGACAACTTAGGAATAAATTAAACTTAACCAAGAGGTAAAAGACCTATACTCTGAAAACTATAAAATACTGATGATTGATGAGAGAAACTGAAAATGACAGAGACAAATAGAAAGACAGTCCATGCTCATGGATTGGAAGAATTAATATTATTAAAATGTCCATACTAGCCATAGCAATGTATGATTCAATGCAATCTCTATCAAAATACCAACAACATTTTTCACACAACTAGAACAAATAATACTAAAATTTGCATAGAACTACAAAAGACCCCAGTTATCAAAGAAATCTTGAGAAAGAAGAACAAAACTGGAAGTTTCACAGTTTGAAATTTCAAGGTATACTACAAAGCTATAGTAATCCAAACAGTATGGTACTGGCAAATAAATAGATACATAGATCAGTAAAACACAACAGATAGCCCAAAATAAACCCACCCTTATATGGTCAATTAGTCTATGATATAAGAGGCAAGAATATACAGTGAGGAAAAGACAGTCTCTTCAACAAATGATGCTGGGAAAACTGAACATCTACATGCAAAAAAATGAAACTGGACTGCTGTCTAACACCATATACAAAAATAAACTTAAAATGGATTAAAGACCAAAGAGTGAGACCCGAAGTCATAAAAAATCTAGAAGAGGACATAGGAAGTAATTTCTTTGACATCAGACATAAAAACATTTTTCTATATATGGCTCCTGAGGCAACAGAAACAAAAGCAAAAATAAACTATTGGGACTATGTTAAAATAAAAAGCTTTTTTGCACAACAAAGGAAAACATCAACAAAACAAAAAGACAACCTACTGAATAGGAGAAATTATTTGCAAATGACATACCTAACAAGGGGTTAATATCCAAAATCTATAAAGAACTTGCACAACTCAACCTAAGTGTCTATCAACACGTAAATGGATATGGAAGATATAATATATATGTGATGGAATATTGCACTGCTATGAAAAAGAATGAGATCTTGCCATTTGTGACAACATGGATGAATATAGAAGGTATTATATGAAGTGAAATAAGTCAGACTGATAAAGACAAATACCTATTGATTTCATTCATATATGAAATTTTTAAAAAATGAATAAACAACCAAAAGCAGAATCAGACTTCAAATACAGAAACAAACTGATGGGAAGGGAGTGAGAGATTGGGCAAAATAAGTGAAGGGGAGTGGGAGATACAGGCTTCCAGTTATGGAATGAACGAGTCATGAGAATGAAAGGTACAGCATAGGGAATATAATCAGTGATATTGTAGTAGCATTGTATGAGACAATTAAACTTTAAAAATGTAGGGAGAAGGATGCCAGAGATAGCTTATTATGACAATGTAAATCTAAAAACGAAGTTAGTAAACAGAATCTATCAAATTATTAAAGAATACTACACTATTAGTATGTTAGTATATTTACATATTCCAGGAATACAAGAGTGAGATACTCTATTATACTAAATAATTGATTAATATGACATATATATTTTATACAGTTACCAAGCAGAAAAATAGCAAGATAATTTTCATACATATTGATAAAAATTTTTAAAAATTCAATAACTACATTTTAAAAATGTTTTTTAAAAACTTCAGAAAATTGGAATCAAATGATACTATCTTAACAAGACATATGGTCAATTAGACAGTCAGATCTTTTATAAAGAAAAAGGAGAAGAATTCTTACTGAAATCAGAAACAAAAAATGATGCCCATTATCTCCACCATTATTTAGTATTATTTGTAGATATTAGTCAGTACAATTAAGACAAAAGTAAAGATATATATGATGAATAGTTGAAAGGAAAAATAAAACTACTCCTTTCATAGAGACTATGAACGTGTACATAAAAACCTAGGTCAGTTAATTGAAAAGTACTCTAAAAAATTTCCAGAATGGGAGTCAAATCACAAGAGAGTCTTAAATGCAGAGAACAAGCTGAAGTTTGTTGTAGGGGAGGTGGGTGGGGTCATGGGTTAAATGGATGATCAGCATTAAGGAGAGCACTTGTTGGGATGAGCATTAAGGAGAACACTTGTTGGGATATGAAAGAGATGAATCACTGGGTTCTACTCCTGAAGCCAAGGCTACATTGTATGTTAACTAACTTGAATTTAAATTAAAAAAAAAATTACAGCCAGCATACAAAACTGTTATTTTTACGAAAAACAACAACTACTCAACATTCATATTGAGAGAGGGTGTTCCATTTGTTACAGTTTGTGCACACATACACACAAATACACACATACAACATATGAGAAACAAAAATAAAGCTAACAAAAAATAAAGTGCAAAACCTATATTGAGAAAAATGTAAAACATACATGATGGAAAATGTAAATTTTTAAAAAAGAAATTAATTTCATGGTACTGAATAAGGATAACCATTGGCATAAAGTTGTCAATTTTCTCTAGATTATTTGATAATTTAATGTACACTTTTTTTGATACCAAAGGCTTTATTTTTTGATACCAAGATGCTCATCCTGAAGTTCAGATAGAAAAGTAAACAATCAAAACTAGGCAAGAAAACTCTGAAAAGGAAAAGCGGTAAAGTGGCATTTCAAGTTAATGACAGAAAAATTAATTTTTTAATCAACAATGTCTGATGACTAATCATTTTGGGAGAAAAAGATGATGTGCATGAATCCTTAATACTGTATATCAGAACAAATTATGAGTGACTCAGGGTTTTAACTGTAAGAAAACTAAATTGTAAAAGAAATGAGAAAAATCCATGCCCAGCACAGATCTGGGGCTTGAACCCACAAACTGTGAGATCATGACCTGAGCCAATGTCAAAAGTCAGATGCTTAACCAACTGGGCCAACCATGTGCTCCAGGACTTTCCATCTTTAATTTTGAACTGACTCTTGAATTTTAATATTGAAATGAAAGATTTTCTATTTATCAAGAAAAAGTCCAAATCAATATGGAAATTGTAACGATACAAATATATTTAAAAATCTGTATGTTTAAATAATACATAAACAAAGTCAAAATACAAATGATGAACTAGGAAAAGTATTTGAAATGTATAGCATAAGCAATGAATTACTCTATTATGTACCGAACCACTATAATTTGAGAAGAAAAATACCTATAAGCTACACAGAAATGGTGTCAAAGACTTAAACTTACACAGAAATAGTTATTATTTCAAATCATGTTTATAAGAAAAATTGCTGTTTTAAATGCAGTTTTAAAGTAAGGTATTGTTTTTCAATCCTGCAACTGACAAAAATCCAAGAGTTGTCAATATTCATTTGATGCAGCTATAGGAAAATCTGCTTTCTAGAGCATTACAGGTGACACTGCAAATTGGCTAAAACTCTTATGGAGGATAATCTGGCTGAATCTATCATCATGACTAAAAGATATATCCTTGGTCCTTCCACAAACACTTTGGGGAATTTTCCTTTAGGCATTTATGCAGATAAAGAAAATTTACGTATACACAAAGTTGTTTATCATAATATTGTTAGTAACAGCACAACTGAGAACAAATGCCTGTTTACACAGGACTGATTCACAACACTACCATATGTCTATGAGAAACAACAAAAAAAATTAATGAATAAATTGCCTGGGTAGTGATATTTTCAAGTGAAAAATACAGGCTTACAATGTAAATTTTATAGTATGCTTTATTTATGCAAGGGCTGGATATGAACACATGATCATATTTCTAATGAATTACTGGAACGATGGGAAATGAAATTGGTTTCACAGGGAGGACTAAAATGGAGAGAAAATAATTTAGAGAGGAAAGGGGATAAGATCAAAACTTTTCAATGCATAGCTTTATGTATTGTTCTAAGATTAGGACAAAGTGAATATACTGTCTATAAACTTAAAATGTGATGGTTCATTAAATTTTTTTAAATCGACTATCTTGATTTGCTTCTTGCTCGTATAATTTTAGCCCAACCCTAATGACCTGAGCATACTGAAAAATATACTATTATCTGAGAATTGTTTTAAAATTACTCAAATACTGATAATAGTTTTTTCTCCTTCATATTCTAATTTCAATACAAAGAGCAGCTTTTAAAATATTTTCCTGGAAATGCATTTATTTCATTATGCAATGTTTATTCTCTAATTTAAAATTCTAAAATGATGCATTATATATTACCTCATGAAATGTGTATCCCAAATAAGAATTTGACAATAGTTAATTAGGTTTCACACCATATCAATTTGTTAGATTAAGGGTAGTATTCTTTCATTGGTAAGGGCATACATTTTTGCCAGCATGTGATCAAACTGTTCCTTCAGGCCAGGTATATTGCTAAATATTATTTAAAGTGTCAGTTTATATTGCCTTGGTAAGCAGTGAACAACTGTGAGATCAAGGTCATTAAGTTACAACTGTTTTTGAGATGATATTATATTATTTATGAATGAACAATTGCTTGAAATTTAGATTATTAATAAAACCTTTACATTTTTCCAAAATGTTTGGGAAAATGAAACTTTAATTTTTCACATTTTCTACAATGTCTATAAACTTTCAATAATGCATTCATGCAATGCCAATATATGATAGTTACATCTTTTAAGAAAATAATTTTAAAAGGCCAATTTTAGCTAAACTGATAGAAATCAGAATTCACTATTACTAAATTTCTGAAAAAGAACTATATTCCTATTTTGGAAAACTATAAAAACATAAAAATAAGAACAATTGTTATGTGCACATTATAAAAATCTATATAGCAATGAATATAATCTATTCTATTCACCTATTTTTCTTCAGAGTATAAAACATATAATAACCTTCTGCATGTAGAAACCAGAGTATACTTTGAATTTCTAAAAGAAATTAAACAAACTTTCAATTCAACAAAGATGAAAATAATTAGAATAAAGCCTGAAGACTGGAAAATGCATGATGAAATTCCATGTTTAGAATTTTAAAAATTTAAATATTTCATGAATACCAAGCAAAGGTAGAATCAAGTTTTCAAAAGATAATAAGTTTTAACAGTTGATGGCATGAAATGATGATATAATTATTGAAAATGTAGGGTTTTGAGGAGGACAGCTCGTAGCCCAGGGAGGGGTTCAATCCCAAGAACCAACCATGAGATCGTGACCTGAGCTGAAATCAAAAGTCAGATGCTTTTTTTTAATGCTTATTTATTTTTGAGAGAGAGAAAGAGGGACAGAGACAGAGACAGAACGACAGCAGGGAAAGAGTGAAGAGAGAGAGAGAGAGAGAGAGAGAAGAGAAGAGAAGAGAAGAGAAGAGAAGAGAAGAGAAGAGGAGACTCACAGAATCCAAAGCAGGCTCCAGGTTCTGAGCTGTCAGCACAGAGCCTGATGCGTGGTTCCACCTGACCTGAACTTAAGTTGGAGGCTTACCTGACTGAGCCACCCAGGTGTCCCAAAGTCAGATGCTTGAACAGACTGAGTCACCCAGGTGCCTCTAAAATATCGTTTTTAAAACTATACTATCTAATAAAAAATCATCTCAATTTTGTTTTTGGATTTGCTCTGAATGTGCCTTGATTTTGTTTTAAATCTAAAATGTATTGACACTTATATATAAATTTACCACAAAAATAATAAATCTACCATGAAAGATACTTAACTTTCTGCACTTTTGAGACATCATTATATTTTTTTCTAACTTCTGTTATTTCCAATGAGTAATCTGTCATTACTCTTTCAAAGGAGTGTGTCTATGATGTTTGAGTTTGATTTTCATTACATTTCTTCTTTAGGTTTGCAACATATTCTGCATCTAAGGATTAAAATCTTTCATCAGTTTTGAAACCTTTTAGAATACATTTTCTAGAAGAAATAGAAGAAATATCCCAGACTTTCCCTTCTTTCGTCTCAGAGTCCAATTGTACATATGTTAAATTTCTCTATGTACTTTATTTGGCATTTACACTCTAAGTTTTAATATTTTTGTTTGTGCTTCATTTTAATTATATTTTAATTGGACTATTTTCTAATTCACTATTTTTTCCTCTATGAATAATCTATTGTTATACTTGAGTATTTCACTCTAATTTATAATATTTATCAGTTCCAAATAGTCAATATCATTCTTTTTCATACATCTCACATATCTGATGAAATTCTCTACAACTGTATCTCTTTAGTCATTTCATCTTTTCTTACTTTTTTCAACATTTTAATCACAGTTATTTAAAGTTTTTTTTTTTTATCAGTTTACTACAACATGTGGATCATTTATAGGTCTGTCATTGACCTATACCTGAGAGATCCCTATTTTCCGTGATGATTTGCTGGTTATGTGGCTCAGTGATATAAGTGATATGAGATCAACCATTTTCAGGCCATAAAGAATGATCCTTGAATAATTTAAACATTCTACTTTGACAGTGACTGGTTTAGAGATATCAAATGCTAAGCATATATTAACAGGAACATAAGAAAAATATGTTCTGGAACTTTAACAGGGATAAAAGAGACATGTATCTCTTCTAGACACAGAACTTTATTGTGTGAGGTGAGTTTTGAAACAGTGAGCCATTTTGACACTGAGAGAGAATATTAGAGGAGTTAATTCAAAGTTAATTCTCAAAAATTTTGGTCTCATGAAACCTATAACCAATGAAAAATTAAGAACTTCCATAAGTTTTTACTATATGTCCCATACCTATGAATATTTAATAGTTTACATTTAGGAAGAAATATGTAATTATTTGAGCTATTTAGTATTAATTATTTTTATTAATCATTTTAAACTTGTTATATAATTTTAAATATTAAAATAGCAACAATAATTCATTTTGTAGTAATATAGATTTTTTTAATGAAAAACAATACACTCTAATGGGATGAGTAGCATTGTTTCACATTCTGTAAACCTCTTTAATTCCTGGTGTGGAAATAAAAAATCAAGCCAACAAAAAGACACCCCCAATTCAATATAGGAGAGATTAAAAAACTTACTGGGTCTACAATTAAAAATAGAGGCACACAGGTAGTCTAGTTGAGAGACAATGCTTTTACAACAAAATGTCACATAATCTATACTGCCTACGTATAGCCTAAGAAATCCCAATAACTTAACAATGAGACATAAAAAATGAGACATGAGTTGTACCTCATGAATGTTTCTTTTTTATCTCCTGTGAGGCCTTTCAATTAATTCCAGAAGTTGGAAATCCTCACTGAGAAACTGTCCTAAAGAAGAAATTTAAATGGAGCTAGAGAACAAGCCATACAAATATATGCTTGGTGGAGTGAAAAGGAAGTGCAAAGATTTTAAAGCAAGGGTATATCTGACACATTATTGCAGTGCAGTTAGTGAAGAATATGGAATAAAACTGAAGAATTAATTGCAGAGCAGATTACATCACTTTTTATATAATTGTATTTAAAAAGTTTTTTTATTCTAGGTATGGTGAGAAGACATTGAGGGATCTTGAGCCTTGGACATTACATGATATTCCTAATATTTCAAAGTATTACATTGTTTATCTTAAGAAATTTAGACTGAAATTGACTGGAGAAACTAATCAAAACTATCATCACATCCCGGCAAGAAACTGAAGGTAGGAATAGAAATTGTGGTGAGAATTGGTGGGTTTAGGTAATTATCATGGTTTACACCAAATGTATTTGCCAAAAAATGAAATGAGGGGCATGAAAGAAAGTCAGAATTTAATGAAGACCTTGTGGGTTTTGGCCTGAACAAACAGATGCATTTTAGAGCCATTTATTTAATTATAAATTCAGCACAAGTAGCAGATTTGGGGTAAGAATCTATAGTTGGACTTCTCATGCTGTTTTTTTGGAGGGGGGAAATGTCTGTTAGACATACCAGTTAAGTTAGAATTATTATAATTTTAACATGGATAATTTTGTACAATGTAAATATAATTTTCGTAACCTGAAGAATTATGAGAGGTTATTTTATCTCATTTCCTTATCCTCAAAAACTGTACAAAGACTTCTAAATGATAGGTAACTCTTCAGGGTCATGCTTCTACATAGGGATGAGCCCAATCTCCCAGGACTAGCACATGTCCACAATATGTAATGCTTACTTCCTTTTTTTTTTTTTTGAGAAAAATCAAATATAAGAAGTGAGAAAGAAACGAAGGGCATAATTGCTGACATATACGATTGTTGGATTAGAAGTTTTTTACTTTTAGTTTTTTTAGAACATGTTCTACAACATTCAAGGCAAGACCATATTATAATTAATCCCTTTATATTAATTTCCGGCTTCAACAATTATTTCAAGTTTTATTGGTAGAATGTTCTGATTGCTAGGTAGCTCAGTAAACACCATCTCATATAATTCAAATGCCATAAAATGGTGCTTATAACTTTAAATTTATAAAACAGACTTTATGTGTGAGATACTGATTTTTCCTAGGTCATAAAATAAACTAGCCATGCAGACTCCAGTACATATCTGATACCAAAGGCAATTTTTCTTTTGTTAGTTTATGATATAATGTGTCTGAACAATATCTAGGGATGCTTGTGTGTGTGGGCGTGTTTGTTACAGACAGAGAGAGGAAGAAGTGATGGTACATGAGAAGAAAGAAGGAAGAGAAGGGTAAAGAAATGAACAAGGAATTAGTTTTTAAAATTTTATAAGAGATTATGTGTTTGAAATGATATTTTTCATTTGAGAAACCTGTCTTCTAATTTGCCTATAAAAAAAAGAGCCTGCAAAAAAAATAAATAAATAAATATGGAATATCTAATTAAATTTCTAAGTAGTATTTTGGAATGTGAAGTGCCATTTTAATTTCTCTTTAAAAAAGAAAAACATTAATTTCAGAACAGGAACATAGAACTACAGCATAAATGGCATTGAAAAGAACTGCCCGTGTGCACTTACTCATTATTAGCTTTGAAAATTAGTATAAGCATTTTCAAAGAGTGTTTAATCAAGGATATAACTTGCTACCTAAGGAGTCAGTCAATGTAGTATAAGTATTTAAGCTGAAAACAGGGACTTTTAACCCCAAAAGTATATACTGAACATATAATCCTAATTAAAAGATAATTAGATATAAGATTTTTTAAAAAGAGGGCACGTGGGTGGCTCAGTCAGTTAAGTGTCAGACTTGAACAGCTCAGGTCATGGTTTCATGGTTGTCAAATTGAGCCCCACATCAGGCTCTGTGCTGAGCCTAAAACCTGTTTGGGATTCCCTCCATTTCCCTCTGCCCCTCCCGTGCACTCACACCCCCTCTCTTTTAAATAAATAAATAAAATTAAGATAATAAAAGGTCAATACATCTGAAGAAATAAAGTAAAATAATTTTCAGTATATCATCTTAATAAAAAAAGGTATTGTTAAATTATGGTTATAAAAACTCTGGATTGTGGAAAATATTGAAGTTGATGCCAAATTTATATATATTTACTAAAATAAATTGAGAAGAATGAAATTTTTCATTTTAAACTAATTTAGAATTCATATTATTTCTCAGATTAATTAATCATAGACAATGCTTTCTAATGAACTACTGATGATGTAAAGTGGTTTACACAATACCAGATTTGTGCATATATAAAGATCTAAAAATCATTTTGGGTTCTTTTCTATTTTTTTAAATTTTATTTTTGAGAGAGAGAAAGAGCATGTGAGAGCATGAGTGGGGGAGGGGCAGAGAGGGAGAGAGAGAAAATCCCAAGCAGGCTCCATAATGTCAGCACAGAGCTGGACACAGGGCTCTATCTCAGGAACTGTGATATCATGACCTGAGCCAAAATCAAAAGTTGAATACTTAACCAAATAAACCACCAAGGCACCCCCCATTTTGGGTTCTTATGAATAGGACAAAGCTTCCCCTTCTACCTTGAGGAAAAAAAAAGTTGTAAATAAGGAACAGAAACTTTTGGACATTTTGGAATATTCTTTTTCTGTCAATTTCCTTATTTCCATTTTCAAGTTAGCCTTCAAATTACAGGGATGTAATGCATGTATTATTGGAAAAAAATCTAAACTTTATATTGACAAAAACCTACATTTTTTCTAAAATTTCTTTAAAAAAATTTTTTAACATTTATTTATTATTGAGAAACAGAGAGAGACAGAGCATGAGCAGGGGAGAGGCAGAGAGAAGGGAAACAGAATCTGAAGCAGGCTCCAGGCTCTGAGCTTTCAACACACAGCCCAAAGCGGGGCTTGAACCCACAAACTGTGAAATCATGACCTGAGCTGAAGTCCAATGCTTCACTGACTGAGCCACCAAGATGCCCTCTAAAATTTCTTTTAATGTTTATTTTTGAAAGAGAGACAGAACATGAATGTAGGAGGGGGCAGAGAGTAAGAGGGAGACACAGATTCCAAAGCAGTCTCCAGGCTCTGAGCTGTCAGCATAGAACCGGATGAAGGGCTCGAACCCATGGACCCAAGGTCATGACCTGTGCTGAAATCAGATGCTCAACCAACTGTGCCACCCAGGTGCCCCCAACAAAGACCTACATTTTTAAGGATATAATGAAACATGAAATTAAAATTTTAAATTATTTAAGTAAAAATGGTTTAATTATAGGCTTCTATTTCTTATTTGCAATGCTCTTGGGGAAACAGTGGTCATGAAAATGCTATTATTATGTCAATAATATGGACTTAAAAAAACATAAATACTGTATATAAGCCCAAAGAAAGTAAACTCTCTCCATCTTGAAACTTTCTTTGATGGGTTATAAAAACTGACATCATTACCAGACATTTGGATGCTGTATGGGCTGCATGTTTTTGCCCCCCACCAAATTCTTATTATGGAAGTTCCAACACCCAATGTGATGGCATCTGGCTATGGAGGCTTTAGGAAGTAATTAGAGCCTAATGGCAGGACCCTGATCTCATGAGATTAATGTCCTTTATAAGAAGAGTCACCAGAGAGCTACTTATTTGCTCTCACTCTCTTAATCTCTCCCTTCCCCTCTCCCCCTCTCTCTTTCTCTCAGTGCCAGGTGAGAATGCAATGAGAAAGCGCAGCCATGTGCTATCCGGGAAGAGGGCTTTTGCCACAAACTGACTGTGTTGGTACCCTTATCTCCAGCCCCCAGCCTCAAGAGCTGTGAGTAATAAATGCCCCATTGTTTAAGCCACCCAGTTTATTTTGTATTTTGTTATGGCATCTTGAACTGACTAAAACAGATGCTAATACTACCATGTTGTGGTTTTTCCAGTTCTGCCTTTGTGTCTGAGAAATTTTAGCAAAAAGAAAGGTTGTATGTTTTATTTAAAACTTCCCAATGGAAGAGGGAAGAAAAGCAGAGTAAGATGTGTGGTTATGTAATGAGTTTTGCTACAGTCTTTCCTGTTTCTTCTGTATTCTATATAAACATATATTTTTTATTGAATAAATCAACACCGTTTATTATATTGCTTTTGTTTCTAATATATATAGCATTAAATGAAATTTAAATATAAACAATATTTAATAAGAAACATGACCTCACAAATTAACTGGTATATATTTTAATTCCTCATTGTCATTTGTTTTATAGTTAAACTCAGAAAATAACAGTTCTTGGCACTTCAGCACTTCATATCATCTCGAAGGTGAGCCTAAGAATCTCACAGAGCACACAGACATGAGTCAGAATCCATACCCTGAGCTTCTCAGGAACTGTCCCAACATAACCCAGGCAGAAGAATGGCTACCTCTCTCAGAAGGTAAATGATTCCATACTTATGGATGATGGGAAGAGTGTAGGTTAGAGAAAAGGTAGAGATAATAAATATCTATAGATNTCCAGGCAGAAGAATGGCTACCTCTCTCAGAAGGTAAATAAGAATGATTCCATACTTATGGATGATGGGAAGAGTGTAGGTTAGAGAAAAGGTAGAGATAATAAATATCTATAGATAGTAAGATCATGATAAATTGTGTTACTATTTATATAAATGCACTGTCTTTCCCTGGGGAAGGGTTATTCTTCTGTGGTTTACTCATGTCAGCTGACTTTTGAAACGTGAAGGAACATGAGATCTTTAACCTTTGAGTGGTAGTTTTAAAAACATGGCCATTCATAGGCTGATACATAGCTTGGGCCCTCAAGTAAAGATGATATTGGAAAGGACACGTAGCTTACCATTAAAGAATAAATAATAGGAGATCAAAATAAAAATTTGTATAAATCACTTAGGCCACTTTTACTGTAGTGTAAATTATATTTATCTGATTGAGAAGCCTTTTCACTTTCACTCCTAGAATTCTGGCAGCATGGCTTCTGCTTTCCAGGATTGTATCACTTTACACTAGGAAATCCGATTAGTCAAGGAAAAAAGACTTAAGGATTCGGCCAGTCGGAAGTATTCTAGCACATCAGTACTGTCAGACTAAGAACTTTAGCAGATGAACCTGATACTTCTAGAAAGAATTTCTAATCTTTCACACAGGAAAACCATCAACAGAGATCTCAAATAATTTACATACATGGAGTTCCAAAAAATATAAAGTCACACAAATATGTATATACACACCTGGAAACATCTTAGTAAGTGTGATTCAGATATGCTAGCTCCTTAGGGCCCTACTCTTAAACAGGAATAAGCAAACAAAAATAACAAAGGGTTACAAAACATCCTTAACAGAAACATAGAATCAAAAACAAACTGATGGGAATTTGGTAGAAATTTGAACTAGTCTTTAAAAATTGTTTTTAAAATCTTTAAATATTTAAAACTTAATTAGTATCTTCAGAAGTAAAATAGGAGGATCCATGAATTATTGGACAGAATACTATATAATGGAACATGCAGTGAATAGGTGGAGCTCTTAAAAACTATTATAGAAATTTTTAAAAACAATAAATTATTAGAATATAGAGATGATGAAATAAACAGAAATGAAAATTTGAAGAGATGGTGTAAGAAAATCAAACCAAAGGGGCACCTGGTTGGGCAGCTCAGTCGGTTAAGCATCCGACTTCAGCTCAGGTCATGATCTCACAGTTTGTGGGTTTGAGCCCCGCATCGGGCTCTGTGCTGACAGCTAGCTCAGAGCCTGGAGCCTGCTTCAGATTCTGTATCTCCCTCTCTCTCTGACCCTGCTCACGCTGTCTCTCTCTCTCTCTCAGAAATAAATAAAAACATTAAAAAAAATTAAAAATAAAGAAAATCAACCAGAGATCCAACATCTCAATAAGAGAAGTTTCGAAAAGAAAACAGAGGAAAAGGAAAAAAGGATGTTATCAAGAAAATAACAAAAGATGTTTTTAAAGAATTTAAGGATCTCAATTTCCAAATAGAAAGGGCTGACAGAGTAACCAGCACAAACACTGTAATAAAAATTAAGCAACACTTTTCCCCCCAAAACACCAAACAAACCTCCATTTGTGGCTTTTCTGTGAACTAGAAATATTGAAAGATTCTTGCTACAAAACAATAATAATGCTGGAGAAAACAAAATATTAAAATGATTAAAATGGATTGAAAGAAAATAAGGAAATACATTTCTGAAGTAAGCAAAACGTATGATTGTAACTACTGGCAAATAAGTGGGTCATGAAGACACTGGGTATTTTTTGGTTATCTATGCATTTTCTTAACTTAGAGATTTGGTTTATGGATGGATAATGGAAGAAAACCCTTGAACCTACACAGGATAGGAAATCTTACTGGAGATCATACTGTATAGAGTTAGGGCTTAGAAAAAGTTAAGATGAAAAGGGTAAACTAGGGGACAAATCACATCTGGTAGTCATATTAAACAAAGAACACTGTCTTTTTAAAAAAAATTATTTTTATTTTTCAGAGAGAGAGAGAGCATATGAGCAGGGGAGAGGGGCAGAGGGAGACAGAGAGAGAATTGTAAGCAGGCTCCACATGCAGTACAGAGCTCACTGTGGGGCTCAATTGCATGACCCTAGGATTAGGACTTGAGTGGAAATCAAGAGTCAGATGCTCAACTGACTGAAACAGCCAGGTGCCCCTTGAGAACACTGTCTTAACCTTAGTATGGCAGGAAGTTAAAAGTCATAATCCATAAGAATTCATGCCAAAGGGACAGTTAACACCTGATTTCAGGTTTGAGTATATAGTATTTCCAATTTAAAAAAATGGAAAGTCATATAAAACTGAATAAAAGAAAAAAACTGAAGTCCAATATTTAACTTAACATAGACCTGGTTATGCTATCAACTCAAGTGCCTGACAAAAAGACACTTAGAGAGAAGCATCCACAATTAATCTTTATACAGACAGCTTTCCAAAAACCATGATTTGGAAATAAAGAGATGCAACAAGCAAAATGTACAAGAAAAGTATTCATAAGTGAGAATCAGTGGGAAAGTAAACAACAGAACCATACCTACAAAGGTCACAGATTTCTGAATTATAACGTAGAATATATTATAATATGTAATACATATTATAATATATAGAATATGAATTACTATGTATGATAATAAGTTTAAAGAAATAAAGAAGCGAAACAAATGTGAAAGGATCAAAACATTATTAGAATCAGCAGTGAATTTGAAAAGGAACTAAGTTAAAATTTTCAAACATTAACTATACACTTCAGTGGAAAGGTCATACCTTTAATTTACCTTTGCCTTGGTTTCTGTCAAAGTAAAACAAAGCCCAGTACTAGCTGAGGTTGGTAGGGCAGGTTTTATTCACTATTGGAGTAGCAGAGACCATCATGTACCCCAAACTCAACTCACTAGAACTAAAGATAAGGGTCTTTGAAACACTGGCATATACTAAAGGGAGAGTACTGAAAGGCATTCAGGAATGTTGTAATGGACTGAATGGTTATGTCCCCCCCCCAGATTCCCATGTTGAGATCCTAACCCCCAAGTGATGATATTAGAGGCGGGGCCTCTGGGAGGTAATTAGGTAATGAAGGTGGCATTCTCATGAATGGGACTAATGCCATAATAAAAAGGACCACAAAATTATCTTGCTCTCTTTCCACCATGTGAGGGTGTAGTACAACTGCTACCTAGAAAACTGGCAGAGGTTTCACACAAGGCAGTAAATCTGCCAGTGCCTTGATCATGGGCTTTCCGGGCTTCAGAACTGTGAGAAATAATTTTCTGTTGTCTATAAGCCACCCAGTCTACGGTCTTTTGTTATAACAGCCCAAAGTGAGTTAGATTGAGCGGTCTGTGTTTGTTAACCAGTGCTTCAAGAAGTTTGGTTCCCACTCTCGCACAAAGACTGGGAGAAAGTGGTTCTATCCTTCTTGTTGTTTATATTTTAAAGTAATGACTTCCAAGTCATTGAGAAAGAGATTCCTGAGTTGTAGAAGATACATACACATCTCAAAGGGACTAAGAAAGGATTTGCAAGCTTCCCAAAGTAAGTGCTCTCAGAAAAGCAAGATCAGAAGCCTGTCACTAGATTTTAACTGGAATAAATAGTAAAAGATATGGGCAGACTTGAGCTTTCTCAGGTAGAAACTTAATGGGGGCCAGGTCATCCCAAGAATATGATTGTAGGCTTCCAGACACCATGCTAGGGTTTGGTTAAGTTTCTTAGTGCAGATATTTGGATAGAGTGACTGGTATTGAGAGATGTGAAGTTCTCAGTTGATTCCTATTTTCTGAGGTGTAAATTCTCTGGTTAAGTTAAGCTTTAAGAACAAGAAAATAAGACTCTAGTTCTACCTTCAAGGAATTCCTTTTATCTTATAGGTACAAGACAAGTTGTATGAAAACAAAGTTTTAATTTTATGGGTGGCTTGGTATAAAATGAAAATTAAATTCCTTATTTTTTTCCAGGGCTCTTATGTTGAATATGTAGCATTGTTTAGGAAAGAAGCCAAAGATCTGAAAAGGAGACATTTGGGTGTTTTTCAATAATTATGAGTATGGTGAATACCCAAATCCTACTAAGATTCCTTTTCTTGATGAATGCACCCCTCCTTTCACATTCTGAGGTGTGGCAGAGTACACTGATGAGAACAGTTAATGGTCTTTCTGTAGCCATATACTTTTTCTTATCAACTTATAATCCACTTCCAGTATGACTCTGGTATGGACTATGGGACTTGGTTTGAGAAACAGAATATTAGCAAACTTGATGCAATCAGAAGGGTAGAAAAGACATGGCTTATTGCTGTGTAGTGAACTGATCATTTCAAATGCAGAAGTTTATGGCAAAAATTAAGTCATTTTGAAGACCAAAGTTGTTTCTATAATTAAAGTTGTTCTAAGAATAAAGCCGTTGTTTCAGGATGTTGTCATTCAATACCTCTAGTTGCTGACAAGTACTCACGAGCTCAGTTACTGAGGGCACTGCTGATTCTTACTGCTAAGCATCTATGAAGAAAAATCTATGACAAGGGGACATTTAGAGTACACATATTCAGAGCTTGTGAGGACTATCCGAGTGTTCAGTCTGGACAAGGCTACACCTTGGTGGTCTAAATAGCTCTCCAAAGACCTTGGGCATTAGCTCCTGCCATGGCAAGGCAACTCATTGTCACCAGTGGTGAAGACCATGCACCCGCCCCGTGAAGGAGGTCTTGTCTGACAATACCAGCATGCTTGTTCCACAGCACTGTGCTCTAACAACAGGGGACTTTTACTTTTGCACTGGCAGTTGACCTCAGCTCTTGGTTAAGTCGTGTCTCCTGAATACCAACTAGTGTAAGGGTACACCTCAACTAAATTCTGACTGTATTCCTTTTGTATTGATCACCCTTAGCGGCTCCCAGCACAATAGTGTGATCAATCTATCATTGGTTTCAAGTATGTTAATTCTTTATTGCCTCATTAAGAGATGTCATATTGTATACAATTGGGTTGTGACTTTCCCACAGTAAAACTGTGTTAAATACATTACTGGCAAAGACGAACAGAGTCTCTGAGCATAATAATAATAAGAACACTTATTTCTGCCTGTTTTCTTGCTCCTCTGCATTTCCCATGAGAATACATCTAGATTAGTTTTCATAAAGAAGGACCAGGTGAAGCGGAGCTGAGTTGTGTCAGTCAAGACCATCTTGTGATTTTATAATAAGAAATATGTATTTGTTTTTCCTTTCTTTTTTGGCACAGAATTCCTAAAACCCTTGGAATTTCCTAATCGAGGAGAAGTATAAATGTGTCTTTTGTTACATTAAGGAGATGACCTCACCTAATTTTCGAGGGTTGGTTGCCAGAAGAGTGGACCATGTGAAAAGATGGTTGGAACTTCCAGTCCAACCCCTGACATCTGGCGAGGAAGGGTGAATCAGTTATCTGATTTAATAATTTAATTTTATTAAATTTAATTTAATGATTTAATCAACATTTCCTATTACCTGAAACCTCCATTAAAAACCCAAAAGGAAAGGGTTTGGAGAGCTTCCAAATTGGTGAACATGTGGAGATTTGGGAAAACTAGCATGCCTGGAGCAAGCATGGAAGCTTGTGCCTGTTCCCCATACTTTGATCTCTGTATCTCTTTGATCTGGCTTCTCCTGAGTTATATCTTTTTATAATGAACCAGCAATGCAGTAAGTAGAATGTTTCTCTGACTTCTATGAGCCCCTCTAGTAAACTAATTGCAGCTAGGGCAGGGGTTGTTAGAACCTCCCATCTATAACCAGTTGGTCAGAAGCACAGATAATAACCTGGACTTGCAATAGCATCTGAAATGGGGGCTGGAGGCAGGGAAGTCTAGTAGAACTTAGTGTATAACCTATGGAATTTGCTGCTATCTCTAGGTGGTGTCAGAACTGAGTTACTTGATGGCATGGGGGAACCTCCCACCGGAATTGATACAGAACACTGTATCTACCATCTAAGTTGTTATCTCTCAGCCTATGTGCAATTAACTAAGACACAGGAACAAGTCCAAATTGGGCTATGGCTACTGTACAAAACTGCTCTTGGTGGCCCTACTGACAAAGTAGCTAGAAAACACATTGATATAAAATTTGAGACATAATCCTGGTAGCATATTCATAAATATGTCTTCTCTCTGAGCTAATCAAGAGACATAGCTTAAGAGATGTCATATAGGTTAAATGCTGTGTCCAAGATAATACATTTAGTTTGCCTCATACACATTTAGGTACTAAAAACAATTAACAAAAAATAAATCCCCTGTTTCTCTTTTCCCCTTTCTTTATCTGTTTCTTTCTTTCATTCTTTCCTTCCTTCTCTCCTTTCCTTTTTTTTTTCTCCCTTCCAATTAATATACTTTGGCATCAGCAGTATAAAACATTTCTTCAAACTCAGACCATAAAATCACGGTTGGAATCAACTCTATTTTATAATATATTTCACATAAATTCTTCCATGGTAGTATGCTTATATTTAGAAAAATAATTAATGAGTATATTTAAATTGTAAAAAGGAAAAGAGAATGCTTCTACAGATGAAAATACTTTAGATAAGTTATTAATGCATTTTAAAATAACCAATCATGTATAGGAGACAATAATTAACTCCCAAAATAGATACACTTTAGGGTCATTTTCACTTAATTAAATTGTCACTGAATATAGAGAACAATTACCATAAAATCAGGTATAAACTTCCATTTTACTGTTCAATATGACAATATATTTGCATAAGCAAGCAAGCAAGAATATAAGAGAGAAGTGATTTAGGTCTTCCCATTTTGATTTACATTTGTGAAAACTGAGCCTAACTGGTACACTGAAAACGAGGTGACTGTCTTCATCTAGTTTTTCTTATAAAAATATTTCTTTTATCCTACACCACCAAATATTATATTTATTATCTTAAAGCAGATACAAAACCGATTTTTTGCTAACACTTTTTTTTTTTTTTTTTGAGAGAATGATCATAAGCTGGGAGGGGCAGAAGAGGAAAGAGAAAGGAAAAGACAGAATCTTAAGCAGTCTCTGTACCCAGTAGGGACAGAGCCCAACTTGGGGTTCTATCTCATGACTCTGAAATCATGATCTGAGCTGAAATAAAAAGTTGGATGCTTAACCCACTGAGACACCCAGGTGCCCATTTTTAAAACCCAAATTATTTAAATTATTTTCTAGCTATTTTCTTTGCTCCTACAGAGAATTTTTCATAAAGTATTTTTAATTTTTTTTTTTTTGAGAGAAAGAGAGATAGCAGGGAAGGGAGATGGAGCAGAGAGAGAGGGAGACATAAAATCTAAGGCAGGCCCTAGCCTCTGAACTGTCAAAGCTCGATGCAGGGCTCAAATCCATGAACTGTGAGATCATGACCTGACCCTAAATCAGATGCTTAACTGACTAAGCCAGCCAGGAGCCTCTTTTACTAAGTTTTAAGTTTTAATTCCAATATAATTAATATACAGTGTTACATTACTTTCAGGTATACAATATAGATAGATTCAAGAACTCTATATATTACTCAGTGCTCATCATGCTATGTGTACTCTTCAATCCCCAAAATATCATCTCACCCATTATGCCACCTACCTCCCCTCTGGTAACCATCAGTTAGTTCCTATAGTTAAGAGTCAACTTACTGATTTATCTCTCTCTCTTTTTTTCTCCTCTGTTTGTTTTGTTTAGAAATTCCACATATAAGTGAGATCAAGTTATTTGTTTTTCTCTGACTGATTTATTTCATTTAGCATTATACTCTCTAGCTCTTTCCATGGTTTTTTTTTTTTTTACCAATAGTTTATTGTCAAATTAGTTTCCACATAACACTCAGTGCTCATCCCCACAAGTGTCCTCCTCCATGCCCATCCCCCCCTCCCCCCACATCCATCAGTCCTCAGTTTTTGTCAGCATTCAAGAGTCTCTCATGGTTTGCTTCTCTCCCTTTCCCCCACCATTTCCGCCCTTCTTCTCCCCCTTGTTCCTCCGTCAAGTTCCTCCTAATCCTCCTATACGTGCAAACATATGATATTTGTCCTTCTCTGCCTGACTTATTTCGCTCAGCATAACACCCTCAAGGTCCATCCATGTTGCTACACATGGCCAGATTTCATTGTTTCTCATTGCCATGTAGTATTCCATGGTATAGATAAACCACATCTTCTTGATCCATTCATCTGTTGATGGACACTTAGGCTCTTTCCACGTTTTAGCTATTGTGGAGAGTGCTGCTATGAACATTGGGGTACATGTGCTCCTATGCATCAGCATTTCTGTATCCCTTGGGTAAATTCCTAGCAGTGCTATTGCTGGGTCATAGGGGAGTTCTATTGTTAGTTTCCTGAGGAACCTCCACACTGTTTTCCAGATGGGCTGTACCAGTTTACATTCCCACCAACAGTGTAGGAGGGTGCCCGTTTCTCCACATCCTCGCCAGCATCTCGAGTTCTCTGATTTGCTCATTTTAGCCACTCTGACTGGCGTGAGGTGGTATCTCAGTGTGGTTTTGATTTGTATTTCCCTGATGAGGAGGGATGCTGAGCATTCCATGTTGTTGCAAATGGCAAGATTTCATTATTTTTATGGCTGATTCATATTCCATTGAGTATATATACCATATTTTCCTTCTCCATCCATTGGGTTATTTTACATACACACACAAAATAATATAATACACATATAATACATATGTAAGTAATAACATATATTATATACACATAGAATTTATTATTACCTGGGAAGAGGGTGCTGCTAGATATTCCATTTAACTATAAATTAACTAAAAGTATTCTCATAAAATATAATTTTTATCTTAAAATATATTTTATAAATGTCACTGTTAATACAAAAAAAATCCTTTTGATAGAAAGGGCAACTCCTTTCCCAATTACCCCCAGTGCCATGCCCCTGCTACACAGAATGGCAGAAAGAGAAAACAATGAATCTGAAAAGACTGTGATTATTTTTTTCAGTTTACACTTTCCTTTATAGTTAAAATGAAGATATGCTCTATAGAAACATAGAAAATGTTATTTCTTAGATTGTTTCTGGGGATACAGACTCTGGAGATGTAGACTCCATGAAATTCTGTTCTGAAAACAATTAATTTACTAACTATATCCCCACTAGTCAAAGGATACATGAGGTTTCCTAAAGCACTTTTTACTTCTGTTGCTTAAAAGAAAATATTTAATAACTGCAATACAGCAGGAGCTGTGCTAGGTCTTGGAATTGTAAAGATGAAATATACAAAACATTCTCTCTCTGCAGAAGGTCAAGGCCTGGGGAGGGAGACAGACAACCACTCATAGTTACAATGGATGAAGATACAGATTATATTTGAAAAACTCAATATACTCTAAAGAATCTGTTCCCACCGCTAGAGATCTTACTCAAGCAATTAGGAACTTGGAATTGAAAGAGACAGAAGGCAAGGTAACATACCCTCCTGTTCCATTCCCCAAGATGGGGGCTGAACTTAGGCACCTACAATGTGAACTTCAACGAGAGAAATGACCTAAAACGCTGTCAAAGGGTCATTATGTCACATCATCTTTCTGTGAATATTTTTCCTTCTCCATAGAGAATGCAAAGAACTGTCAAGTGTCTAGAAGTAGAATTCTCTTTAAATTACAGTATTTATCCTGTGTGAGCCATATAAAAACATAAAAATAACAACATAAATTGTAAAATTTATTAAAAAAAAAAGAGCCATTCAGTGGTTTAGTGATATAATGCAAAACTGTTTCACACAATCATCCAGCTGGAAGAGGGTAAATATGAATACTGAATTTAACCATTTCATACATTACTGACTAAGAAACAGAAACTTGAAAAATGTATAATTTGCTCAAGGTCAAGCAGAGTCCTCTTGGTTCTTAGTTCAATTCATCCATTACAGGACTTTAATGGAAGCCCAGAGGTAGACGAGAAATAACTTAATTGCATCTGGAGATTAAAAAAAAAGAAGCAGCAGCAAATATTTCTCAGAAGTGTTATTTGGTCTGTAATTTTACTGCTTTCTCCATTATGCTTCAGAGAATCTGACACAGAAGCTTTGAAAGTGGTGAGTTCTGAACACAAAAATAGAATGTCTATGGTTTTATTCATATTTAGGAGCAGCAGTTTGAAGGAAGTGAAGCTGCAGCTGTACTTTTCCACGTTACTTAGCAACTGGTATGAGTCAAGAAAAATCACTGAAACTCACAGGCACTGGTGAGAGCATGACAAATGATATTGGGAAAAAAATCCTATGAGGTCGATCTACCCATAGACTATCAACATGCTATTAAAAAAATAAAATAGGGGTCATTCCTACATTAATGATGTAAATTGAATTTTAAAGACTGGCAGTGACTGCACACGGAGCCTCCCACAGCACCTGGCACACTGCCTGTCAGATAGATTCTCTAGTCAGATTTATTGAACTGAATTGTTAGGCAAATATTTCTGGCCTGAACCACTGCTTTAGTTTATAGACGATGAAAAGAAGTTTGCATCTTTGCACTGACATATTTGGGAGGAAATTTATTCAAGGGACAAGACAAGCTTAGGGTCCCCTTACTCATCTACCATCTTAACTCCTCCCTGTGGGAAAATTTATTAATGGCATGTTTATGATTTTCCAAAACGAAAAATAGGAAAAAATTGTGAGGTATATAAAATTTCTGGGGTGACTGGTGGCTCAGTTGGTTAATGTCTGATTCTTGATCTCAGCTCAAGTCATGATCTCATGCTTTATGAGATTGAGCCCTGTGTCAGCTTCCACGCTAACGGCCTGGAGCCCTCTTTAGATTTTCTCTTTCTCCTTCTCTCTCTTTCTGCCCCTCCTCAAATCACAGGTGCATGCTCTTTCTTTTTCTCTTTATCTCTCTCTCAAAATAAGTAAATAGACTTTAAATTAAAAAAAAAAACAACTCTCTTCACCATATCTGAATATGCACAAATAAAGCATGTAAGACTTTTAGGTAAGAAAAAACAAAGGGTAAAAAAAATGACATATTATATAAAACAAATCAGTTAAAGAAACTATAAGAGAATATAATACTGTATGAGTTACTTGATATTTAAGAAAAGTATTTTGCTTTTAAGAAATGTTCTCTAAAATCACAAGTGAAGAAAGTATTTCCAAATAGAAACACACTAATAGTCAAGACTTGAGAGTAATACAGATTAAGTGAAAAAATGCATACTATAAAATATTTTTTAAAACCCGAGAAAAAATATATTACAGCAAAATTTGCAGGAACCTAATATATATTGGAATTTCTTTATATTTTCATATATAGTTTACCTGAAACAATAAACTGTAAAAATGTAAAGAATATTATTTCAATAATGGTGGTCTACAAACATTTTAAATCAATACACCTTGCCAATAATGTGAACTAAGCTTTTTCTTTCTCCTAATGTAAATCAGATAGGCCTGTCCAAAATCAGTCTCTGAGCCATCCATACCCCTCCATCATCATTGCTTTCACCTTAACATAGGCTTCCTGAACTGCAAAAATAGCCTTCTAGTGATATTACTACTGATTTCCCAAAGTCCCTTTAAACATCTCTAGAAGAAGTAAAGAGGACATTTATAGAATTTATGATATACATATTCCTAGATCAATCACTTCCTTTCAGTTGTTTCAAATGTCCTGTGTATTGCTCCAACTTATCTCATTAACTACTTACTAAGCTAATGTTCAGCCTCTTTTTCAATTCCTGCTCTAGAATCCCTCCAGATGTGGTTGTAGGTTTAAAATTTCCTTTCACTATTTTTAATTCTTTCCAACATATGCCAATTTTCCCTAGTGCACAAATAGGCTTGCTTCACCTCAGGGCCTTTTCCATTTGTTCTCTCTACCTATCTAGTATTTTTCCATCCTATGTCCCTAAAGACATGTTCTCAACTCAAATACTAGGGTTTCAGAGTTCCCCCCGAAAGATGCTAAATAGGCTTTTCTTCTAAAAGGCTACTCCATATCACCTTTCAATTTACTTTTGTGAACATTAAGTACTGAATTCAGTACTCAATTAACTTTTACTTATTTTTTTGTCCCTCTGCTCTCAGGGGTTTGCAAAGCACATGAAAAGAGCCTTTGTATGAGTTGCTTATTGGTATTTTATCAGCACCGAGAATACATTAGTCACATTTAGCACCCAATAAGTATGAGTTGAATACACGGATGGTAGTCGATACAGAGACTTATTGGTGGAGTGAAAATATACCACTAAATCGACACCTGACTGAAGACAATCAAACATAGGACATAATGTGGAATGAAAGGAGCAGGCAAAAAAAAAAATAATAATAAGAATGTTTAAAATCCTGGTTTTTGAACCCTGTGCAAGTAAAAGAGCTGGTATAAAGATAGAAAAGCAAAGCAAGCTCTAGAGCCGGGCAACGCAGCCCATGTAATTTTCTCCAAGGCTAAACGGTGAAGCCTTGTGTTGAGATGATGGCATCGTAATATACCAGAGACTCTAACAGCCTAGATTGACTAAGGAATACAGTAGGAGAAAGCAATGAACCTTTGGACTGTTAGGAAACTAAGATCTAGGTAGGCCCTTAATCTCCTAGGAAGTCTGTGGATAGACTTCAGGGGGTCAGTGTGTGCATTTAAATTGTACACAAAATACTGAGTGTATCTGTAGCTCTCTGCAGAGAGGGCTCACGGTTGCATCCCTTCAAAGGGATCCTTCTTCTCTTTGCTATCATCACAGCTTCCAACAACCCCATGAAATAAGCAAGACAAAAAACAAATGAAACCAAAACAACATGGTTTATATACACATAGAAGAATTTAATATAAAGTTAACTAAATTAGAGTCCCACTTGCATTAATAACATTCTTGCTAGAGTGTTTTGTTTGATATATTTTATCTATTCTGATTAAAAAGAGCATGTATGCATTTATTCATTTGTGTCTAGCATTATCAGGTAATGAGGTTCTAAAGCCAATTCATCTCTATACTACTATTCTAATGAAATTAGAATAGTTACTACTATTCTAATGAAAAAAATCACAAAGGACAGGAAAGTATCTCTATTCAGTATATGTATTATTTCATTCATTCATTTAGAATGCCAGGAGTTATAGGGTGTTATGACCAAGAGCTCTGCCACCAAAAGAAAGATCCTGGATTTGAATCCTGACAACAGATAATTGTGTGACCTTGGATACCCGACTTTAGAGCTCTGTGCTACACTTTCCTCATGTGTCAAGTTGGGACTGTAACAGTGCCTGCTATGATTATTGTGATGATATTTACTGTAGGGAATGCATGAGATGTAGTGAAGTAAGTAGACAAATTCTCAATTTGCATGGTTCTGATTCTGCATATCTGATCTGCAGTATCAGAACCATGCAAATTATCAAAGTCTGTCAGTAACGGGTTGCTGCGCCTCTGTTACCTGGTTCACACGCAGGCAGCAGAGCATTTAGTCAGGCCTCCTCCTTGTCTCACAGAAAGAAAGCCATGCAACATTTTATAAAAGTGGATAAGGAAAAAGAGAATTGGACAGCAAAGATGAAGGTGCAGAAACAAAAGGAAAGAAATAACACCAGGTGAAATTAGAATGAGAAGGTAGGTGAAGTGAAAAGAAGTATTTATTAATACACAATTAACAAAATGGTTGTGACAACAAAGATGAAGATGTTACAGAGGAAGTAACACTGTCAAAAAATTTCATGTTAGAGGAACTCTCAGAGGCATCTCACAACATGGAAAGCAAAA
This sequence comes from Crocuta crocuta, assembly GCF_008692635.1. Classification (NCBI taxonomy): domain Eukaryota; kingdom Metazoa; phylum Chordata; class Mammalia; order Carnivora; family Hyaenidae; genus Crocuta; species Crocuta crocuta. The sequence goes on from NW_027529569.1 coordinate 459,615, forward strand.
AGGTTGAAATGTTGGAAGCTGATCCCCAATTTGAAAGGAGAATGACAATTTGCCAAGACAGAAAATAAGCTCACTCTATACCATTAATTAAACAGGGGGAAGCAGAAGGCAAGAGCAAAGTCTAAACTGTCCTCAGAGACATTTTTAAAGAAATAAAATTGGGATTCTCAAGGTTTCAATGTTTTAAATTGCAATATACTTGGTAAGTGTTTAATTTCACTAATTTGATCTAACCATAACCTACCATAAGAGTTTACAATGTTTGGACAAAATAAAGATCATTGAACAATTGTAAACTTTCCCATTGATTATGATTTCTTAGCACAATTTCAGCTTACATGGTCATTTTTATCTTGTGGTACTACCGCGCAAAGTGAGAACTGCCTGTAGTAGGTGAAAGTTAGTAACATGTTACTGACACAATTTTACTTTTCATATCATTCTTACCTGCCTTGGACATTTTTGAGGTTCATTTTTTTTCTGTCCTTTGATTTCATCTTGCTTGTACTGATTTGTGTAAGTTTTTGGTATTTAAATATTTGATCCTTCCCTGCTAAATAGTTAAAATATATTCCACTTTCAGATTTTGGTTTGTTTTTGAGCATCAGTATGGTATTTTTTATATAGATTTTGTTTTAATTAAGTAGTGAAATTGGTTAGTCTCTTCTTTTTGTTCTAGTTCTTCTGTACTAGATACACTTGTTAAGTGGTCTTTGAAAAGCTGATTACACTGTCAATCTTTCCTTTTATTATCTATCAACTAGAGTTAATATTACTATCTACCTTTTACAGTTATTGAAAGAATTAAGTATGTACTAAGCTTTATAACATGGGCTACCCCACAGGATGAGCTACAGGCATCAAAGTTATTTTTATTTTATTAGCAACTACAAGTAAATCTATCAAAAGTTGAATCAGAGTATTAAAAAGACATGCTTGCCATCCTTAGAAAGTTCATGGTCTCATGGGAGACTGAGACGTAAAGGTGCTTGAATAGTGGTAAGGGTTGTAATAGGGATAAAAAACACAAAGGACTATGAGAACATCTTTGAATGAAAGCCAACACACATTGTTGGCACCAGGGAAATGATTCCAAAAAAGGTGACAATCATACTGAAATTAAGGTGAAGAAAGACACTTAAAACAGTGACAACAGGATATGCAAAGACAGAAAGAGAGAATGTGCAGGGGGAAAAAAAGCCAAATTTTGGGAAGTACACGTGACTCAGGACAGCTGCTGGAAAGTAATAAAATGAGTGTTTGGAGTTAATGTCCAAACACTCCTGGAAAGGAAAGAAAAGAACAAGTTATAAAGTGTCAAGTAAATCATTAAAGGAACAATTGAAATATTGAGCACAGGAGGGCCATAAACATATTGGCAATTTAGAAAAATCAACCAGGAAGTGGAAAAGAGGTTGACTTACAGAGAAACAGGGCAGAGCAAACATAGAATGTAAGGATGGCCCACATGAGGGATGATGGAGACCTGAATGGTGGCAGGAGTGATGCCTATGTGGAATGAAGAAGAATTTGGGAGATATTAAAAAAATATAACTTACAGACTCATACTGAAGGCGTGTCTTGGCCAAAAAGAGGCTGAATTTAAAGGTAAATTCCTAACAGAAAAAAATCAGACTATGGAATTTAATGGCATACAATTTTACTGTAGTATGTGCCTCCTGCTTTTTAAATATGACATTAATTTTAAATTTGGGTTTAGCAATATCTCTTTTATTTTAACTATGCAGCTACATATTTAACTACGGTAAAGATATTTTCCGATAAAGATAACCTGTATGAATTTTTTACATAGAAAATGGGATGAATTACATAACATAGTGCTTTACCTCAAAAGGATTAAGGTTCTGTAACAAAGAAATTCTCAGCTCTTAAGAGCAGAATGTGACACTCTGAGTATACTTGATTCATCTGCATCTCAGTGTCCTTTTCATGAGGACCCCCAAGAGAAACTATTATCTAAGTATGAAGTATAGTGCACTTCTCCTCAGCAATTGTTTTGTTTGAATCTCATGGCCATTGTAAATTTTATAACTTACAAGCTTTTTAATTTATAATTCGGATCTATTATTGTGGTTTATCTACAGTAGACTTGTGGGTTATGATGACATTTTTTATTCTATTTTGTTCCTACATCACTGTGTGTGCGTGTGTGTGTGTGAAATGGCACCTTTATCTTTTCATTTTATGCATCCTTGTAAGATATCTTAAATCGTTTTGGGAACAATATGTGACATGCATAACAGATAAAAATCATTCCCATGGCTTGATTCTCTGCATTGGGAAATGTGTTTTCTATTTATTAAAGGTTGAAGAGTCCTCTCTATCCCTTGTACATTTTGTAAAATCTTTCTATGAGAATCACTTACCAGGGAGTTGATGCTCTGACATATACAAAATGCACAGAAAAGTATCTAAAGTATACAGCTATTACATCTGTGATTTGGAAAGTCTTATCCAGTCCTGCCTCAAACTGTCTGACAAAATGATGTTGCTTTTGATAAATGTGAAAGAACAGCCACTAGAGGTGCTCAACTACTCTCGAGACAGAAATCCTTCCTCACTGCATAATCAGACACTGGCCTTCCCCCATCTCAGTTACTGCTAAGGCTGCCATATAAAGCGTGGTCTATAGCAAAAGCCTTGCTGATACCCAATGTCTGACGTTCCCTGAGTACTGCTAAATGCTCCTTGTAAAACTCCACCGGAGATTTCAAATTCATTATGCTATGGAAGAATGATCTAATTCAAAGGCATTTCTGCTTTGATAACTTATCTACCTTTAAAAATCACATTTCTTATTTCTATTTTCTAGCTGCACAGGAAGGAAAAGAGAACATATTTGACAGCCTTTGAAAGATAATTGATGGTGATAGAGAAAATCATATAGCTTTGAACTACAGCGTAAAAATGACAAATGTATTACATGGGATCTTTTTCTCACTCTCACCATCCTTAGGTATTTGCTTCTAAAATGGATCTAATTCATGTAAAGGCAGTCTTATGATATTTCAGGCTTACATTTTGATACATAAGTTATTAGGGCTTAAGAGTTGGCTACCACAAAATGAAATGTATATTGTGCATGATAGCAGAGGGGAGGTGGCTGTCTTAGAAAGGATTGTGGCATTTTCTTCCACTGAATTCTCTCCTTAGGGTAGAAGACCCTCTATCCATATTTCACCTTCCCTAGGTAAAAAAAAGTTGCTTGGAGATAGAGTAAGTTGGAAATGAATTCTATTCTGCTCTTAACAGTGGGGCTTGCTAAAATGATTTTCTTAATTAAGCATTTAGATCAATGAAATGCATTAATTCCATTTCCAACATATTGCATTCTTTATGTCAAATGTAATTCCTCACTTTTTTCTTATACATGACAAAACTAATATATTAATTGGTATGATGTTTAAACAAGCTCTTCTGCTATAGAATGAAAAATGACTAAAATAAATCTCTGAAAACAGATTCAGGCATTTTTACAGTAGGGGATTATATGACACTAAATGGTCTCCCTTGGTCCGAAGTAACGTAGTGGAAAATACATTGTTAGAGAGCTTGGGTTATCTTTATCATCATTAATATCTAGGGAAAGTGCTGGATTTTCTAGCCTCAACTTCTCTGTATTTGTTATAGAAATTCTGGCATTTCTTTCTAAAATAATGTTGTAGAGATTAAATTGAAGCAATATACTTAAAAGCTTTTGACATGAGCATTGGGATTCTAGAACTTGGTTCCATTTTCCTTTGATCCCAATCCTATGGTACTTCCCTTTTCTCATACAACAAATGCTGTGATCTTTGGATAGTTGGGTGTAGCTGAGGCATGTATAAAACTGTTAGAGAATACCTTCAAGGTGCTGGAAATGGGCTGGAGGACAGAGCATCTGATAAAGTGTTTGACCCTTTGGCTCCCCAAGCTGAAGTGAAGGAATATGTGTGACTACTCCTTCACCTTAAATCTCATTTTAAAAAGAAAATATAAATGGTTGTTGAGCCTGTAGGCTCAGACATTTCCTGCTTTGCCACTGCAAGAATATGGGGATCTTGGAGAGCAGCAAGGTTTCCTTCAGGGGATCCAGCCTGAGCGCTGACAGACTGCCCAGTGATGCAAGCCTACTGAGCCAAATTCCATTGTCTTTGTACTTTCAGGGTTTCTACAAGACGACACTCTAACAAATAAACCTGAGTTTCTCGGAGCCCAGAAGAGAAATAACACCAAAGGAGGCCCAATAGCCAAAGAGAGAGTAATCAGGCAGAATAACCAGAACACAGACTTAGTGGAACTAAATGGTTTAATGAAAACTGAGTGAAAACAAGACAAGACAAAAATTAGGAATTGTACATAAAGAGACCAGTGAGCAGTATTAAAATGTAAACCTGAACTCAAAAACTCTCTTTCTCTCTCTCTCTCTCAACCACACACACACACACACACACACACACACCAGGAATAACTAAAATTAGTAGGAACCCTTCTCCATCCTCCAAAAAGCCATTCTGGAGCTTAAGAACATAATTTCATCTCAAATTTCACTTTAAGAATGGAAAGAGAAAGTGATCTCTGTTAAAATCCAACTATGAGGTCCTGAACAAGAGTTAGCAAAATTTTTCTGTCAAGGGCCAGTAATAAAGTTTTTCAAGTTTGGGGTAGCTTGGAGGTAGGGTAATGCCTCAACTCCTGAAATTAAGTACAAATATATACTGACTGTTTTTCAAAGATATTTAATGAACACATCTTCATAGTTGAGAAAAATAAGTAAAGATGAAAGCCAATAAATATGTAAAAGCCTGAAGAGATTATAGTGCATCCACACCATGTTATATAGTGTAACAGAAAGTTTGCCACGGGAAAGGGTATCAGCTTTTTAATATGGGGGTGGGTAGGTGGAGGGGCTAAGGAAGGGAAGAGAGGCCAGTCATGGAAAAATAAAAACAAAAGATCAATCAAAACCCATACATACAAAGAAAATACTATGTAAATATTAAGTTATAGTAGTAATGATATATTGTTTGTACCCAGTGGGTTGTGTTTACACTGGTGCTGCTAAACATATTATTTACAGAAAGCAGTCTCACAAAGAATGACACACTTGAATTCTAAGAAGATTGGAGGATGGATGTTAGGATGTTAGTGAGAAAGGCATTAGGAATCACATGTGTCAGTCACCTTACTATACACATAAAGGAATTATAATGCAACAGACTACGGAATGTGAGCAGATCAGCAATGCATTAACTAGCAAAACAAAATAATGTTACTTAGGGTTTCTAGAAGCATTCAAAAGAAACCAGGTCTAGGGTTGTCATGCCAGTTGAACTTATACATGGCAAGCCAGGTTACTCAGGTTTTCTTTCTATACCTGGATCAGTCAGGTAGGAGTCCACAATAAAAATCAAAACAACAGGAAATAGCACTAAAGGACATGCATATCAAGGACCACAAGGTCTATCTATGTGAGTTCTCAGATAATACGCTAGCTGTTACATGTGCCCATGGCTCCTAAGGGTTTCTCTTTGAGTTCTTAGCCTAGTGTTTAACTTATTTTTTCTACTCTAGCATGTGTGGTTCAGTTTTTCTTCCATATGAGTTTGCCGAAAACAGACATTAAAAATAAATTATTACATATCACTTAATAGGATGAGCTTTTTAACGTTTTTAATTTTAAAATATAAAAAATATCTGTGTTACTCTAGGAATAGCATGTATGTCAGGAAGAACAAATTTCAGTTTTTGATGATTTTTATAGCATTCAGGTGCCTTACATTGCATTGTTTCCTTTTCAATATGATTTAGCCATTAATGGTCATGGATTCAAGCCAGGTACAGAAAAGAAAGTAACTCGGGGGAATTCGCTTTGAAGATTAGGTCATGTGTGCATGAGTGTATGCTTTCACCATACTGTCTTGTATATCTCCTCATTCGGTTTGTTTTTATTGTTTTTTTTCCCCCCAGAAATGGAAGACTTATTTACAATGACCTCTGAACATTCATTTTAATATAAATCAGTCCATGCTACTATTGCTATGCCAATCACTTGAAAGATTAAACAAAAAATGGAGTTGTGAAATCAGTTTTACTAGAATTTGGAAGCAGGGAAAGCCATATCGATTGACATTACAAGTGTGCTGGGGAAGAAAGTGGTTTAGATTAAAGCAGTAACCATAGAACAAGAGGGATCTAGCGGGAAATACAAACATAGCAGTGAACCTGATATTTGATAGTGATATTTCCTCAGTATTTCTTTGGCTTAAGATCTTTGACTTTTCCCCCCAGTTTTCAAAGCAGATTTCATCCCAGATATTCAGAGTGGCAACTGTTAAGCTTTTTTCATGAGTATGTATTTGTATGTATTTTCAATCTCTTGAAGACCGAACACGAAACATTCAAAGGCGTTTAGGGCAAGTTCTTTCAACTGCTTCTTTTTGTTAATGTATTTCATGTAATTACCATTTAGCTAAAAGAGAATAACTTTCATAATATAAATATGTCTTCTTTTATAACCAGGAAGGAGGCACAAAGTGCATGATGACTCTTAACCAATCTGATTGAACCATAATTACAACCCTACCTCTTGCTAAGCTCTTTACATTGGAGCAAGTTTTAAATCTCTCTCCTACACAATTTTCTCATCATAACATGAAGATAATAACACAATCTAAAGCACAGAGCTGTTGTAAAGACAAAATAGCACTTGTAAAGATCTTGGGGGGGAAAATACCTTATGTGAAGTAGTTGCTTAACAAAAAAACACTATTTTTTTTTTAAACAAACACTATTATTGTGACTTGGTAAATATGTGTCTTTCTTAGACTCAGGGCAAGCAGCAAAATCTGAGAACTATTCTTACTGTCATTTAGTGTTGCTATTTCGTTTCAAATATAGATAGCACAGGGTTCCTTTAGATCTTTATTCAAGTTGGACAGAAACATGTTTTAAGATTTCTGGAATAAAACCAGAGATACTGACAAGTCTCAGAAAGAGGAGAGCCAAGAGAAGATTAAGAAGTACAGTTAAAATTTCCTTAACTGTACCTATACTTCTCTAAATTATCATTCTAGGTGAGGCTTCACAGGAACACCTACCTTAATGTTTCAAATACTCTAAACTCTAGGCTGCCATTCTTTTTTTTTTTTTAAGTAATTTATTTATTTCTGAGAGAGAGAGACAGCATGAGCATGAGAGGGTCAGAGAGAGAGGGAGACACAGAATGTGAAACAGGCTCCAGGCTCTGAGCTGTCAGCACAGAGCCTGATGCGGGGCTCGAACCCAAGAACCGTGAGATCATGACCTGAGCCGAAGTCAGACGCCTAACCGACTGAGCCACGCAGGTGCCCCTAGGCTGCCATTATTCTTAAAGGTTGAAGTCACTGCAGATTTAGTCTTTGGTTCTTCCATTGCAAAAAGCTATTTTCTAGGCTTAAGTCTCACCGTTACTCACTGTTACATGGATGGTTGATGGCATTAAGTTCTTTTGCCAGTGCAAGGACAGGTGCATCATATCAACAGGACATGTTCTTTAGGTATTGTAATGGGCTGAGCTGTGTCTCACCAAAATTCATATGTTGAAGACCTACTCCCTAGTACCAGAGAATGTAATGCTATTTGGAAACGGGGCTTTAAAGAGGTAATTAAGGTTAAATGAGGTTATAATGGTGAGGCCCTGATCCATTATGATTGATGTCCTTATTAGAAAAGGAAAAAAATATAGGGGGTGAGCACACACAGAGTAAAGTCCATTTGAGAACCCAGCGAGAAGTCGGTTGGTCTGCAAGCCAGAGAGAGAGATCTCAGGAGAAACCAAAACCTTGATCTTAAACTTCCAGACTACAGAACTATGAGAAAACAAATTTAAGCCACTCCATCCATGGTATTTTGTTATGATAGTCCTAGAAAACAGATACATGTATTGAACATGGAAGGGAAAGGCCTCTAGAATTTGGATATATCACCATTGTCCATAGTTTCTGTTGTTTCATAGTTATCATTCCCAGAGTAATCATATCTGCATGAAGAGTTATTTGTAGAATTCCTCCAGAAATAGCAGTAGTCCTTTATAGTCTATGTAATGTTCCTCCCACCCATGCCACAAGGCATTCTCAGTCTTTAAAAAAAAAAAAAGTATAGGCAAAGGTACCCTTACCTCCCAATACATACTTCATCATTCAGAGAGTAGGGAGCTATAGGCAAGTGAGATTCAAGCACTGATTCTTTTGTCACTAGGCTTCCATACAAAGTTCACAACTGAGGCCAACTACTGCTCTTTATCCAGCTCAGCAAAATATCAGACTAATACTATGAAAATACTTGGATTTCAGTTACTCTGGTTAGGCTGAAGAGCCTAGGAAACCAAAGTAATGCTCATTACTTTCATCACTTCCATAAAATACTCCAGGAAATGTAATTTACTGGCTTAATGCCATCCAGTTGTTTAGTGAATGATGTGTCAGCTTCTACTCACATTAAGCCTGAAGGATGAAAGCCATTTGAAATCCATATGGCATGGGTCTCCTTTTATTTGAACTTGTCCCTCTGCCTATCTTCTGTTAAATTCAGCTAAAGGGATCTGAAGATTCTGGGTAGCAGTTGTATGGTGATGGGGTAAATAGTAGCCAGATGGGTTAGACTTAAAAATCAACAGAGCCTTGATGATTCCAACTACTCCAGAACATCTGCATGTAAGTCATTACTTAGTAGGATGTAGATTGCATTGTGCCTACCAAATGTTGCATCCATCCTCTTTTAAGGAAGAATCTTGGAAGACCTTAAACCCTATTGTCTTTAGTATGACTGTTAAATATATCATGTCTATCTAAAGATACCTCTGCATCATTTGCTATAGAAAAGACATCTAGAGCTTACCCATAATCAGTTTCCTGCTCTTCCTGGGCATAAAGAAGACTGAGATTTGTAGGCAGGCCTCAATTCTTAAAACATTAGGATGAAGTTGCTAGTTTTATTTCTATTTTACACATGAAGAAACTGATGTATAAGAAGATACATGAAGATAAAAGTGTCTAGGTCAACAGCCAATTGGAGCCAATATTCAAATACAAACACTGGTTTCCAAGTCTGCATCCCTAAGTGCCAGTCTATTGCTTATTCTTCTTTTTGCAAAAACTACTCTTTCAGATTTCTTTTCAGCCTCAAGTTTTATTCAACTTGTTGTATGATTTTAGCCCTTGGTAAAAATGCTGTAGAGGAAAAGTAGGGTGCAGGCAGTATGTGAAGAGTAGATAAAAAAAAAAACCTGTCCTAACACGAGGTGGGTAATTTAGCTTTCAATTTAGGAAATCATATTGCAAACTCAACTTTCTATATAGGCAGATATTGTTACTGGGCCTATGAAACACTCAAATAAGAAACTAATTAGACATTTGATTCAAAGAGCAGTAAATATCTTTCAAGATATACCTGAACAAAATGACCATTTAATTATCCTCATCTTCCTCAACTAACCTCAGATCATTTCTTTAAGCTTAAGCACCTTGTAAAATGCACCAAAGAAGGGAGCACATAGTCAGTTAAACTACAGGCTATTAGAGATGATCTAAGCCTGACATCTTCTTCTTAATACTACAATATCAGAGTCTGCCAGATTTTACCTTTGGATTCTTGAATTTATGAACAGATCTTTTCTGCACAGCTTCTATTTTCAGTTCAGACTCCATGCTATTGAATCAGGAAGAAATCTGAAAGGAGATATTTATGTCCAGCTAATCTGACATCTGACTCTTCTAGGAGTTTTAACTTGCTTCAAAGCCTTCTAACCAGTTTCCCTGATTCTAAATTCTTGGCTCCATCTACCTGTTCTCCAAACATTCAGGCAATCTTAAAAAATGATAAGTAAGCATATAATTAATTAAATTAGATCATGCTATTCTCCACTTAAACCTCTTAAATGGCTTTCCTTCATGTTTAAAGTACAATTTCAAACTCTTCATTATGATCTACAGAGTGCTGATTTATCTGGTCCCTGGCCACTTCACAGGAATTCAAGACTTATCATAAAGCTCTATTAATCAAGATAGTGTGGTATTAGAAAAATAACATACAAATAGACCAATGAAACAAAATAGGGAGCGCATAATTAGACCCACACAAACATTACCAACCGATCTTTGACTAAGAAGGAAAGGCAATTCAATGGAAAAAGATAGTCTTTCAAGGCCGATGTAATGACTATACATTTGCATGCAGAACAATGAATGTAGACATACATAGTACCCCTTTCATGAAAAACCCCTCAAACTGGATTATAGACATATTTTAAATGCAAAATTTAAAAACTTCCAGTAGATAGCATAGGAGAAAACCTAGATGCTTTTGGGTTTACATACAATATAAAATGCACTCTCCATTAAAAAAAACAAAAAGTTGGACATTGTTAAAATGAAAAGCTTCTGCTCTGTGAAAGAGAATAAAAAGACAAGCCATATACTGAGAGAAGATATTTGAAAACACTCATCTGATGGACTTGTATCCATAATGTATAAACGACATTTAAAACCCAGTAAGAACACAAATAGCCACCCGCCCCAAAAGGTCAAAACATCAAAGCAAACATCTTGCCAAAGAGTATAGATGGATAGGAAAAAACAAAAAGATACTCAACATTTTATGTCATTAAGGAATGTCAAATTAAACAATACCATCACACAGCTATAACAATGGTTAAAATACAGAATACTGACAACACAATCTGCTGGTGACAGTGTAGAGTCACAGGAATTCTCATTCATTGCTGGTAGAGATGGAACAGTCATTTGGAAGATAGTCTCATAGTTTCTTAGAAAGCAAAATATAACCTTACTTTGTGACCCAGCAATTGTGTTTTTACCCACAGGAGTTGAAAACTTATAGTGATCTAAAACCTATACACATGTTCATTAATTACCAAAATTTGGAAGTAATCAAGATGTTCTTTAGAAGGTGAATGGATAAATAAACTGTGGTACATCTATGCAATGGAATATTATTCAATGTTAAAGCAAAATGAGCTATTAAGCTATTAAAAGACATGGAGAAACTTTAAATGGATATTAAGTGAAAGAAGCCAATCTTAAAGGTTATATACCAAATGATTCTAACTGTATGACCTTCTTGGAAAGTCACAACTACAGAGAAATAAAAAAAAATCAGTGGTTACCAGGATTTGGGTGGAGGAAGGGAGGGATGAATGCATGGAACATTTTAGGACAGGCAGAATTTTCTGCATAATACTGTAATGTTGGGTACATGATATTATCCATTTGTCGAGACTCATAGATCTATGCAAGACTAAGTGTGAATTCTTAATATAAACCATGAGTTTTAGTTAATAAGAATGTATTAATAATAGTTCATCATTATAATAAGTGTATCACAGAAACATTATTTATAAGGGAATCTGTGACCAGGGAAGGTTTGGGAATTGGCTATGGCCACTCTGTCCTTTCTGATTAGCTATTCTAGAAAACTAAAATTGCTTTAAAAATAAAGTTTATTAGTTAAAAAAATATGACATTGCTCTTATGGGCCAGATCAGGTTTATTTGTTCCTTGCAGGGAGGAATATGCGAAAAACTAGGAACCTTTATTACCATGACATCATTTAAGCATTCATGATCCAGACCCAGTGACTAAATGCTGGTTAGTTTGTGTAATTCTCACAAAAGACCCTATGAAGTGGGAACTAATAGTACCTCCACATCACCAGGGGAGGATATTGAGGCGCAGAATGGTTAAGGAGTTTAACCAGTCCCCTACTTAAAGATGGTTAGTTTGGCCAAACCCAGAGTTCATGATGGTGTTTGAACCAACCACGTCTGAGCTGGCAAAGCACTTACCCCTGAGCTCGGGTGGTGGGGTCGCACGCGGGATGCACGCTGGATGGGGGCGGGCCCCACGGAATAGTTCCATCCGGGTGCTCGGTCTAATGGGGTTCTGTCCAGGCACCCTCGCCCCTGCCCTTAGCCCCAGCTGGCCTCCATTATCAGACTGACTGCCGGGAGGCAATGACCTCATGTGCCTCACGTGCCCGACCTCCACGTGCAGCCCTTGGGCGGGGCCCCAGGCATGAGGGAGCCCCTCCCCGGAGTCTATTAATTGGCAGCTTGAGGGAGGGCCGGGAACGCTAATTTAGAGCGGCGTCAGTCTGAGGAGGTGGCAGCTGGGCAGCCACAGCCCCGTCCACGGTTCGGGAAGGCAGTCCCGCTGAACCTGTCGTGTCTCCGTGACCCAGCGCTGCGGCCCGCGGGTAGGTGCTCACGCCGCCTTCCAGGCCCCCGCGGGGCGGGGAGCGTGGGAGCCCGAGGGCGGCTGCAGCAGTCTGGGCCTGCGCGCCCGCCGCAAAGAGGGGGCTTTTGCGACCTCTGGAAGCCGCTTCTGCGGTGTACGTGCCTTTAGGTTCCTTTCCGGCTAGTGAATTGCACTCCAGGCCCAGTTCGGGCCGAAGTTGTTCCCAGTCTGCGTCTTCGCGCGCACACCGTGCGCCAGGCTTCCGTGTGCGTCTGCGGCGTTATTTGTGAGAAGCGTGGTGATATCTGAAATTTGTAGAGCTCTTTGCCCCGTCTCAGCATTTAACCTTGGCTCCTCAATAAGGCCAGTGGCCGAGTACTGCCCTTGCTCACCTTGGTCTCGAGATTGGATAGGATTCGGGAGTCAAGCTCTTGGCTCAGACTCTTGTTCCTGGGGAAGATGAGAAGTTTGTTCTGTAAATTCCTGGGACAGGAACTTGGCAGAAAGAGATGTATTAGTTGCACTTTGGATTAACAATAATTTGTAAAACAGGTAGAAGCCCTTGAGTGTTGTTTTTGTTTTGTTTTGTTTTTTTTGAATACTAACAGGACTTTAGGAGAGAAGTTGATACATTTGTGACTGCCAACTGAATGTTACATTTTAGGGCATTTTGCCTAGGAGTTTGAGTTCTTCAAAAGTGCAAACCAGTGAGTGGTATCGGAGGATTAGTTCTAAAATCTTGATTCTAGCAACTATGTAAACAAGTGATTCACAGGACTTAAGATATCCGGATAACAGCTGGCTCTTTCTCTTTAAAATGAATTGCAGTCTTCGAGCTCTGGGTGGCTGAGTCAGTTGAGCCTCCCACTTCAGCTCATGTCATAATCTCACGGGTTCCTGAATTTGAGCCCCATGTTGGGCTCACTGCTGTCAGCACAGAGCCTGCTTAGGATCCTCTGCCCCCCTCTCTGTCCCTTCCCCGCTTTCACTCTCTCAAAAATAAATATTTTTAAAAACTAATAAATTGCAACCTTTCCTCCTTTAGGAGACTGCATTTTGGGTGATCTAGGTGTTCGGTTCTCAACTGAATAACAGCCTTTCATATGCAAAATGCCAACCAGTAAAACCAACTCCAGGTGACAGTAATCAGTGAACTACTTAAGTGGATGCTTGTTGGTGGTCCCAGTCTTCTCGATTACTAACATTTGCTCTAATCTTCAAAAAGGCTGACAAATTTTGAAAGAAGGCCACCTTTCATTTGTATTTAAGAAAGATTTTAATATTGGCCTTACCATTTTCCATTTTAACAATTCAGATAAACGCACTATGACAAAATTCAGAATTTTGCCTTTAGATTTTGGAGCGAAGGGAAATCCTTCAATACTTAAGAATTCAAAACCTTTTCAAAAGATCATTGGAAAGTGTCTTGAAGTCTTCAGGTTCACTTTCTGAGTGAAGGAAATTCCTAGGTTTTACCTGATGAAGAAACATAGCACCTGTCTTAGGAGCTAAAATACCAATTCTATGCTGCAGGTGTCTGTGAATAGGTTCCTAGGTGCTGCAAGGGAATGTGTATTTCAAAATCAAGTTGATGACTCTTGGAGGAGTCACAATGCTGGCAAGTAGATGTGAACCCGAGGGGAAGACCACTCTCCTCTGCATACCAGGTACACTGGGGGCTCGCTGTGCTTCTTGTTTTGCTTACTATGGTTGGATTCCTTACCTGTTTGCATTTGTTAATCCCTCTTCCATATTTGGTGGCTTTCACAGTCCTACTGACGCAGTAATGGAAGCCAAAGTTTCTAGAGATGCCAAAGTACCACAAATGAAGTGACTTAAAACCACACAAACTTCTTGTCTGTGAGGACAGGTAGCAATGTATAATCAAAGAATCAGCAGGCCTCTACTTCCTCTGAACGCTCTAGGGAAGCCTTAGCCGTTTCCTCCTAGCTTCTGGTTGGTATTGACAATTCTTGGCATTCCTTCACTTGTACATGTGTCCTTCTCACAGCTGCCTCTTGTCATGTGACTCTCTACTCTGTGGGTCTGCCTTCTGTAAGGATATCAGCCCTCTTGGATTAGGGCCCATCATAATCTCGCCTTAAAGTGATCACATCTGCAAAGACCCTAATTTCAAATTAATACCAAGCACCTGGCTTAGAATTCCACCTATTTTGGCACTGATGCAATTCAACTAAAAACTCTCATCACTCCTGTGCCCTCTATTTGTAACTCTTCTTTAAAGAGTCTATGAAGATAAGGAACCTGATGTGTTTAAAACAAATACCTATTTGCCAACTCTGCCAGTACTTCAGACACTGGCTTTTAATGTAGATAAATACAATATCAAAAAGGTATATTATCCCTTTGTATTTTCACCTAATTCTTTGAGCTCCCTGGAAAAGTGATACTAGGCACATTCATAGTACCTCATGTGTGTTCTCCTCAATCTGACTTAAAGTAGAGTCAATACTTACACAATTTTTAAATGTTTCAAGAAATTTATTTTATATATTTTACCTGCTGTACCTGGTTTTCAGAGGCCATTTCTATTCAACATGAGCGTTCTAAAGTGATAAAGAAATTTTGGACTGGCAAAAGCAATAACCAATAAATGTATTGCAGTCTTGGGATAGTATGGGAAGGGTTTGTTTGTTTTTTTTGCCCCCCACTCAGTCATGACCTTCAGTTTTAACAGCAATGACATACCTTTTACATTTTCATGAGGTTTTGGTTACTATCTAAAATAATGTGGCCATTTTCATTTATACTGACAATTCTGTGATGTTTTAAAGCTTCTGGGGAATATTCTTACATAAAGTTTTTATATCCTAAAAATCTTAGGATTTATCTTTTGATAGGGTTTGGTCTTCTGGTATATGTTCTGCCTTGTCTCCTTCTGATCGTCCTTAGTTAAATACTGTTTGGAGTTTGACCTCATTTATTGATACATTATTATTAACGAAAGTCCATAACTTCTGATTTTCTCAGCTTTCCCCTAAAAGCCTTCTGTTCTAGTATCCTATTGAAGATTGCATGTTAAGTTGTCTTTTTAGGCTCCTAGAGGAGCTAGGAGCTGTGACCCTTACCTTTTAGTTCTACATCTGTTGATTTCTGATCACAGTCGTAGCCACTTTGCATGCAGCATCTCTTCTCCTCACGGTAACTGAAGTGGGATTAGGCAGATTGCCTGACCTGTTGTAAAACCTCTAAGATTGCAGTATCAAGAGATGATGGAGCCAAGGATGGAAGCCGGTCCCTGCGACTCCAGAGTCCATGTTTGTATTCATAGTAACCAGCTCTGTGCCTGCTGCACTTGCACAATTCTGTGTTAATTCAAGATTTCTAAACCTCAGCTTTATTGGCACTTTCTTGTTATGGGAGGGCTATTTGTAGGATGTTCAATGGCTTCCCTAACTTCCACCCCTGCGAGACATTAGAAGCATTTCTCATGCTTAACCAGCCAATAGTTGTGACAACCACAAATGTCTCCACACGTGGTCATTTATGTCATGAGGGGATAAAACTGACCACTGAGAACAAAGGGTTTACATTTTTAAGGTGTGTTTAAATAGATGGCAATATATAACAAATATTGAGTGGATTGTGTTGAAGGCAATCTGTGAGGCAATTAAATAACTTCTAAATCTATAAGGACCTATGGAAAAAATAATGCATTAGCTCCCTGTTAAATTCTGTGGCAAAACATGGTCTATGTAACTTATTTTTAGTCTAGTCTAAGCCCAAGAATGAAAATTGTTGAATAGTCATGCAGAGTTCTGTCAGCTGTTTTACTTTACATTGGGGTCTAATTTTATAATGTATATTGATCTGCTTTTAGGAATGTTAATCTCTCTGAAGTGATTATAGAAACTTTTTTTTTCTTTTTTTTTTTTTTTGCCTTTAAGTGGTATTCATGGCAGGGGGATAATTGCTGACTGTGGATTATGGTTGATGCTGATTATCCCCTTGTAACCTCTGACTAAATGTAATTGACATGTCTGCTTTGACTTGGTTTTCAAAGGAATAATTGTGCATTCTTAGCAAAGATGAATCTTAGTATTACAAAGGCTACATTGGTGTTTAATATATTAAGCTCCTTATTAAACTTTTTTGGTTGAATCCAAATGTGTGGGAAGGATGGGTCTTTGCTTCTGAGAAACGCTATCTTCAGGCAAATAAAAGCATGATATTGTATTAAATGTTAATTAGCCTGCATTAAATGTTGACAAACCTAGATTTTTATATAGTGCCTAACTGCATGCTTAGGGTGCTAAACAGCTTAAAATAATTCCTGAGCCTTATGTTAGGCCTTCCAAAAGCTTGTATCTGACAGGATCACAGGATCATCTCTGTTCCTATGCTTTACTTTTTTTTTTTTTTTTTTTTTTAGAGAGGCAGCACCAATGGGGGAGGACTTAAACCTAAACATTAAGGTTTAATGAGGTTATAAGAAGGTGCCTGATTGAGTAGAACTACTCTTCTTAGAGGAAGAGACACTAGATAGCTGTCCCAACACGTAAGCCATGCACAGGCCCATTTCAAGGTAAGAAGAGCATTTTCACCAGAAACCAAATTGGCCAGAACCTTCATCTGCTACTTCGAGCCTCCAGAGTGGAGAAACCTTAAGCCATCCAGTCTTACTCAGTGTTTGTTACAGTGGCCTGGGCTAATACAAGGGCAGGCTGAACTCCCTGAACCTCCATTTCCTCAGAATAAGATGAACTATTTCGTAGAAGCTCCTTAGGATTACGTGAAGGGGCAGAGCCATAATGACATGGTTGGTACTCCAGTATTCACTGTTAATAAAATAAATACTTGAGGAAATGCTGAACAGATGTTCTTTTAAATGCCAGTTTAAAATGCTAGTATTTTAGGATGTTAGTATTAGCTGAAAACAATTGCTGTACCCCTTGTGGCTGAAGGTGGTATCGTTACGGCTGGGCTTTTGAGGTTCTATCAAATGCCTGCTTCTAGCACTTTTCTGCCAAGGCTAAATGCTGTACGAATGATAAAGTCCATTTGACCTTGATTTATCCAGTTAATTTCTCACTTCTTGAGACTCCTTACAGGCTATTTGGAAGGCTGACAAGAATTACTTTGTTTAGTACTTCCCTATGAAATATCTTCAGTTAAATATTTTGAAAATTATAAGCCATCTGGATTATTTTACACTAAATATTGGTAAAGTGGTAAGTCATCCAAAAATACAAATTACTTTTGATATTGGGAATATATATATAGAATAAATGGCTTTGTGTGTATGTTAGTACTTTCATAGTGAAGTTAAAGCTGCTAGTTGTATAACAATTACACTGTACGTGAATAGTGTAGAGGTTCACTGAACTACTTATGTTTATTACAACACCAAGGCTGAATTCCAAGTGATCCACCTAAAATTTATGACTAGTGCATTAAATGGAGTTTTAATATCCTTCAGGAACTTGGGCATTTATTTGATACATTCTGTTTTTTCTAGAAAGGTAGGAAGGTTATACGTAGCAGTTTAATTATAATTTTTTAAGATTGTGCTGGTTGGTGCATGTTTGCCTTTTTAACACCATCTTAAGGGCAATAGTGACTTCTTACTCTGCCAAAATATCCTAAAAATGAAGAAGTATACTGAAATGGGAGCCTAAAAATACAGGACCATTGCATTTTTAGAGGCTCACTAAAAGGTGTTTAACATGCAAAAGGGCAGTGTGTGTGTTTAAAAAAAAAAGCCAGTAAATTCATCATTAACTAGACTACATTTCATTGACCTAAAAATTAAGGTCAACTTTATTTCTCCTATTTTAGTTTTGTCAGATATCAATTTTAAAGAGGAGAATCACGTGATAGGGAAACTTTGAAAGCTGTTTTCTTATCTGGCTAAAATCTTTATTTCTGGGCCTGTCCTGTTTTTGTAGTAGGTCTCTTTTTCAGAAACCAAAGCCGTAACTTAAACTATTTTTCAAATTTTTATTTATTCGTTTTCAGTAGAAACAATCGGTTAAGCATCTGACTTTGGCTCGGGTCATAATCTCGTGGTTCATGGATTTGAGCAGGGGAGCCCTGCATCAGTCTCTGTGCTGACAGCTCAGACTCTGGAGTCTTCTCCAGATTTTGTGTCTCCTCTCTCTACCCCTTCCCTGCTCTTGCTCGGTCTCTCTCTCAAAAATAAAGTTTTTAAAAATAAAAGTACATCCTTCTGCATTATAGGAAGCTTAAATAGATTATTTCTGAAATTATTTAAGCCCTCTATAGCTAATAACTTGGAGTATGGTAGATCATGAGGCCAGACTGCAGTACCAACTCATAAGGTTTGGAACTGAAGTTTAACCTTTTTTTTTTTTTTTTTTANGTGCCCCAAGTTTAACCTGTTTTATTCCCTCTAGTAGATGATCCCTACCTCATAGATGAAGATAAATTATGTAAGTCAATTTATGGGGTGCCTTGCTTGTAACTGACTTCATAGATAATGCTCCACTTTGACACCATACCCTATGTCCACATTTGCTCTGATCTCTCATCTGCTCTTCTCTCACTTGCCTACACCACTCAGGCCAGGCAAGCTCCCTTCTTGCTCTCCTAACAGAGTACACACCCGCTAGGAGCCTTTGCTCTCTGATCTTTTCCCAGATACCTGCATAAATGGCTTCCTCATTCTCAGGTTAAAAGGAGATCCCACTTTTTCAGAAGGCTTTGCTGAACTCTAAAATATCATCATTGAAGGCAAGCAGATGGAAGCCAGGATACCATGTTCTTTCATATGACATTAAGGGGTTTGGACTTGATTCAACAGGTGTTAGGGAAGCCCTAGAAATTGTATTTCAAAAAGGTCATCTGGGCAGTTTTATGAGCAGGTTGTTGTGAAAAGCCAGTTAGGTCTTTTGCAGTATTGCGGTTTGTAGAACATGAGGCCTGGCTTAATTATAGCATAACTTCTTGACTATAATATGAAGCTTATTCTTTTAAAATTTACATAGTTTTAGAGTGAAAAATAACCTTGTATTGTAAATTTTCCAATACAGAATCAAAATTTGTTCTAGAATCCTCTAGATGGTTAAGGGACATCTTCCATATTTGATGAAGCTAATTCCCAGGGAGGTTGAGTGACCTGATGGAGAGAACACTGCTGGGTTGTAGCAATTAGCTGTCCTGATTCTATGACAATGGACTACATGGTTCCTTTCAAACTATAAAAGTTAGTTAATGGGCTAAGTATAAAGTTAGGCTTTTTTTTTTTCCTCTTGAAATATAGCACTTTGTAAAGTTATCCAGGTGGCATTTTACTAGAAATAGTATTTAATATGCAACTGTTCTGGAACTTTGTTTTCCTCTATTTGTTTCTAGCCAAAATCATGTTAGATCACATTTAGGGCTTTAAAATAAACAACATCATGTTGGAAAAATAATGGTGTAGGATCCGAATCTGAAATCTAGTCCTGGCTGTGACCCTAGGCAAGTAAATTACAATTTGAGTCTCCATTCTGAATTTTAAAGAGTTTGAATTTTGATCATCTTCTTAGATCTCAATATAGCTTTTGGTTAAAAAAAAAATTAGAACATTCAGCTGAAATTTTTATTGGAGATCCATAACTATATGCTAAAGAATTACATATGTATCGAGGTGTGTAGAAACTCTGGCTGCAAACCTGAAACAGCTAGTAAATTATGTACTATGTTTCTCTTTTTCCTTGTCTTTTAAAATACCCCGGCAAAGGGAAGATGAGGCGCTCTCTGGAGCAGTTTACTGCTTGGAACACCTTCCATACCAGATGGTGTTGGACAGGAGCAGAAATTTTCCCAACCAGCAGAACAGACTGAGTGAAAGAAACTTGTTTGTTGCAGTTAGAAAATATTACAGTAGTAGGAAACCTGTTTAGATCTCTTACCTGATTTCATAATGGAATTTCAGAGCTCGTAGGTAAGATCTTCCTGAATACCAGAGTGTGTCTTCCAAGAAAATGTTTATTTTCATAATGTTGGTAAAAATGTTCAAGGTAGGCATAGATCTGGATTAATCATCAAATATACAGTGTTTGAATTTTCTCATCTTAAATGATTTTGACAGCCTTTTTCAAATAAGGCTACAAATACAGTACATAAGTTAAAATTGGTAAACTTGTTCCTTATGTCTAAATCTTTTCTCTTCTTTTTTTTTTTTAAATAAACCCTTTAGTTGTCCTCAGTTTCCCCACAGTCAGGATTTTGAGGATTTAAGCTCCTTTATCATGTTCCTTGGTGTCTTTCATTTCTTGTAAGTTGGTTATTAAAGCTAAAGTGCTTTAGCAACTTTTTAACCAAGTTAATGATTATTTTGGAACTACTGTACTCTAGATACCTGTTTGGTAAATAGGCAATTATGCAGTTTAGCAAACTATATAATTACAATCTTGTAAGAATGAACAATTTCAAACGAAATGGTTAGACTGCATTTGATCTATTTTTTAATTTTTAAATGTTTTTATTTTTGAAAGAGAGCACTAGAGCATGAGCAGGAGAGGGGCAGAAAGAGAGGGAGACACAGAATCCTAAACAGCTTCAGGCTCCGAACTGTCAGCACAGAGCCTGACACTGGGCTTGAACTCACTAGCGATGTGATCATGACCTGAGCTGAAGTAGGATATTGAACTGACTGAAGGGCCCAGTTACCCCTATTCGATCTATTTTAAAATTATACTTTAATGAGAAGTGGGAAAACTTAAAGGATACATCAGTATGCTAGTATTTCATCCAAATCTTTAGGATCTTGTAACTGCTGCTGTCTGGCCTTTAAATGGGAAAGTGGAGGATTCACATGTACAATGTAATGAAGCAGGAAATCCCTTGCTATAGGTATAAGAACTTGTATGCAGCTGCATACTATAGATAAGATCATGTAGATCTGAAAGGTTGTTCATGATTTAAGAATGAGGGTTTTTTTTTTTTTTTTTTTTGGAAATAAGCTGAAATTTGGGAAAGAGGGTGCACACGGTTGCTCTACCAGCTATCAATTTGCAACCTTTATTTTGCATATCATTGAATAACATGATTGGGTGAAACTTGCACCTTTCAGAAGACTGAACTGCTCTGTTAGATAAATGCTCCCAAAAGAAGCAACAGTCTCCTAGACATAATTTCTATCTGCAAATATTGCCAGATTTTAAAAACAGATATCCAGTGCTACCTTGAAAGCCCTGGACAACTATCTTGTGTTTACTAAAATTGTCCATCACTTGGTGTGTCCTCTTCCAGCTGACGACTTTTGGGGAATCTTTCCCACTCATGCATAGGATAGCTAGGTGACCGTGGGCCTTGCCACCACCAAAGCTGAGTAGACCAGACCTACGCACCTGATCAAATGAGACAGATGTAATACAAGAATAAGCTTGAGAATTCAAACTATATATCTGGGTATGTTAAATGAGGGTATAGTAATTGAGAAAATAGAGAAACTAGCCTGTAAACAGGAGCAGAATAGGCTTGAGCAATAAACAGAAATGTTATTGGAGAGCCTGTGTGGCCAGAGGAGGTAACATAGTAGCTGATCTCTAGAGCAGCTGCTAACTTTTCATCAGGTCCTGTGTAGTGGGGTAAGAGATATTTTCCCCCCCTTGAATCTTGAAGTAATTTGACTTTCTACTCCTTGTGGCCATAAACCCAACTGCTACATGTATTAGTATGCTTTAATATTTGAGACAATTAACTGTAATAACAAGTTACAGATAAGTCATTCCAAATCAAAATTGTTGTGGTGGTCTCTCCACAAATGAGAACTATTGATTCTTCAAGGAAGGTAGGGAACTTCCAGTTGGGAGGTGGGAAGTAGGAATTAAATCTCAGAAGCAGTTCTATCGTGGTTGCACATCAGAATCACTTGGTTAGCTTTTAAAAATCCTTAGCTTGTATTAAACCCAGAGCTTTTTATGTGCTGATATTGTATATCTGGTTCTCCTTCTCTCACCTTCTCTCCCAAAGTTCTAAAAGGTAAAGGCTGAAAAGAACTAAGATGTTATGGTGCATTAGTCTGGTTGTAAGTGACCATGGAATGTTGTGACAGTTGGTCATCAAGCTTATTGTGAGATTATTTCTTGTGTATAAAAATATTGAATCACTAGGATATGTACCTAAAAATAGAATATTCTTTGTTTTTTGTGCTTCAATAAAAACAATATCCAGGATTCATTCTCCTAACGTGAATCCTCATTTGATAACTTCTATTAAGTAAGAATACTTTAATATGCCAGTTAGTGACTGGTTGAGGGTACTTTACTACACTCAACCTTCAATATTTTAGATGAAAATGCCTAAGTGTGGACTATTTAGAAGTGTTTGAAAGCACTACTGCCATACCATCTTCTAGATAAATTTCATAGACTAGAAGTAAAACTTGATCATTAAAATCATGAACTTAATTCATACATCAAAAACATTTATAAGTAAACAATAGTTATTTCAATTCTGATATCCTGAATTAGTGTTTCCTTTACATTTAGTTATTCTGTATGTTGGTGTTGATAGGAAGTGGTTGAGTGGGAGGCAGAAGGGAGCAGATGACATATGTCCATGTGTATCCACCTTTCATTTAATAATTGATAGTGAACATTAAATAATAAAGCTTCAAACTCCCTACTATTTAAGTAAGTCATGTTTATTTGCAATCTTATTAACATTGAAACATTATTAACATTGAAATTATTTCCAATTTTCTTTATCCTAGTCTGTTCAGAGGTACACTTAATTTATAGCCTCTATCTCCCATAAATCTCTAAAACTGGCTCTTGGGCTGTGTATACTTGAGATCCTTGATGCATGATTTCTTGGGTTATTTCTGAAAGTAGTATACTGAATCTACACTTGATATGAGTGATACATAGTAAAACATTAAGGTTGTATCTTTTTAAAACCCGAGGGGGAAAGCCCTGCTTGAAGAAAAAATTTAAGAAGCAGTATGCTAGGGGCTCCTGGGTGGCTCAGTTGGCTGAGCATCCAACTCTTGATATTTGGCTTAGGTCATGATCCCACGGTCGTGGGATCAAGCCCTGTGTTGGGTTCAGTGCCAAGTGTGGAGACTGCTTAAGATTCTCCCTCTCCCCTGCTTGTGCATACTCTCTCATTTACTCTCAAGAAAAAAAAAAAAATGCTTACAATATTGATCTTGAAGCAGTAGTAGTAATTACTACACATTGCTTTGGTCTCCTAGTTTAAGATTTAACTAGAGCATTCTAGAAATCCTTAAGAGTCTGTCATTCTTGTAGATTTCTCCTTCAGAAGGTTTTTGTCAATTCCTCCTATACATTCAGAATATTACTCATCAAACTTTTTACTTTCTATTTATATACAATGTAGGGCCATCACTTTCACATTAAAGGGAAAATATTGATATTTGTATCTGGATAAATGATTAAGATATAGGTTCTGATTTCCACTGATTTCTTTAGGTTTTATGTACACAAATACCATCTCCAGATAAGTTCTTTTTTCTACCTAATACTTTATAAATGCTTTATTTGCGGAACTGTATAAAAACAGAAGAATAACAAAAACAATCATTATGATCCCTGAAGCTAAGTTCCACTGCTGTTTGACCTTTTTAAAATGTAATTATTCATGGACCTACATACACACATTTTAACTATCTGCATAAATCTAGTATTTTACATCAAACTTGAAACCATTTCTTTTGAAATCATGCCAACCAGGTCTGAGACATGTGATGGTTATAAAACTTAGGTAATTTTTCATAAAATCTCTCTGGTCTTCCCCCCCCCCCATCATAATATTGGGTTTCTTGTTCCAATAACTTATTAGCAAACCCAAGAAACTGGAGGGGAACCATCTGATAAGCTCAAGTGGTAAAGGAAATAGGCTTAGAATTTTGTCCCTTTATAAAAACTACATCTTGGCAAAAGGTTTTTTCTTTAAATGGTTCATATTCCTAAATCTCAGCAGGGAGGAGACAGCCTGTGGGAGCAGCAGGCCCCTGACTAGCCTTTCCGGGAATAATTAAGTGCTGTTGCCCCTTTATATACCGGCAACTCGAGCGACCAGAACCCTCCTTTCTGGCCTAAAGGCCTCCCTGTAGATGCACTTAGGTGTCCTAAGCTTCACCTTGCTCCAGTCAGGACTTATGGATATACCAAAACTGATTTTTTAGTTTTTTTAAATGTCTTTATTTTGAGAGACAGTGAGTGGGGGAGGGGCAGAGAGAGAGGGAGACACAGAATCTGAAACTGGCTCTGAGCTGTCAGCACAGAGCCCGATGCGGGGTTCAAACCCACAGACTGAGGGATCATGATCTGAGCCGAAGTCCAACACCCAACTGACTGAGCCACCTAGGCACCCCTGCTTTTTGAGGTTTTAAATCTACACTCTGGAAGCTCTTTGTGAATGTTCCCCTGATTACTTTAGTCCCTGGCATTAATCACCTGCATATAATTGGAGTAAACGTCTCAAAGTACATCTGGCACTGCTAAGTGGTCAGTAAAAGTACCAAGCCCAGCAAAGTTTAGCTCTTAGGCTAGTTTGGGACATGAAGATAAAACTAAGGAGTTGACCCTTGGAAAATGGGGTTATGGGTGTTAAACTCCACATGAAATCAGAAATCCATATATATCTTTTGATCTTTCCTCCCTACCTTAACTAATAGCCCATTCACTGGAAACCTTACTGATAAATTTTTTTAAATGTTGGTTTTTCAGGAAGAGAGCACGAGTGGGGGAGGGGCAGAGAACCTGCCCAAGAAGGGTCCCTACTGTCTGCACAGTCAATGTGGGACTTGAACTCACAAACAGGGAGTTCATGTCCTGGGCTGAAATAGTCAGCTGCTTAAGTGACTGAGCTACCCAGGCTCCCCTTCTTACTGATATTTTTAACAGCTATATTATGTGTATTATATACTGTATTCTTCCAATAAAGTAAGCTAAATATATATATAATACTATGTCCTGCTTATCAAATTCAGTGTTAAATGGACCTGCATGTTCATGGATCCACTATAATAGTCTTAAATGTGGAGTCTGTTAGTTTGAATTGCAGTTACATCTATCTAAATCTCTTCGAAGTTTGACATAATGCTAAGTATCTTATGTACAATATTGTAGCCTGTTGAGCTTTTCAGTGTTGAGGATCATTTTTGAACTTGATGTGTGTAACAAAAACCAGTGCTATAAGATGTACTTGGTTTAAGTCCTATGGTGACGAGGATGATCCTAAAAGTAACTTTAACTAAAAGATGAATCAGTAACTAAAAGTGTGCATAACATTATTTGCATCTATGAAAAACCTAAATTAGGTATAAAGTATACATTTTTAACCTAAAATAATTTTAAAAAATGGTTAGTTTTGTAGTAGAGTGATACAAATAGAATTCCAATCTGCTATAACTCATAATTTTCTATTAACTTTAGATACATACTTACTTATCATAAATCCCCTCCCTTGTGTGTGGTTGTAAACTACAGCTGAGTTTGAGACAGAATGTTTGTGTTCAAGGGACCACAATAAGTCACTGCTTAATTGAACTATTTCTCTTGAGATTCTCAAACTTGTCTACCAAAACCTCTTTAAATATTCAAAATACTGAGATCTTGGCCTTCAGCTGTATCATATTCCTTATACTGCTGCATTGCTGTCCAAGTTTTAGGGTAACTTTGGGCTGTTTGCAACTTATCAGAGACTGTGGTCATTTCTTTATCCAATTGACTCTGCAATGCTGTGTGCAGAGAGTTGCCATTTATCTCCGTCTACAGGTGAAACTGACATTTTACATAAACCAGCTTACATCTACATATATATGTATACATGTATGTGTGTGTGTTTGCTTTTACAATTTATTCATTTTTTTCTAATTCCAACAGTTAACATAGTGTGATATTAGTTTCAGGTGTACAATATAGCAATTCAGTAATTCTATGTTACTCCATGCTCATAAGCGTACTTAGTCCCACTCACCTATTTTACTCCTCCCCCGCACCAACCTCCCCTGATATGCTTTATTTTAAACTTTTTTTTACTGTTCATTCCTGAGAGAGACAGAGCATGAGCAGGGGAGGGGCAGAGACAGAGGGAGACACAGAATCTGAAACAGGCTCCAGGCTCTGGGCTATAACCACAGAGCCCAATGCAGGGCTTGAACCCACGGACCACGAGATCATGACCTGAGCCAAAGTTGGACGGTTAACCGACTGAGCCACCCAGGCACCCCTGATATGCTTTATTTTAAATGGATACCCTCAGTTAAGGTTGTCATTTTTTTCAACAAGAACATTTTATTAAAGCATACTTTAGAATACATGGTTTAAAATATCTAAAACAGGGGTGCCTCGGTGACTCAGTCAGTTAAGTACCCGACTTCAGCTCAGGTCATGATCTCCCAGTCCGTGGGTTCAAGCCCCTGTGTTGGGCTCTGTGATGACAGCTCTGAGCCTGGAGCCTGCTTCAGATTCTGCGTCTCCCTTTCTCTCTGACCTTCTCCTGTGCTCTCCCTCTCATAATAAATAAGACCAAAAACATTCCAAGAAAATTAGAATACATTTTCCTCAAGCACACACAGAAGAGGCCCCTGGTTAAATCACATAAAAAGAGACCTAACAAATATTAAAAAATTTTTGAAGACTGAAGTCCTACCAGTTATTTTTTCCAACTACGATGATATTAAAGATCAACAGTAAAACAAAGGTGGAAAATCTGCAATGTAAATATTAAATAATAAATATTAAACATACTACTACACAAGCAATGTGCTAAATAAGTACTTAAATGGCAAATCAGTGTCTCAAAACAAAACTCAATATTCCAAAACCTATGGGATGCAGCAAAAGCAGATGTTAGAGTGAAATTTATGCTATAAATGCTTGTATTAAGAAAAACCTTTCAAATAACATTACACCACAAAAAACCTAGAAAAAGAAGAAACTTAGCTGAAATTTAGTAGAGGAAGGAAATAACAAATATCAGAGATAGAGACCAGAGTAAACAAGAACATAACATTGAAAGTAAGAATCCAG
>NW_027529569.1:486865-489874 GCF_008692635.1 Crocuta crocuta
CAAAAATAAAATAGTAATGTCTTAGTCATGTTAACTAAGAAAGGGAAGACTCCTATGGAGGAGAAAAAAACAAAACAGTTCAACAGATAACCATAGAGATATAGTGTGGTAGCAGACTACTATAAACAATTACTAACAACTTAGGTAACTTAGAAGGGGGGGAAATCCAGAATTCTTAAAGGGCACAAGTTACCATGATTGAATCCTGAGTCTTGAATCCAAGAAATAGGGAATCTTTTGACCACTAATGAAAAATATGAGGAATCCAATAAATCCCGGCATAGAAAAGCCCAGTACCCCATAGTTTCATTGGTGAATTCTACCAAACTTTGAGAAATCTTGTTTTTTTTCTTACAAATAATGGAATAAAGAGAGCACATATAAAATCCTTCCATGAGGGGCACCTGGGTGGCTCAGTCGGTTGAGTGTCCAACTTTGGCTCCGGTCATGGTCTCCTGGTTTGTGAGTTCAAGCCCTGCATCAGGCTCTGTACTGGCAGCTCAGAGCCTGTAGCATGCTTTGGATTCTGTGTCTTCCTCTCTCTCTCTGACTCTACCCCGCTCACATGCTCGTGCTCTCTCTCTCAAAAATAAAGATTAAAATTATTAAGAAATAAATAAAATCCTTCCACGAGGCACATACTACTGTGATAGGAAAGCAGAATAAAAAAATACAAGAATGAAAAGGTCTAGTTTGTCCAATGTAAGTATTGCTACTCTAGCTTTCTTTTGATGTCCATCTGCGTGATTTTCTTCCACTCCCTCACTTAAAATCTGAGGTCTGAGTCTCTCATAGGAAGCATATAGATGCATCTTATGGCCCTATGTCTTTTGGAGTGTTTAGTCTATTTACAGTCGAAGTAACTATTGATATGTACTTATTGCCATTTTATTAAAGGTTTCTAGAGATTTTCTCTGATCCTGTCACTTTTGTTCTCTTCAATCAGTTCCCATTAATATTTTTTGCAGGGCTGATTTACTGGTCCATGAACTCCTTTAGTTTCAGTCTGGGCAACTCTTTATCTCTCCTGTTGTGAATGATAGCATCGCTGGATAGAGTAGTCTTTGCTGCAGACTTTGCCCATTCAGCACTTTGTGTCCTGCCACTCACTTCAGGCTCGTTGAGAAATCTCTAGCTAACCTTATGGGTTTGCTCTTGTAAGTTACTGTATTCTTCTGCTTTTAAGATTATTTTTCTTTACCACTATATTTTGCAAATTTAGTTACAGCATGTTTTGGTGTTGGCCTGCTTTTGTTGATTTTCAAGGCAGTTTTCTGTACCTCTTAGATCTGGTTGTCTGTTTCTTTCCCTAAAATGGGGAAGCTTATTACTCTTACTTGTAATAAATTTTCTGCCCCCTTTCTCTCTTCTTCTGGGACTCCTGTAACATGAATGTTATTACTTTCGATAGATTCACAGAGTTCCCGAAGTCTGTTCTCATGTTCCATAATTTTCTTTTTGGTCTGCTTCATCATTTTCCATTATTTTGTCTTCTATATCACTAACTCATTCCTCTGCTTCTTCCAGTCTGCTCTTGATTGCCTCAAGCCTTTATCCAATCATGTGTATTTCACTCTTCATCTGACTCTTTGATTCTTTTATCTCTGAGGTAAGGGTCCCCCTGATGTCTAGTATCTTCTATAGCCCAGTGAGTATCCTTATGACTGTTGCTTTAAATTCTCCATCAGGAATGTTACTCTATTCTGTTTTGCTTAGGTCTCTGGCTGTGGCCTTACTTAGCCACATGGGATAAATCCACGCCCCCCCCCCCCCATGTTGGCATTCTGTCTGTCTCTGCCTTCTTGTTAGAAAAACCAATTCTATCTGAAAGTAATGACCTTCTGAAAATGTTATAGAGTACCCAGGGCCTCGTGCTTCTGGGAGTGTCTCCTTTTTGTGATGTGTGGGCTCTGCTGTTGTGTTGTGGCTGCTCTATCCTTAAGGCCAGTTGTCTTCAGAGGGTTTCTTTGCTGTGACTGTGTTTAGTCCCTGGCCTGAAAATGGTTAAGTTTTAACTAGGTGTGCTCTGGTCTGCTTGTAAAATGAGACCTGACCCAACTTCCACCACAGCTGAGGCTTTGCAGAACTCTGGTCAGCAGATGTGGCATGTGCAGGGGCTTGTGTTGCAGTGAAATCTGACCTTTAAAACTCCAGACTCTGGAGATGGCGTGAGCAGGGGCCTGCACTAGTCTTCTGGTAGAGTGACTGGCCTCATTGGGACTGAGGCAAGCTTGACTGAGAAGGGCAGACCTGCCAGAGAGCAGATGGGTATGGCTTGATGTAAGCAAGTTAGTCAGCCAGTGTCTGTGCTATGCTGGTTCCCACTGGTGGCTCTGTGTTTATGCTCAGGGGTAAAAGAAAGGAATGGCATCAGCCAGTTTCCTTGTTCCAGGAGAGGTGTCTCTGTGAATGTTGCCTCTCAGGGATACACTTCAAGAAGAGTGAATCATCTAGGGCGCCTGGGTGGCTCAGTCAGTTAAACATCCAGCTGTGGCTCAGGTCATGATCTCACAGTTCATGGGTTTGAGCTGCTGACAGCTCAGAGCCTGGAGCCTGTGTTCAGATTCTCTATCCCCCTCTCTCTCTNCAAGGTGTTTATCATATTGCTGTTTCCATGCTGTCTGCCCCCACGTTGTTTGCCTGCCTTCTTCCCCAGGAGCAGCGCACTGCCTTCAGGGATCTATCCAAGCCAAGCCCTCAGACCTTTAAACTCCATGCATTATGCCCTGCCGGTTGTATGAACTCATGAGATTCAGCTCCTCTTGTTTTCTAAGCCAATGGCTTTGGGGAAATGTCCTTGTTTGTTACCCTGTGTGCTCCTCTCTCCTCCCTTTTGTGACCATAGCTCCTGCCTCTGAGTAGCACCCATGATTCATTTCTCCTTTAAACCATGTCTCCACACTTCTTACCTGGCCTCTTCTCTCTTCTTAGTTGAATTCATTCTATCAGTCTTCAGGTTGATTTTTTTTTTTTTTTTTTTTTTTTTTTTTTTTTTTTTTGTTTTTTTTT
>NW_027529569.1:489937-513460 GCF_008692635.1 Crocuta crocuta
GGTTGATTTTATTTTTTTGTTTTTTGGTGTTGTTTTTTTTTTTTTTTTTTTTTTCCTGGAGTGTTTAGGATGATTTGATATTTATCTAGTCTGTGGGACCAGAAGAACCTAGGGTCTTCCTACTCTACTACCATCTCTGATTCCAAAACCCTGGACATATTATATAGCAATACTTGTATTCTGTAACTGTCGTCACTTCTTTACAATCATTAATAACTGGTTTCTAGAGAAGTCTCTTAAATCAATTAATTTGTTTCAGTAGTATTTCTAAATTCTGGTACTTCAATTCTTAGCTGTCTTAATACATTGCTCCAGTACTTTAGGGCACAGGTGAATTCCATTTTAAGACTTAATTCTATTGGTTGTATTGCTTCTTTTTAAATGTCTTCAGTATGAGGCATTACATTTTTCTCCTTCCTATTAGCACTTTCAAATGCTAATCCCATGAAAGCATTTATTCTTTCTTTGTACTTTTTGAGAAAATGAAATGTAGGGGAAAAAAGCTAAACTGGCAGAAGTAGGATTCTTAACATTTTCAGAAAACTAGTCAAACTTACATGGCTATGAGGATAAGTGATTGAAAAGAGATATGCAAAAACTAAAATCTTCCTTAGTATTCTAACTTGCTATGTTTCCTGAAAAAGATCTTAATATAGAATCTTCTCAATTAGGGTATTGGAAACCAAATTAAGTATTTGCAACATGCATAAATATAACTGTCTTGGAAATACAAATACCTAGGCATTCAAAAATTTAAATATTAAACTAAGAGTACCCTTTTCCACTGGAATTATCTGATTGTAAAGGCAGCAATTTGAAAATCGTATATATACCTGGGTGTGATAGGATTTGTATTAGAATTTTTTCATTTTTTTTTTTAACCTTTGAGTATCTTTACAAGATTTGGTGACTTAAAGTCGGTTTAATTTAAAGGATTTTGTTAAATTCTGTCATGAATTTTTAAGATATAAGTAAATAGAACTACAGACAAATTAACCTGAAATATTTTATGATCCCTTCTGTTCATTACTATATTCATTAACACTTAAGATTATCAAATGAAGGCAGTACATGTTCTTTGGCTGACATCAAATGTTCTGTTCCCCTATCAAGTAAAAGAGATTAACTGAAGATTTCAAAATACTCAAATACATACGACCAAGGATCTTACCAGTTACATTAGATGATGCACCTCAAAGGGAATAATCAAGAGATTAAGCATTTTTAGGGAAGCTTATAAAACAGCATATAGTCGGGGCGCCTGGGTGGCTTAGTCGGTTAAGCGTCCGACTTTCGCTTAGGTCATGATCTCGCGGTTTGTGGGTTCGAGCCCCGCGTCGGGCTCTGTGCTGACTGCCAGCTCAGAGCCTGGAGCCTGTTTCAGTCTATGACTCCCTCTCTCTCTGACCCTCCCCTGCTCACGCTGTCTCTCTCTCTCTCTCTCTCCTAGAGATAAATAAAATATTTAAAAAAATTAAAAAAAAAAAAACCATATAGTCAAATATGTTTGAACATATACAGTAAATACGAGGTATTGGAAACTTATTTTTTCCAAAGTTTCTTAATCTTTAAGGAAAAATAATTATTTTCATGTACAGGATTATGGGCTTCAGATCATTTTATTGTTTTAAGGATATCTAATTCTTCAACATACAGATTAACATCACTCACCTGACTGTTGAGTCAGTGAGAATCATAAGCATTCTTTTGTAAATCAGAATATTTCAGAGGTACTTTGCAGATTTTTCTCTGTGCTAACTAACCACTTGATAAGCATTTTCAGTATATCTAGAAGTCCCTTGACTATGTATCAGTCAGACTTGGAAAATGGCTTTCTTAATTGCAATTTCTTGTGCTATCTAAAAATACTTCCACTATCTTAATCCATAAATATAACCATCATTAATGTATTTGGAAGACTGTTCTTAAGAGCTTTATTGCCGTTTCTAAAACTGAGATTCATAAAATCTCCTAAAAATCCTAAAAACATTTTATAAAATATTTTCCTTTTTACTTTTGAGCAATGAGTAGTTTCATGTTATATATTAAGTGATTCATTAAATATGAAGCACAACACTGTCCATTAGCCTCATTAAATAACTAGAATACCCAAAATTCTCATCCTGTATTCAATAGCTTATAATTATAGTTTATTTAAAAATATAGTGCTGCAGGTGCTCTTAGATATCTTCCATTCCAATCTCTAAAATCATAGATGGAATAAATGACTCTGAGATAAATTAAATGACTTTTCCAAATCCTTGCTAAGACTTGAACCAGATATTAGGGTTACTTCATTACCTCTGAGAATCCATAACATTAATATAAAAGTTGTAATATATATAAGAACATACCTGGTCAGACACATTTGTACCCTTTTTCTCCTTGTTTCCTTGTTTCTTTTTTTTCTATGTGTTTTTCTGTGTTTTTTTTGTGTTTTTTCCTGTGTTTTTTTTCCTGTGTTTTTTTTCCTGTGTTTTTTTTCCTGTGTTTTTTTTNCCAGATATTAGGGTTACTTCATTACCTCTGAGAATCCATAACATTAATATAAAAGTTGTAATATATATAAGAACATACCTGGTCAGACACATTTGTACCCTTTTTCTCCTTGTTTCCTTGTTTCTTTTTTTTCTATGTGTTTTTCTGTGTTTTTTTCTGTTTTTTCCTGTGTTTTTTTTCCTGTGTTTTTTTCCTGTGTTTTTTGTTTTTTTTCTGTGTCTTTCTTTCTGTGTGTCTTTCTTTCTGTGTGTCTTTCTTTCTGTGTGTCTTTCTTTCTGTGTGTCTTTCTTTCTGTGTGTCTTTCTTTCTGTGTGTCTTTCTGTGTTTGTTTCTTTTTTTTTTTTTTTTCCTGGTTAAAATGAAAGCTGCCTATCCTTGTATCCTTAAAGGTGTCCATTATAACATATAGGTGCTGGCTAATAAGAACAAGATGTTAAAACTGACCTAATAAGTGAGGTCCTATGAACTCAGAATCCAGAAGGGAAATTATCTAACCAAAATAATAAATGAGAAAAAGCTGACTGCTGTGGAGCATTTCTAGGTGTATAAGGTAGAGGTGTCTATATAGATTCTATGGACTGCTGATGAGGTGGGGAGGCCTCATCTATAAGTAGTATGGATGTAGCAATTGAAATGGTCTTAGTACATGTAAGAAAAGACTAAGAGCTTGCCATTGATACTAGTAAGGCTTAAAGTCCCTGATTATAGCATAGCCTAAGATAGACGATCATGATCAGAGGGTTAATATAATCTGGGCTGGGAGAAAAGTAATTATTCGCCTGAATAGAGTATTTCCTTAGCTAAGGCTTGATTCCCACCCCACCCCCGCAACTTCTACAACCCGGTTCATGAGTGAAGGGGGGTCTAGTGCCACATCACATTGTCAAGGGTTCTTTGTTCCACAGAGCTGGAAACAAACTCCGGCTAGGCAGAAAGTTATTTTGGCAATACATTGGCTTTCCACAGATTTGGTGGGAGGGCTCCAAAACCAAGGTTGGCAATGAGAAGCCAAGGCAAGAAGAACCAAAGTAATGTCAGGAGAATCCTCAGATGAAGTTACCACATCATCAGTGCTTTCTACGCTTAACTATTAATGAACTACTTCCTGTTTGTTTACAAAGCAATAGCATATTCTGAGGGTAGTCCTTGGATTCTGGAGGCCTAGGCTTAGACTGCCCAACTGTTTTTCCAATTATATCCTGAACATAGCAAAGGGAACATTGCCAGACTATATACAGAAGTGGAATTCTGACCCACAATCTGCAGGAACTAGTTCAGGAAGCTAAACAATAATCCCTGTAATAATCATCCTTAAGTGGCTAAGACTTGATTAAGAAGTGACTGCTTCACTATTTCTGTCTCAACTTCCAGCTGGAAGGAGCCAAATATATACTCTTAACCAATCACATAAAGTGTACCAAATTCTGGTTAGCCTGTCTACAGGATCCTTGTGCCAACAGCTTCTGATCAGTGTGTACCTGGAACCTTTCCCTTCCACTCACCCTTCTGTGTAACACCTTCCCATTCTTGCCTGCCTTTGAGTCTTTGCCAAAACATAAGTGATAGCATCTGACTCCCTTGTTACAGCAAGCTCTGAGTAGCTTTTGCTTGTTATTTAGGTGGTCTTCGTATATTTCCACACTGCCATGTTCTCTTGGCCAAATGAAGTCTTAAAATCAGCCAAATGCAAGACATGGGGAAAGAGTAGTTCTATCTCTTGTTGGGAGGAGCAGCAAAATCACCTTGTGGGATAAGACATTAATACATAGGAGGTGTACTTTGTAGTCAATCACACTTAAACTTTTGAGTGAAGAACTTTCAAGTAATACTGAATTCTTGTATTCAACTTTAATTTCCCAATTAAAGGAATACAAAGGTGTAAGTGCTTCCAATTTTTAGTATTTTAAGAATTAGTTTCACATTAATGACTCAGTAAATTCTATGGCAATGCTTCACCTTTTTTTTTTTTTCCTGGAGTAGTTCCTTTAAATTTACTGAGTTCTGAGAAAATGTTTCTCTGCAAAATTCATTCTCCATGCATTTAAAGCAAGATGCACTAAAATGCAATGTCAGGTTATCCTTAATTTTTACTCAGGAGGCTTTGCTGCAATCAAAATTCATTTCAGGGCCTTATAACATATCCCCTAATAGACTGCCCTTTTCTGTTTGTAGCACAGGTTTTTATACCCTTGAACTGTCAGCATCTTACTTTGATTCTGAGCTTTGGTGTGTGTGTTGGGGGAGGGTGCACGGGGAGAACTAAAACTTTCACTGAGCAATTTTCTTACTGGGTAACATGCAGCACTTAACTGCTAGAATCAGGCAGACCATTCTCTGACTTGAAAAGCTAGGAGGAAAAACCTAAAGAAAACCGTACATCTGCAGAAATTCTTTAATTGTCTATGTCCAGTTAAACTTCAGTGATATAACTGCAAGTCTTTCAAAATTCTATGCCTCAGTAGAGACAATCCATTTCTGACAAAATGAGATGCTATTTCCCCCAAACTTCTCAAATAGCATTGTTTATATATAGGCATACTGTATTCACAAGACTCCTACAGTTTCTGGTGATTTGGTTAAAGTAATTAACAGTAAACATTCTTATGCATAAAATATCTTTCTCTGGGGGAAGATCAGACTAGAAATCTGCAAGCAGAAGGTAAAAACACAAAATTGCTGAAATTAAATATAAATCCTAAGAATCTAAGAGAGGAATTTCGTGTTACATACTCTGAATATAAAGTTTACTATGAAGAAAAAGTGATTATCTCAACCCTAATCACTTTAAGGCCAGTTTTCCTATGACTTGTGAAAGCTTAACATGAAGAGCCAGATCTTGTATGAATTTAAAAATATTTCTGTCCAGGGGCACCTGGGTGACTCAGTCAGTTAGGCGTCCTACTCTGGGTTTCAGCTCAAGTCATGATCTCACAGTTTGAGTTTGAGCCTTGGGTCAAACAGTCTGAGACCGTGTAGAACCTGCTTGGGGTATTCTCTTCTTTCTCTGCCCCACTTTTCACCCATACACTTGTACATGTACTTGCTCTCAAATATTTAAATATATACATATTTAATTTCTGTCAAAGGTAACTTTTTAAGAAAAATTGAGTAGGTGAAGGGCGTTAAGAACTACACACTTCCGATTATAAGAGTCACAGAGATGAAAAGCACAGCATAGATATAAAGTCCTTAATGTTTAAGGAATGGTGACAGATGGTAACTATACTTTGCATGGTGAGCATTGTGTATCGTATAGAATTGGGGAATCACCGTTGTGCACCTGAGGCTAGTAGAACTATATATCAACTATACTTAATAAAAAATTTTAAAAAGGGTAGCAAAAAGTCATTCAGTCTTAGGTAAGTTCTGAGAAGTGCCAACTTTCTGCCCTTCTAGATACTTTGAAAGCACCTTGCATGGAAGCTTCAATTCAGACAGATCTAGGAATATCCTGGCAGTAGGACTCTGCCAGCCTTCAGTCAGATGACCTAGTCTTTAAATGACTACAACCAGAAGGATTTAGGATCCTAAGCATAGGTTACCATTCAAAATGCTTCGGTTATTGGGATAAGTTACTTCCTATTCAAGGGCAAGAGTGTGTATCAACTTTACTAGTCAATGCACTCATTCCTGACTACTTCATTTTTCAGATAAAATGCTTTTTTGATATCTTTTATAAAAAATAGAAAAATTGTAAACATAACTTAAACACCTGAAACAACCGTGTAAGAGATGAGGTGATAACTTATTTTATGTTGATTTGCGTGTTCCTGACTAGTGATGTCGAATATCTTTCCTTGTGTCTGTTGATACGGTGTGGAGAAATGCCTATTCAGACGGTCTTTTAACCGTTTTTGCTGTCTGAGGTTTTAACCTATATCCTGAATTTTAACCCATTGTATGATTTGCAAATATTTACTCCCATGGGTAGGTTGCTTTCTCAGTGTTGGTTTCCTTTGCTGTGAAGAAAAGCTATTTGGTTTGACATGGTGGCACATGTTTTTCTGCTTTTGTTGCTTTTGGAATTAGATCCAAAAATTAGTGCCGAAACCTATCTGGGAGCTTACCACTTAATTTTGTTGTTGTTGTTTCAGGTCTTAGGTTCAATTCTTTAATCTATTTTGAGCTTTTTTGTATGGTGTGAGATAGTGGTTAAGTTTTATACTTTTGCATCTGGCTGGTTGGTTTTCCTAACACTCTGAGACTGTCCATTCTGCATTGTATTTTCTTGCCTCTCCTGTATCATAAATTGACCATATATTCCTGGATTTTGGGGGGCTTTTTATTCTGTTCCATTGACCTGTGTCTGTTTTGATGGCAGTATCATACTGCTTTGATTACTACAGCTTTGTAAAATAGTTTGAAATCAAGAAAGTGGTAGCCTCTAATCCCCTCACCTCCAAGATTGCTGTAGCATTTCGTGCTCTTTTGTGTTTCCATTCAAATTTTAGGATTCTTCTATTTGGGTGGAAAATGCCATTGAAGTTTGGATAGGGGTTACAATGAATTTGTAGATTTCTTTGGGTGGTATGGGCATTTTAACAGCATTCCAATCTATGTGCATATAATTTTAGTGTGACTTCTTCAGCTTTAATTTCTGAAGTGTATAGGCCTTTAACGTGTCCTGGTTAGACTTATTACCTAGTGTTTTGGATTAAAGTATAAATGGGATTGTTAATTTCTACCATTTCATTTCTATATACTAATGGTTTTTGTATATTGACTTTGTATCCTGCAACTTAACAAAATTTGTACTAGCAACTATTGTTTTTTGGGAGGGGGAGGGGAGGTAAGTCTTTAGGGCTTTTTATACATATAACCCCATCTTATCTGCAAATAGTGAGAACTTATTTGGAGATTATTTCAGTTTTCATTGAAAGTAGCTGTTTATATAAAATTAGCCTTTGTCATTATAAATATTAAGTCTAAACTTTTTTTTGGGATTTAAATCTAGTAATCTTGGTAGGTTTCTGCTTTAGGGTTGTGATCTACTAGCACAAAAAAAAATCATGCATCTTCCATTTTCTTTAAAATTTACTTTTTACATGTAAATGCTTAAGTGTCTAGGAATTACCGTTCAGATTGGATTTTTTTAAACATTCTAAATTTTAACTCTCCACTGAGTTGCTATCACTGAATATTAACAAACACAAAAATTAGAAGCAGTCAGGCATGACTGATACGACCTCCTACTCATCCAAGTAATTAAACCAAATGATAGTTGCCCTTCCCCAATCCACACTAAAGCCTATTCTTTTCAGTAAGAACTGGGCTTATAATACTGAAGTATGAGCTATTATGTCATTCAAAGTTGAAACATTGAATTATTTCTGGTGAAATGCCTTGCAATTGTATCATGCCAACTCAACAAAGCCTTGATATGAAATCAAAGTAGAAACCGTAACATAAAGATCTTCAATAAGAAAGCAACAATCTCCACAAATTTACACAAAGATTAAATTTGGAAGAGTAAGAACCATATTTAACTTGTTTAAAATTTTGAGCATCTGAGCAGGGATTTTCATTTCAGTGTAGTCATTTTAAATCTGCACAATGCCCTAGGCAAGTGGCATATGAGCACATTACCTACCTAAGTATATATTAATACTACAATTAATTTTATGTAGCCTCAAAAATAGACTTTCTGGGTGGCTATATCTTCATTTCTCTTGAGTGATAATACTGAAAACATGCTTTTTTTCCATAACATATAGGCCTGTGTTCTCAGTGTTATGGGTGCAAGATATTTGAATGCAGTAGACTGCCCCCATCAGATGGAACTTGGTGAAATCCTTCTGCACAGATAGATTGTTTTCACATTTGGAATAGTTGGGAAGACCTTTCACGTAGAGTATGGAAAGGTTAACTGTTACTTACAGAGAAGAAAAATCATGGATTCTGGAATTCCTTCTCCCACCAACCCTAAGCTATAGCCTGCAACGAAAATGACCTTCACATGCTTCAAAATGTGCATGCTTCAAGGCCTGGAATTTTGATGCTTCTACTTTGGGAATATTTGAGTGAAAACCATGGGTAGGATAGTACTTATCAGTCTTCTCCAAAGTGGTCATGACTCAGGGAAA
This sequence comes from Crocuta crocuta, assembly GCF_008692635.1. NCBI lineage: Eukaryota > Metazoa > Chordata > Mammalia > Carnivora > Hyaenidae > Crocuta > Crocuta crocuta. Next base: position 498,520 of record NW_027529569.1, read on the forward strand.
TTGACAGGGTTGCATGCTATGAAATTTCTATTCACACCACAGTGTTCAATATTCTGTCCCCAAATCCTATAAAACTGGCCTACATCTATTTCCAGAATCCTTTGTGAAGCTTAAATCTTTGAAAAAAAATTACAACTTGATCTGAGAACTCATTTGAGAGAGAGGGGGGTCTAGGTTTTGAGGTAAATCCGTAAATTCAAATCTCAGATTATTACCTTAGGCAAATCATCTAGTTATTTTGAACTAATATTCTCATTGATGAAATGGTGATTATAATACCATAATGTATTAACAATAGCAAGAATGAAAACCCCGGGTGTGTAATAGGTATTCAAAGGGAACTTTTTAGGGGCCTCTTCTAGAAGCAGGGAGTCCTCTGGTAAAGAAATAAAGCAGCGGGACAGCTTTAAGGTGAACGAGGTCCTGAGTGAACTGCCCCATTTCAGAAATGATCACTGTCTGCAAAATCGCTTTTCTCAGGAACTTGGGCTTGTGGCTACCTCTGCCTGGAAAGCTTTTCCTTCGTATTGTTACATAGGACTTCTTACTGTGGTCTCTGCTAAAACGTCACTTCAGAGAAGCTCCTCCAACGCTGAATTCCCTGACTCTGGTTTTCCCCTCACTATTGCATATTTGTGTTTCCCTTAGAATGTAAATCTCTGAACCTAGGCACCATGTTTCCAAATTGAAAAGTTTAATTCTCATCATGGCCTCTTGTGCATCACAGGCCAGGTATCCGTATTATCCTAGGTTTGCTTTATTTTTTTAAAAGATTTTTATCCTTTTGTTTGTAAGGAATCTTCACAAACCGTGTGGGGATTGAACTCCAACCTCCAGATCAAGAGTGTCACATTCCACCAACTGAGCCAACCAGGTGCCCCCTTCCTGTGTTTGCGCTAAACTTTTAATTCTCACTTTTCAGGTCAGAATGTGAACAAGCTAACTAGTTCCTTTTATACGCTGATCTTCACATTTTTTGAATAACTTTAACTTGAAACCATTGTTTCCCTTTGGCATGTCCTACCGTTTCTACATCTGGATAAATCTGGTAGCAAAATTTTTTACATGGTTAACACATCAAGACACTAACTGGACTGTGAAGAAAAACTGACATGGAGACCTTTTGACAGGATGGCCTTTTATCAGTCCTTTTCATCCTTCATTGAAGGTTACAGTTTAGTACAGTTTTCTTTGTACAAATCCATTAATTCATATTTTCCCCAAAATACAAAATTGTAGTTCTGTGTTTTATCTTTGTGAGCCTGTAAACTCCTTAACAGCAAAATCTAAGATTATGGCTTTTTTTATAATTGGTTTCATATATAGTGCCAATTATACAGTAGCTATTCACAATGTGCTGAGTGATGAACAAGGAAGCAAATTTTAACGAGACCTAATTTAACACTGGTTTAAATGCTATCTGCAGAACTTCTTTCTCTATGATGTGAGGGAGATTACTTTCAACTTCCTGTATCTTAGGTTCTTTATACAAATAGGGTGAAATATTTTGAAGGAATTCTTACGACTAAAAGATTCACTTTGTTATGCTCAGAATCTCCTCTCCTGGAAACTGTCCCTGCTCCACTGTGTTCCAGACCATGTTAGAGATGGGTAAAGGACTTGGGACTTCCCTAGGATGGTTCTTTTTGGCTCTGCTTTCCCAAGTTGATTGAAGGCCCAGGAGTCCCTTTAAGGCATTAACCAGCATTGTAACTTTAAGGCAAGTTTGTTTTTGGCAGCAAGTCTGAAATCTGTTATTCCTGTTTCATAGCCTATGTACCAATAAGTTTATTTTGAGAGCAAGAGAGAGCACGAACAGGGGAGGGAAGCAGAGAGAATCCCAAGCAGCCTCTGTGCTGTCTGCACAGAGACTGATGCAGGGCTTGAATTTACAAGTCTTGGGATCATGGCTGAGATCATGACTGGAGACAGAATCAAGAGTTGGATACTTAACCGACTGAATCACCCAGGCACCCCAAGTCCCATATATACTAAAGACATTCCCAGAATAGCTACCATTTTGCTATTCTTGTTCTTCAGTCTTTGGTTCTCACATCTTTCGACTGAAAGAATTCTTTCCCCTTTCAAAAAATCTTTGAAAAATCTCAGAGCTTCAGTTTATTTGGGTTACCTCTGTATCCTATAAAACATCTTAAATGTTTGTTTTTAATTCATGTAAAAATATTGTGTATTTTTGTGTATTTAAAAAATGTGTAAACATGTTAATAGAAATATCTTACTTTCAAATAACATCTTTTCTAAAACCACAAAAAAAAACCAGTTTCTTAATATTTTGTCATTTTAATGCCAAGCATAAGTGAACATAGCTGAATTTTCCTATTTGCTTCTGCCTCAGTCTTTTGAGTCATGGTGTCTTGGTTGAAATGCGAGGAAAATTGTCTGGCATGATACATAGTTGGAAAGGGGAAAGAGTATTTGGCTATATTTTCAGATAACTGGATATTTAGCATTTGCTCAGTATTTATACAGTTTAAAGTTTAGTTGTAATGTGGAATTTACAGCTATATTGAAACTGAATTGTAACTATAAAATCCATTGGAATATGTCACACTGTAACGATCTTTTTTACCCACGTACAATTCTGTAAATCCTAGTATTCGTATGGAAAGTACAGGTTCACTGAGGTAGGCAGTTCTTTTCAATGTTTACAGTTGATTTACACAATCTCAAAATTAAATGTACAAACACTGGTCCTTTAAATGTCATGTCAAGCATATGAGAGCAGATTCAAGTTCTGGCTAAGCTTGAATTGTATCATTGGCAGTAAGTACTCTCCATTGTTCCCCTTCAGGTAATTGGCTTAATTATTTAAGAGAATGTTTGCCAAATGTACAAGTCAGCTTAACCAGAGTTTGTTAGTTGATCCTCGGAATGCAAATGATTCCATGGGGGAAAAAAAAAAAAGACTTGGGTCTCATTTGTACCAGGGCTTTTTCTTGAAACAATAGTTTTTCAGTAGAGTAAGGGCAAATACAAATTAAAAATGAGGCTTAATCCTCCATGTTGAGACCAGGGAGCCTTCCCTCCTCCTTTTCCCTTTCCTTAGTGTGTTTACTTTAGAAACGTTGTAATTTTAAATTCTTCTCTCACTCTGAATTATATTTAAATCTTTGAAAGCTAAACCTCTTGCCAGTTCAGTATTCTAAGGTTTTTCTCAAGGACTTGAGAATCTCCCTGGAATGTAAATAACCAAGGGCAAGTGCACCCCCATTTGTCAGCTTCAGGGAACAGGTCTGAGCTTCACCTCCTGGGTGCCTCATAGTTGTATAGCTATCTTCTGTCATGAAAATAGAAGCTTACTTTGTCATTGTAGAAAACTAACAGGTGGTCATGCCAGTCATCAGGTGAATTGAGGATGAAGAATGTAATAAATGGTGCTGGCAGGTCCTCTTGAGGACTAGTTAGTATCTTTCCAACATGTATGTCCTAGGTTGTATGTGTGTATGTATAAGGCTTCTGGCTTTCTTTGGGGTCTCAATGGATTGTCTGTGATAGACCTATCCTTCAGGCTCAGTGATTATTAAATATTAAAACCATTTGTGTTTACTATCTTTGTGACGTTTTCTGGGCTTGGAGATTTTATTTCCAACTTTATTTCCCCAGCATATGCAGACAAGTTTCATGTATAATTTCTGTTTTGCCATTCAGGATATTAAAAATATGAGCACAAGATTGAAGACCTAATGTTGATCAAGAATGTTGTTAAATGTAATGCTTTCTGAAAGTGCTTTGCAGTCAAATAGTGTCCATGCAGCTTTGTGACCATGCTGTCATTGGTGCTTTGCACCATTAGTGAAAATATAAAGTAGAAAAGGCAAAGAACATCTTTGTATCCTGAGAACATAGTTCTGAAAGCACAGAATTCTTGGTTCTTGGTATCCTCAGGGGTCCCCAGACAGAACTAGAAACTTAAAACATATTTGTCTTAGGTGGGAGAGTCACAAGATTAAAGTCTTTCCCTGGGCTAGAAGATCCAATTAAAGAGTGGCACCATCCCCTTAATTTGATGTTTGGCTAGTAGTAGTTTAATCCTTTCTGAGATTTTAACTGTGCAGAAGACCCTCCTGTTTGGCCTTTGTCTCAGGAAACCATTTTAACAAACCTTCCGATGGTAAAACATAAGAATCCTCTGCCTCTCCTGATGACCCCGAATTTCTGAACTGTTTTTGTTTACAAGGCAGCCTATTTTATTTTCTGGAGGTCATCTACTTCTCATAACTTAGAAAGTGCAACAGCACTCCCCCTATACTACTAATGTTCTTCTGAGCAAACATTAAATTTGATTGGGTATACTGTGCCTTGAGTGCCAGACATGGTTTTGACCAAATACTTACAAACTTCATAATGCATAATATTTCAGCTTCCAATAACCTTTTCAACACCTAAAGATTCCTTTATTTTAAATGTAAAACGTTTTTTAAATGTTTTATTTTTGAGTGAGCATGTGTGGGGGAGGTGAAAAGAGAGAGGGAGAGAGAGAGACATGGAATCGGACACAGGCTCCAATCCATGCTGTGTCAGCACAGAGCCCAATGCGGGGCTTGAACTCAGGAACTGCAAGATGATGACCTAGACCGAAAGTCAGATGCTTAACCAGTGGAGCCGCCCAGGTACCCTGGGATTCATTTATTTTTTAAAGTTTTCTTTTGAGAAACAGGGAGAGGGTATGTGTGTGCGTGAGCGCATGCTCAAGCTGGGGGGAGCAAGGGGTAGAGAAGGGGAAGAAGAATTCTTCCTGCTGTCAGCACAGCAGGGACTTGATCTCAGGACTGTGAGATCATGACCTGAGCTGAAATCAAGAGTTGGATGAGCCACCCAGGTGCCCCAAATAAGATTTTATGTGACACCTAAAGATTTATAGCAAAGATCTTCCTTTGATAACAATTTCTATAAAAGCAAGCATAGGATTCTGTGGTAGAATAAGCACTAACATAGTGTTTTTGGTACTGTCTTCTAGCATACAAAAGTGAAGCATGTCTTTGATAAATGTGACAGAGAAAGAGATTTGGGATTTCACTGACGGGTAAATGCTCCATTCCAGAGGTTGATACATACCCTTCCAGTCCAGAATCCATGGGCCAAAACTAGTTCTTTCACCCTACCCTGATACTAAAGATTATGAGGAAGTTTGACTGCTAGTAATCTAGTTTAACTAGTTGCTAAACATCTGACTTCTTCCCCCAATNCAGGGATTTTCATTTCAGTGTAGTCATTTTAAATCTGCACAATGCCCTAGGCAAGTGGCATATGAGCACATTACCTACCTAAGTATATATTAATACTACAATTTTATGTAGCCTCAAAAATAGACTTTCTGGGTGGCTATATCTTCATTTCTCTTGAGTGATAATACTGAAAACATGCTTTTTTTCCATAACATATAGGCCTGTGTTCTCAGTGTTATGGGTGCAAGATATTTGAATGCAGTAGACTGCCCCCATCAGATGGAACTTGGTGAAATCCTTCTGCACAGATAGATTGTTTTCACATTTGGAATAGTTGGGAAGACCTTTCACGTAGAGTATGGAAAGGTTAACTGTTACTTACAGAGAAGAAAAATCATGGATTCTGGAATTCCTTCTCCCACCAACCCTAAGCTATAGCCTGCAACGAAAATGACCTTCACATGCTTCAAAATGTGCATGCTTCAAGGCCTGGAATTTTGATGCTTCTACTTTGGGAATATTTGAGTGAAAACCATGGGTAGGATAGTACTTATCAGTCTTCTCCAAAGTGGTCATGACTCAGGGAAATTGACAGGGTTGCATGCTATGAAATTTCTATTCACACCACAGTGTTCAATATTCTGTCCCCAAATCCTATAAAACTGGCCTACATCTATTTCCAGAATCCTTTGTGAAGCTTAAATCTTTGAAAAAAAATTACAACTTGATCTGAGAACTCATTTGAGAGAGAGGGGGGTCTAGGTTTTGAGGTAAATCCGTAAATTCAAATCTCAGATTATTACCTTAGGCAAATCATCTAGTTATTTTGAACTAATATTCTCATTGATGAAATGGTGATTATAATACCATAATGTATTAACAATAGCAAGAATGAAAACCCCGGGTGTGTAATAGGTATTCAAAGGGAACTTTTTAGGGGCCTCTTCTAGAAGCAGGGAGTCCTCTGGTAAAGAAATAAAGCAGCGGGACAGCTTTAAGGTGAACGAGGTCCTGAGTGAACTGCCCCATTTCAGAAATGATCACTGTCTGCAAAATCGCTTTTCTCAGGAACTTGGGCTTGTGGCTACCTCTGCCTGGAAAGCTTTTCCTTCGTATTGTTACATAGGACTTCTTACTGTGGTCTCTGCTAAAACGTCACTTCAGAGAAGCTCCTCCAACGCTGAATTCCCTGACTCTGGTTTTCCCCTCACTATTGCATATTTGTGTTTCCCTTAGAATGTAAATCTCTGAACCTAGGCACCATGTTTCCAAATTGAAAAGTTTAATTCTCATCATGGCCTCTTGTGCATCACAGGCCAGGTATCCGTATTATCCTAGGTTTGCTTTATTTTTTTAAAAGATTTTTATCCTTTTGTTTGTAAGGAATCTTCACAAACCGTGTGGGGATTGAACTCCAACCTCCAGATCAAGAGTGTCACATTCCACCAACTGAGCCAACCAGGTGCCCCCTTCCTGTGTTTGCGCTAAACTTTTAATTCTCACTTTTCAGGTCAGAATGTGAACAAGCTAACTAGTTCCTTTTATACGCTGATCTTCACATTTTTTGAATAACTTTAACTTGAAACCATTGTTTCCCTTTGGCATGTCCTACCGTTTCTACATCTGGATAAATCTGGTAGCAAAATTTTTTACATGGTTAACACATCAAGACACTAACTGGACTGTGAAGAAAAACTGACATGGAGACCTTTTGACAGGATGGCCTTTTATCAGTCCTTTTCATCCTTCATTGAAGGTTACAGTTTAGTACAGTTTTCTTTGTACAAATCCATTAATTCATATTTTCCCCAAAATACAAAATTGTAGTTCTGTGTTTTATCTTTGTGAGCCTGTAAACTCCTTAACAGCAAAATCTAAGATTATGGCTTTTTTTATAATTGGTTTCATATATAGTGCCAATTATACAGTAGCTATTCACAATGTGCTGAGTGATGAACAAGGAAGCAAATTTTAACGAGACCTAATTTAACACTGGTTTAAATGCTATCTGCAGAACTTCTTTCTCTATGATGTGAGGGAGATTACTTTCAACTTCCTGTATCTTAGGTTCTTTATACAAATAGGGTGAAATATTTTGAAGGAATTCTTACGACTAAAAGATTCACTTTGTTATGCTCAGAATCTCCTCTCCTGGAAACTGTCCCTGCTCCACTGTGTTCCAGACCATGTTAGAGATGGGTAAAGGACTTGGGACTTCCCTAGGATGGTTCTTTTTGGCTCTGCTTTCCCAAGTTGATTGAAGGCCCAGGAGTCCCTTTAAGGCATTAACCAGCATTGTAACTTTAAGGCAAGTTTGTTTTTGGCAGCAAGTCTGAAATCTGTTATTCCTGTTTCATAGCCTATGTACCAATAAGTTTATTTTGAGAGCAAGAGAGAGCACGAACAGGGGAGGGAAGCAGAGAGAATCCCAAGCAGCCTCTGTGCTGTCTGCACAGAGACTGATGCAGGGCTTGAATTTACAAGTCTTGGGATCATGGCTGAGATCATGACTGGAGACAGAATCAAGAGTTGGATACTTAACCGACTGAATCACCCAGGCACCCCAAGTCCCATATATACTAAAGACATTCCCAGAATAGCTACCATTTTGCTATTCTTGTTCTTCAGTCTTTGGTTCTCACATCTTTCGACTGAAAGAATTCTTTCCCCTTTCAAAAAATCTTTGAAAAATCTCAGAGCTTCAGTTTATTTGGGTTACCTCTGTATCCTATAAAACATCTTAAATGTTTGTTTTTAATTCATGTAAAAATATTGTGTATTTTTGTGTATTTAAAAAATGTGTAAACATGTTAATAGAAATATCTTACTTTCAAATAACATCTTTTCTAAAACCACAAAAAAAACCAGTTTCTTAATATTTTGTCATTTTAATGCCAAGCATAAGTGAACATAGCTGAATTTTCCTATTTGCTTCTGCCTCAGTCTTTTGAGTCATGGTGTCTTGGTTGAAATGCGAGGAAAATTGTCTGGCATGATACATAGTTGGAAAGGGGAAAGAGTATTTGGCTATATTTTCAGATAACTGGATATTTAGCATTTGCTCAGTATTTATACAGTTTAAAGTTTAGTTGTAATGTGGAATTTACAGCTATATTGAAACTGAATTGTAACTATAAAATCCATTGGAATATGTCACACTGTAACGATCTTTTTTACCCACGTACAATTCTGTAAATCCTAGTATTCGTATGGAAAGTACAGGTTCACTGAGGTAGGCAGTTCTTTTCAATGTTTACAGTTGATTTACACAATCTCAAAATTAAATGTACAAACACTGGTCCTTTAAATGTCATGTCAAGCATATGAGAGCAGATTCAAGTTCTGGCTAAGCTTGAATTGTATCATTGGCAGTAAGTACTCTCCATTGTTCCCCTTCAGGTAATTGGCTTAATTATTTAAGAGAATGTTTGCCAAATGTACAAGTCAGCTTAACCAGAGTTTGTTAGTTGATCCTCGGAATGCAAATGATTCCATGGGGGAAAAAAAAAAAGACTTGGGTCTCATTTGTACCAGGGCTTTTTCTTGAAACAATAGTTTTTCAGTAGAGTAAGGGCAAATACAAATTAAAAATGAGGCTTAATTCTCCATGTTGAGACCAGGGAGCCTTCCCTCCTCCTTTTCCCTTTCCTTAGTGTGTTTACTTTAGAAACGTTGTAATTTTAAATTCTTCTCTCACTCTGAATTATATTTAAATCTTTGAAAGCTAAACCTCTTGCCAGTTCAGTATTCTAAGGTTTTTCTCAAGGACTTGAGAATCTCCCTGGAATGTAAATAACCAAGGGCAAGTGCACCCCCATTTGTCAGCTTCAGGGAACAGGTCTGAGCTTCACCTCCTGGGTGCCTCATAGTTGTATAGCTATCTTCTGTCATGAAAATAGAAGCTTACTTTGTCATTGTAGAAAACTAACAGGTGGTCATGCCAGTCATCAGGTGAATTGAGGATGAAGAATGTAATAAATGGTGCTGGCAGGTCCTCTTGAGGACTAGTTAGTATCTTTCCAACATGTATGTCCTAGGTTGTATGTGTGTATGTATAAGGCTTCTGGCTTTCTTTGGGGTCTCAATGGATTGTCTGTGATAGACCTATCCTTCAGGCTCAGTGATTATTAAATATTAAAACCATTTGTGTTTACTATCTTTGTGACGTTTTCTGGGCTTGGAGATTTTATTTCCAACTTTATTTCCCCAGCATATGCAGACAAGTTTCATGTATAATTTCTGTTTTGCCATTCAGGATATTAAAAATATGAGCACAAGATTGAAGACCTAATGTTGATCAAGAATGTTGTTAAATGTAATGCTTTCTGAAAGTGCTTTGCAGTCAAATAGTGTCCATGCAGCTTTGTGACCATGCTGTCATTGGTGCTTTGCACCATTAGTGAAAATATAAAGTAGAAAAGGCAAAGAACATCTTTGTATCCTGAGAACATAGTTCTGAAAGCACAGAATTCTTGGTTCTTGGTATCCTCAGGGGTCCCCAGACAGAACTAGAAACTTAAAACATATTTGTCTTAGGTGGGAGAGTCACAAGATTAAAGTCTTTCCCTGGGCTAGAAGATCCAATTAAAGAGTGGCACCATCCCCTTAATTTGATGTTTGGCTAGTAGTAGTTTAATCCTTTCTGAGATTTTAACTGTGCAGAAGACCCTCCTGTTTGGCCTTTGTCTCAGGAAACCATTTTAACAAACCTTCCGATGGTAAAACATAAGAATCCTCTGCCTCTCCTGATGACCCCGAATTTCTGAACTGTTTTGTTTACAAGGCAGCCTATTTTATTTTCTGGAGGTCATCTACTTCTCATAACTTAGAAAGTGCAACAGCACTCCCCCTATACTACTAATGTTCTTCTGAGCAAACATTAAATTTGATTGGGTATACTGTGCCTTGAGTGCCAGACATGGTTTTGACCAAATACTTACAAACTTCATAATGCAGAATATTTCAGCTTCCAATAACCTTTTCAACACCTAAAGATTCCTTTATTTTAAATGTAAAACGTTTTTTAAATGTTTTATTTTTGAGTGAGCATGTGTGGGGGAGGTGAAAAGAGAGAGGGAGAGAGAGAGACATGGAATCGGACACAGGCTCCAATCCATGCTGTGTCAGCACAGAGCCCAATGCGGGGCTTGAACTCAGGAACTGCAAGATGATGACCTAGACCGAAAGTCAGATGCTTAACCAGTGGAGCCGCCCAGGTACCCTGGGATTCATTTATTTTTTAAAGTTTTCTTTTGAGAAACAGGGAGAGGGTATGTGTGTGCGTGAGCGCATGCTCAAGCTGGGGGGAGCAAGGGGTAGAGAAGGGGAAGAAGAATTCTTCCTGCTGTCAGCACAGCAGGGACTTGATCTCAGGACTGTGAGATCATGACCTGAGCTGAAATCAAGAGTTGGATGAGCCACCCAGGTGCCCCAAATAAGATTTTATGTGACACCTAAAGATTTATAGCAAAGATCTTCCTTTGATAACAATTTCTATAAAAGCAAGCATAGGATTCTGTGGTAGAATAAGCACTAACATAGTGTTTTTGGTACTGTCTTCTAGCATACAAAAGTGAAGCATGTCTTTGATAAATGTGACAGAGAAAGAGATTTGGGATTTCACTGACGGGTAAATGCTCCATTCCAGAGGTTGATACATACCCTTCCAGTCCAGAATCCATGGGCCAAAACTAGTTCTTTCACCCTACCCTGATACTAAAGATTATGAGGAAGTTTGACTGCTAGTAATCTAGTTTAACTAGTTGCTAAACATCTGACTTCTTCCCCCAATAACTTCTTTAAAAAGCAGTTGAAATAACCTTTCAACATCTCCTTATTACTATTTCAAAGCATTTTAGATGCATAGTTTATGACTTAAATAATGAAAGGGATTAAAAAATCATAATTACCACCTAAACTATTGTTAATTAGTCCCTGGACTCTCTTTGAGAATATTTCTACTTAAATAAAACTAATGGAGTTATTTCCTTGGTCTTACAAATTAGAATTACTAAATATCCCAAGATCAAGACAGTGGTCACATTTAGTTCCTATCTTTTATTCTAAAAGGCAAATGCACTGGCATAGTACTACTCTCAATGTTTATATTGCTAGGGATTTAAAACTGGAGTAGCTTATATCAAAAACAAGTTTTTAAAAGTATGTATCAGGAGTTATTTGAATAACTTTATGGAGGATTTCAAATTTATTTACTCTTAAAGTTAAATTACTTAAAGTTGTAAATCATATGGTAGGGATTTAGCCCTGAGGCCTAGAAAAAGCTACGGTTAATACAAATTCCAGCCTGAGGTTAGCAATTAGAGTACTTGGAAAGACTGTGCTGGCCATTCATAAAATTACTGATTATTTGTAGGTCATGAGGCCTATTTTTATAATCAAGACTACTTCCCAGATTGTTTCTCTTGTTAAATGTAAACTTGAATTTAATTATAGCAATAGCTTTTTTAAAATGATGGTTTGATTAAGGATTTCAAATTTTTTTTTTATGTAAGACAATTTAAGAGTTTAGGTGATATTAGCATAATGTGCTATGATGTGTTCGTTAATGAAGTTGAATTTTTCATGTTTTCTAACTATAGCTGATAATTCCATTATGACTTGAAGTATAGTGTTGTGCTTATTAACCCTTCATAATAGAAGGTACTCTAAAATAGTTGGTGTATATGAAGCTTGCTGTATATGAAGATTGTCTAACAAATCTAAATGTAATTAAACATAAATCAAGATACAGTGGCATCCTTGAGCAGAACATAGAAACAAAAACATTAGAAAGTTAACAATGAGAATATTCACTTCCTAAAAACATGGTACCAACTAGGAATTTAAAAGTTCACTCCTACAGACTAATTTTGAAGGTACTGTGCATTTATACTGGTATTAAATAATTAAATGGATGGCAGGTGGTGGGAACCAGTTTCTCTCTATTAGAGGAGGAAGCTACAGATAAAGGTAGAAGGCTAGAATAAACCATGTTACTGGATTAGAGGTAGACACATGAGTATGAACAATCACAAATGTTTGTATCCATAGGCTAGTATACAGTCATATCCAGAAATAGGAAAATTAATGTCCCCCAATATAGTAGTATTTAGCAAGAGCTCATTGTGTATATAGGAACAGTTGAATGGGGAGTTGTCAAATCGGCAACAGAATGAGGCTCAAAGATATACTATAATATGACGTCTACGGTAGGAATTTAGAGACTATATACAAAGTTGGGCTATAGCATTGGTTTTCCTAGTGATGAGATGTTAAAAGTAGTTATGCCATGCCAACTGTGGGGTACAGTTTAAGCTTCATTTTTGCTTTTCAAGTTCTCTGCAAGAAGCAGTCCAAACTAAGTTTTGCTTGTTTTGTAGAAAAAAAATAAAATTTTACCTACAAGGCTTAAATGGTTTTGTCTGCCCCAGAAATTTTCCAGGTTGGTCTCCATTTTGTATTTTACTTTAACACTATGTATTTCCTAGTTTGTTGCTTTTAGGTTCTTTCCATGAACCAATGTCCCAGTGGCAATGAACATACCCAACACCCATATTTTGGTTTCTAAAACTATTCTCCTTGGAGAAATGACTGGTACCGAGCAATCTATGAAATCTGCAAGATGAGCCTTAAGCATCTCATAGTGCCAGAAAGCAAATAAGAAAAGATGTAATGATAGTGGTATGTCCAAGAGAAAGAGGAACAACTGAAAGAGCTCCCAATGGCCATAGCTAGAAAAACTTGAGTAATAATGTAGCATTAGATTATGACCCAAACTATAAAGACCAGAAGTCCACACTGGTAAATAATTGAATGTATAATTGGGGTAGAGGTGACAGTTTCTGTATAAAAGAATTTCATATGACTTAATTTCCCCTCCTTGAGGTCTTTATCCCTTAAGTGTGACTTATGCTTAGTAGTTGGCTTTCAAGGATTGCAGTAAGAAAAGGATGGTGTTTATCTTCTGGTGCAGAAACCTGTCAAACACTTAGCCAGGTAATCGAAGCTAGCATCATCAATGGTAAGTTGTGTTAATAGTTATTCTTTTATTTTGTGGTGAGCTCTATTATGGCTCTTTCCTTCTGTGGTCATTCTGCCAAAAGCCCACAGTGGCCTTCTTACCATGAAGGTAATTTCTCCTACAAACTTGAATTGAGGTATGTTCTTTAGAATACCTGACACATGTCCCTCAAAACTATGAAAACCATAAAAACCAGAAGACCTTGAGGATATGTCCTAACCTAGAAGTGTGTAGGGTCTGATTAAGACAATACCATGTCCTGGATGCGACTTTGCAACAGAAGAAAGGAAACTAAAGAAATCCAAATGAAAAGTTTCAAAATGTTCAACACACACACACACACACACACACACACACACACACACACCTTAAATTTGCCATGAGTGGCAAAGCTGTCTTATGGTTGGAAGATGCTCACCTGGCCTCAAAGACTTGTTCCTTTGAAGCAGGCCATGTAGTTCATTTCTTCTAATGTTGTAAACCTTAACCTGCAGGAAGTGTCCCTGGGATCGCTTCATTATTGCTTGTATTTGTAGTTGTCTTTATTGAGTAGTAATTCCTATTGGTAAAATCATAGTAAGATCTCAGGGGGAAAAAAATCCTCATTTTTTTTTAATATTCTTTATGGAAACCACTTTTGCCTGAATCACCTATCTGATATGGTATTGGGTATATCAGCATTACAAAAATGGATTCTCCTTCTGTGGGCTGATTTTTCCACGTTGACTATTTTTTATTTTTTTAAAAACCTAGCTGTAGTTTCTTAAAAGATTTTAAAATTATTTAAGTTTTTATATTCTTGGGCAGTATATCATTCAGGAAGAATAGACTAATGTGCTGAAACCAAAGGCAATGAAAACTAAAGTTTCTTAACCTGAGAGATAAGACTAATGGCAATTGCCTGTCTTTAAGGCAATATTATCTAGTTTATGGACCATTCTTTGGCTCGAATTTTGGTCCAGTATATATCTGGTCATAAACTCTGTATTACCAAAATAAGTAGGGAAATGATGATGTTACACTTCAATACATTTTTATTTCTTAAACTGGCTTTTGAGTAACTTCTCCTTCAAACCACATTACACATTTACTTTTTCTTTGTATTACACTGTTAAGGATAATACCTTGTGTTTTATTTTTATCTCCTATTTATACTTCATAGAGAAATACTTTCATTGAGTAGGTTTTAAAATCATTTTGCAAGTGCTTCTATGGCCTAGAAAGAATACATACACTTAGCCTATTACATAAATGATGACTTGGATAAATGCCATGTATTAATGCCTAACTTAGAGACTTGCTTTTAGACCATTCTAGTCCAACTTCCCTACTCAGAAATAGATGCATAATACACAGAGTTCAAGAAACCACATTTTTATGTAGAATACTCAAATTGAAACACAATTGTGAGTGATAATAAAATGGCAAAGCATATTTGATGCTTATGTGTGACTCAGTTATTTTTGGGTGTGTTTTGATATTTTATGGAAAAGACTTCTCTAATCCAAAAGGCCATAGGGTTCCTTAATCTTGGCACCAGTATAAGATGACATTTTATCAACTGTTACAGTAATTCTGTTGTACTCTAAAACTCTTAAATCAGTGTATTTCTCTTCTTGCCCATAATGTGTACTATGCATTTTTTCTGCATATATTTTAAGCCTCCTCTAAAACATTGGCATTAATTTTGTTTCATCTTTTTTTTTTTTTTTTTTTTTTTTTTTTTTTTTTTTTT
>NW_027529569.1:513475-517003 GCF_008692635.1 Crocuta crocuta
TTCTTTTTTTTTTTTTTTTTTTTTTTTTTTTTTTTTGAGTTTATTTTGACAGAGTGTGCAAGTGGTGGGAGGGACAGAGAAAGGAGAGAGAATCCCAAGCAGGCTTCATGCTGTCAGCACAGACCCTTACAAAAGGCTCCATCCCATGAACTAAAATCATGACCTGAGCTGAAATCAAGATAAGGACTTAACTCCCTGAACCACGCGGATGCCCCAGATTCATCTTTATAAAGAGATTAAAATATTTTAGATTCTAAGTATCTTATGATGTTCTTTCACTTTACTCTGAAGTGTTGGCAGTTTTCCCATTCTGAAAAAGGATTTATTTTGCCTTTATTTTAAAAATATATTTTCAGAATACATAGGATTCAGTATTTTTCTTAGTGTTTCATGATCTGTTTCTTTATATATATTGACTTTTCTGACTGGTATTACAATTTTCCCTTTAGTAGTTTTATGATGTAACTTGATATGGTTTTCTTATGCTTACAGGTTATTAAACTTGAATCTGTGGATTCATACTTCTGATAAAGTTTAGACTGTTCTCTCCTATTCTTTAAATAGTCTGCTTATCCATGCACTTTTTCCAGGATTCTAATGATCTATCCATTACACTATTAGATTTCTGTCCCTTGGGTTAATGAGGCTGTGCTGAACTTTGGATAATTTTTGTGCTTCATTTTGGATAGCAAAATATCATAAGTTAATACTTCAATATGTAGTCTACCCTTAATCTCCTCCAGTTTAATATTCAAGATTTTAATATTTCATATTAACTGTATTTCTATACATATTTGTTACGTGAGCTCAATTTGCTTCCAAGCTTTTGTAAAGACCGATCCAGAGCATATCCTAATGCTAATATGGGCCCCCTACTAAAACACAATTATTGTATATATTCTTCTGATGTTCTTCCTGTGTATTAGAGTCTCTAGATCCTGATTGGTGGGAATGTAAACAGTTCTCAGCTCTAGGTGAGCTCCAGGAATTGTTTGGCAGACTGCTTGGCAGTGATTTGCTGTTTTGGAGTTTTGCCCCATGCCTCTACAGAGAACTACTCTACCCAAGACTTGAAGGGATGGTATCTTGTGTAGTTTTATGGTTCTTGCTCTGTGCGGCTGCCTGAACTCCAATATTCTATACATATTACAGCTACTTTAGCCTTCCTGAACTCCAATGTCTGTCTCTTCAGTTCAGTAAGATTCCTAGACTTAATTCACACAGCCTTTGCTGGGATTTGGAAACAGACTCCTGTGGTAATCCAGGACAATTAGAAGATTTACTTCATATTTCCCCCCTTCTCTTTGGTATCACAGTTCTGCAAGGCGGTTGCCTTTTCATATATTTTGTCCAATTTTCCAGGTGTTTAGGATGGGATTACAAGTCCTGAGTCAGTAAGCTTTTTGGAGCTGTTGGGTGAACTTTAAAAGCTCAGGAAATCTTCCACTTTATGTATTTTAAACAGCTGACTTCTACATTTTAGAACTTTATTAAAATTTGATTCTTAACCTTTTATTGAAATGGAATTCTGTCAAATAAAGTGTATATTAAATGTTTCTGCCCCTCAATCTTGTCTACCTCCTGCTAGAAACACACAACTCCCCCTAAAACACTCAGAACACATACATGTGACATGCACTTACAGCGAGTGACCTCTTGAGGGGGTTCCCAGCAATATCCCCATTTCCAAATCATTTGACTTATCAGCATGTGACCCTGATACTTCTTGAAACACCATATTCTTTTTGCTTTCAGAATACAACCAGCCCTTCTCTTGCCGGCTGCTGCTTCTCCTATTTCCCTGCTGTTTGCTTTTGTTCCCTCAAAGATGTCATTGTAGAATGTTCTGGGGCTTAGTATTTTGTCCTCCAATCCTTACTTCTTTGATCTCCAGTTCCATGTAACATCTATAAGCCAACAATGACATAATTATCTCCAGCTGGACCTCTTATCTGAACACTAAATTCACATATCTAAATACTTGAACATTTTTACTTAAATTTCCACTAAATATCTAAATGGTAATCTGTGAAACTGAGTGTTTCTCCCATACAAAACTTGCTTCACCTGCACTCCCTGCTATCTAATGGGATAACATCCACATCCTTCCACCTGATTCTTCTTGTCTCGTTACCGTCTTGACAGCCAGTAGTCAGTGTCAGGAATTACGGTGCTGCCTTTCCAAATGTATTCAGAGTCTAGTTCTCTGTGCCTCTTCTACCACCTGATACTGACCAATCATTATTTCTGTACTACAATGCATTTTAAATAAGCACATAAACCTAAGTTATAGACACTTGAGCAATAATTTTTAAAAGTTTAATATAAAGTGCATACCATTATGGCAATAATCCTATACGTTGAGTGTTCTTACATGTCAGAGGCCAGGTCCAGGGGTCCCTGAAGGATGGATGGTGTCAGTGATGGAGGGATGAGAGAGGCCACAAGAAATTGTTTCTGGTCACCAGGCAGGCATCTCTGCTCTGACTGGGGCTCAACTTTATTTTGTAATTGGGGTACGGCACAGAAGTGGTATTTGCCTTAAGCAATGATTTCTGATGACCAACTTCTTTGACATGTAAGAATTTCCCAGAACATAGATTTGTAGAAGACTCCTGCATAACCTTTATCAATAGTGATTGAGATAGATGGTTTAGATGCTTATCCTATGGGGAAGGAAGGTACCTTTAGCATACAAGACAATGTTTTTAGCATAAAAAGGGTGATGTTAGTTCTTTGTGGGCAGGGGTCAATAGCTTGTTTGTTAAGGAGAAGTATTAAGAAATACAGGTCTTTCAGGAAACACAATGTTTGCTCCCATAATCACAAAAGAAGTTCCTCAATAGGTCCCTTCACAGGGTGCAATCAGCATATTCAAGGCGAGAATAAGTTACTCCAGATAGTGATCACAAATGCATTGCGGGGGGGCTGATGCTCCAAGCAGAAACAATTGGGTGGGGTGGATATCTGNCAGATAGTGATCACACATGCATTGCGGGGGGCTGATGCTCCAAGCAGAAACAATTGGGTGGGGTGGATATCTGTCCTTAACTCTAAATTAGGCTCTGTCTCAGGGCCAGGCTCAATTGTAACTCTTGTGTTCTTAGCCCCCTTTATTATGTAAGCCTTGGATCTGCAAGGCCCATAGGAAGAGCCTTTTGACAATCATCCACAGTGCTTTCATCGGAAGTCTCTTTGGAAAAGGCAGGAATATGCTTTTCCTTAAGAGCAAACTGTGTGGGGAATATCGGTCTGATCTGGAATATTGTGAGGCCTGGTCAATACCCGCAGGCTTATTTCCAACATGAGCCAGTAGTAGCAGAAGGAGATCCCAGTTTTCTTTTCTCATGGCAGGAGCTGTGCAAATGTTGTGATTTTCTCACTGTGACTGTCATCCAGTGAGGCCGGTGTGGCTTCCAGCAATTACATTATAACTTAATTACAAAGGAAAATGAAACTTTAAAAGAGGCTTAAAGCCCAAAATGATTTTATTGAAAGGACTTGGATGTATTTCATATAAAAAAAAAA
>NW_027529569.1:517111-849449 GCF_008692635.1 Crocuta crocuta
GTATTTATTTAAAAAAAAAAATATATATATATATATAGCATGAACACCTGGAAGAGTAAATAAAGAAATAACAGATTGGGGAAAAAGGCTATATTCTCTCAGCTTTCTTGAGTACAAGGATTTCTGCCTTACCCTTTCTTGCTAGGACAGCTCTTATTGTCACTTGACCCCTAGCTCTGGATGGACATGCTCACTCAGGTCCAGAAGACTTAAGACTCCTGTCAAGCTTTGTATCATGATTGTTCAAAACCATAATGGCCATTTCCAGTTGGGGATGTTCATGTTTATTCTTCCGGCTGGCTTAGGTTTCTTACATAAAGCCATAGAATATAAAGATGATCCTTTCAGGGCTGATAAACCTAAGAAGGTGGTAGTTTCATAGAGACTTGATGGGAATTTTGATATAATCACTTTTACATAATGTATTCCTTTGTTTATATTTTGTTTGTAATGTTTATATGTTTTGAGACCTAGAACACAAACAGGGGAAGGACGGAGGATCCCAAGCAGGTTGCCTGCTGTCAGCTTGATGTAGGGCTCAATCTCCCAAACCATGAGATCATGACCTAAGCCAAAATCAGGAATTGGACATCTGACCCACTGAGCCACCCAGGAACCCTACACAATGTATTCCTAAGAAAACCTAAAGTTTCTAGAGTGTAAGGAGTTTGATCTTGCTGTAAGATCATACAGCAAATACCTGTGAACCTGTGTCTTAGGTTTATGCAATCACAGACTCCAAATTATGTGTTTTATGTGAAGTGATTCATTCTAACTTTCTAACAAAATAAAACACTGTCCTAGTCGAGTAATTGTATTCAGGTTGTTGTAGTCTCATAAAATGATTTAAGTAGTTTACCATCCTTTAAGTAGTAGAACTTATTTCTTTTAAATGAGAATTAACTATTAACTGAAATTTCTAAAGCACATTCTATCCTTTTTCAATAATCAAATATATATAAGGTATGTAATATGCAATCTATCAGTTTTGCTTTAGATAATCTGAAATGATCTTTTGGGTTCACTACATCATCTCCCAATCTTGGAGACTGTCTGTAGTGGTGGCACACACAGAATAGGGACAGTGAGGCTTTTCTTCCCAGGAAGCAGCTTTATTCATTCCAGCATGGGCTCAGTGGGCTAAGAACCAAAACCCTGAGCCTCGGAGTGCAGTGCGGGGGTTAGCTTTTGTACAATTTTTGCTTTTTTGCCCTTTTGTCTCCCAGATATAGTAACATAGAGTCTGAATGGGCAGTCTGTTACAGTTGTGAGGAATGTGGGCACACACACAGCCAGACTGCCTTCCCTTGTCCTGGGACTTTGGCCACAATCCTTAGGGAGGGGCTCTACCACATTTCCCACAGCCCTTTCAGAGGCTGATGTGTCCAGGAGATACTAAGCAAATAAGCTCCCAGAATTTATAAAATTTTAAGTGACAATATACATCTGGGAAAACTGATTTTTTTCAGAAAATATAAATGAATAGAAATGCAAAGTTTTTAGCCTATTTGGTGTAAAACACTTAAAACAATGATAAAGTTCTATACCCATATAAAGAATCTGTGTTGTAAAAATAAGCAACTTGATTTTAAGAT
The DNA here is from genome assembly GCF_008692635.1 of Crocuta crocuta. Lineage (NCBI taxonomy): Eukaryota > Metazoa > Chordata > Mammalia > Carnivora > Hyaenidae > Crocuta > Crocuta crocuta. Next base: position 518,707 of record NW_027529569.1, read on the forward strand.
GTTTCTTCCAGTAAATATAGATATCAGAGTATTTTTGAAGATCTCTTAAATGTATCAATAAGCTTACAAAAAGAACATCTAGGATATGCTAAAACTAGCAGATGTCCTACTGTAGTGAATGTGTAAATGTTTATGTAATGCTTGTAATATGAATAATAGACTAACTATGGAGATATTTTTATTTTGGTTAAAAAGTTAAAAGTCCTTTCTTTATCATAATCCTATTAGGTTTTCTGTTTTACATGTTCCCCTTTGCTGTCCCCTCTACAACTGTGGTAATTTGACTTTTGTTCAGTATTTTATATATCAACAGCTTACATTTTACTGCCTACAAGTTCCATTTAATCTTAACCTCTTGTCATTAATGTCTTGAATACATCTTAGAATATTTTAGTTGATCAGGGTGTAGTTTTCTTATTGATGCTTACCATCTTCCCAAATATATGTATATTGTATTGAACGCTTCTATAGTTCAGCTAATCTTTTTCAAAGCAGAAATTTCAAGTTGGGCAGTCGCAGGTTTTGTGCTCATAATTGTCAACTTTATTCCTGCATCAATTATTAGCAACTCAAGACAACTGCTTACCTAATGGAACTTTGATCCATTTTCTCCTCACCTTCCGTGTTCCTTCATGAAGTGTCCCCATCTCAGTTTATAATGTGATTTGACCAATTTCACCAAAAATTTGGTAGTTATGGTAGATGGCTCACTTTCAAGACCTTTACGATATGAACAAGTTCTATTTTTTCTGAATATGTAACTTGCATACTTGTCTTGAACCCTTTGTGTAGATCTCCAGTTTGTGTCCTCCGTATAATGCAGCCATAAGATTGTTATACCTTCCATATGTTGATGCTATATCATAAAAAAGGAAGTGACATCTACCCAAACAGCAATGGTGTATGAGTTGTCAAATCATTTGCCAAAATCTCCTAAGTTTTCAGAAATATGAAGGAATATTGGCCAGAAATGATTAAATTTATTCATAGCTGTCAGAGACTCCTAATTAAAAAAAAAAATGTTGATTAATAAAGAATTCTAGTGAAGTGTCCTCCTTGGCTTTTCAGGGCTCAGTATTTTTATTGGTGACTGGAATGATTATGTATATGTGCAAGGGAGTTTAAAGCTTTTGTGGGATAGTTAATCTCACAGATAAATGTGTTGAAGCAGCTGTATTTGAAGTTCACCAGCTCACAATCTTCAGAATATTGTTTGACCCCTTTATTTTAGATTTTTTTTTTCTTTATAACAGATTATTCTCAAACAACCCTCTTGGACCTACCCGTGCAAAATTCCTTGTAATCCATGATCTGTTCCATCATTCTACGTGTTTTATTTTCCCCTCATCCAGCAGACTATCATTTTCTCCATACAGGTGAAACTTGAACAACATGGGTGTGCAACCTGTGGCTCCAATTGTGTTTTTTAGTAAAAACAGTAAATATCTTATGATTTTTAAACCTTTTCTTTAGCTTTAAGAGTACATTACATAATATACAGTTTACTGATTTATTGGTAAGGCCACCAATAAGCTATTGGTTGTTTTTTGGGAATCAAAAGTTATGCACATTTTGATCTGCAAGGTACATTGGTCCCCCAACCCACCTGTTCAAAGTACTTTTATAAGAACCAAGATGAATGTACTTCTAGAATTCTTCTGTGTTTCTGTAGCATCCTTAGTAAAAATGTGACATAACACATCTTTACAAAGTAGTCTATATTTTGGTTTGCTTTTACTTTTCTTTCTCTACACAAAGCTGAAAGCCACTGAGAAAGGCCTGAAATAATGAGTGCCTCTGTTTCCAGTACCAAGCACAGTGCCTAATAACAGAGAAAAATTAGTAAATTTCAGGTTAACAAATGGAAGTAGGGAGAAAGAAACCTAGCGTGATTTTGCAAATGTAGAAGGTAAGTTATAAGAGGCATAGGAGTTTCTAAACTTCGGTTGAGGGAAAACTTGCAATTACGGTGAGCATTGATAATAGCAGAAATATGTGGAGAAAATGTAAGTTTTATTTTATAATCTATAATAGCATGATGTGTTTCTTCAGAAAGAGCCTTTAGTACATAATGCATAATTTAACAGAAAACAAGACCACAACACTTTTCCATGGTTATTTGTCAATAGATCGATCGTGAGTGAGGGAAGGATTGCTCCATGCCCTGGGGGATACAAACTGGGTTAGACTGTCCATTGTTCTGAAAGCTCTTAGTCTTACATTAAGTGTGTCAAATACCTTTCAGTTTAAGTGCTAGAATAGTGAAGGTAATAAGATGGTGTGGGGACACAGAAGAGACCCCTACTATGCATCCTTCAAAGGTCTGAGGAACTAGAACTCCAAGAAGGAATAATTTGTGCAGAATCTTGGAAGTGAAGACCATAACCCATTTAAGTGTACCATCTGGTGAGAGCAGAGATAAAGAAATAAACTGAAATATATGCTTTGTTTTGTAAGACAAAAGATCTTAGTCCACTGCATTGAAACATTGGAAAATTGGGTTTCACTTGTACAGTATTTTATTACTTAAATGTAGTGTTGAATTTAAAGTCAGATTGTATCATAGATGTTCTCTTCCTTCACACTCTGCTAAGAGCCATTTTGGGTTGCCTCAGACAGGCATTGCAACCATTAATTCCTATCCTCACAGGGGAATTGATGGAAACAGTGCACCTCGATTTTGTATTAGACTCACTTTCCTGCCCTTTCTTCTTTTTTTTGGCCTTTATTTTGCCAGCATTGTGATCATTTTTTTCCTTGTGATTTTTTTTTTTTTTTTTTTAAATGGGTATATGATTTCTAGTGAGCCATGTTTCTACAAGTTTTTGTGCTTTCACATATTGTTGTCCTTGCTAATGGGAAACTTTTCGGGGCACTTCTGCCGGGTAATGTCTTTGAGTAGTATAACTTTCTCTGGTTCTTATCATATAGGAAACTTAAAATATTAACACGAAGGTAGAGTTAAACCTTAGGTGGTTCCTACCCCAAGTGGCATACTTGTAGGTCTTTAGTTAAAATTGTTAAATATAAGTATTTAGGATTTAAAATCATTGAGATAGACCTGTTAAATGAAGTCAAATAATTTTAATATCTCAGTCATTAAATTGTCAAATCAATTTCAATAGTCAAAGGCATAATTATTCCAAACTATATACTTTAATTGTTATTTTCATATATGAATTGCCCAATTTGCAATTTGTTTCCAGAGGGGCAATTGGAAGCTAAAATCCAGTGGTAGAATGCATAACTACAATTTTTCTGAAGCAAGGGAACCAGCATTAAGTCAAATCTTTAAATACAGGTGACTATCCACTACATAGAAGTGTAAATTTTGTATAATGTTATAGGAAATGTGAAGATGAACTAAAGTTTATTCTGAGGTGGGAAACAATAATCATGAGTTCTAAATAGTTGGGTAGAAGAACTGAAGTCCTTATTCTAGAAAATGGAAGTTTCAAGGATGTGTAAGATCCTTACCATATTTGAAATTGTCTTATGTGGAAGAATCATTAGATTTTACTACCATTTTAATTGTTGCTTTAGAATGGGAGGGGGTGACTCAAGTTTAAGATGGAGAAACATATTTGTATCCTTAGAGGAGTTTCTACATAACAATGAGGTAAGTCAAGAGTTGAGTAGTTCCTCTACAAATAGGACCTTGCTATATCATGTAGTATTTAAGTGTTAATTATGTGGGAATTGTCTTCTAAACTTTCAATTCTCTGCATTTTCAGGACTAATCCTATTATATGCTGTAAAGGCAAAAATTGATAAAAATGTCACTTTCTTCAGCTGTACCATCATTCTTTGATTAAAGCTTCTGTCACTGTCCAGAATAATTATTGAAAATCACCTACCCTAAATTTCCACTTGGTCTTAACCATCCATCTATAAGCCTCTTAACCTCTTGAACTTCATTTCTAGTATAACAACCGTGGTTCTGACTGTAATCTCTGGAGAATCATGGCTCATTCTACTTATTAGCTGAATGATCTTGGATAAGTAACTTAATATCACTAACCCCAATTTCTTTATCTACAAAACTGAGAAAATTGGACTATAATCCAATTGCTTTGAAAAGGAGTGAAATATATTTGCATGCGAGGAGCTTGTCAAACTTGATAATTAGGATTTTTTTTAACTATAGCTATCCAAAGGGGTTTAACATCTATATAATAAACTAATATCTGTTAAGTTAGGCTTGCTAACATTACCAGGTTATATATGCACACCAGATATTTTTCAATGAAACCGTACCCTCTAATTTATACTTATTACAAGATCATTATCAAGTATTTTTAGAAGTGTCCATAAGTTATAAATGCCACAGATACTTAGTTTTGGAGTGGGGGAAGCTTAAAAGCATTGGACCATGCTTACAATATTACCAGTAATACATTTAGCTGTTTTGCAGACTATAATCAATTTTGAAATCATTCCAATTGATTCATGGTATTTGTGTAGAGCCCCTCCCTAAGAAATATGGTGAGAAAAGACCTCCAGGGGTAAGGGAAGGCAACCTGACTGTGTGCTTATGTGACCCACCTCAGGACCCTGTAACATGAGAAATCCCATTCAGACTAGGTCTATATGTACCCATATATGGGAGACTGAGAAATAGAAAATGCATAAAAGGCTACACCGGGCACATGGGGCTCAGTTTTTTGGGTCTAAACCTTCTGAGCCTGTGCAGGCATGCATAAAATTGCCTCCTGGACAGAAACGCCTTGGTGTCCCATCTCTCTGTGAGAATCCTGCTACATTTCTTGAGGACTCATCCAAGATTTGGAGGTGTGTTTCCACCAATGTCACCTGGGTGCGAACCTCAGGGCACCGGGAGAAGTGACCTTGCTTGGTGCCAGCAGAAATTCCTTCAGTGAAAACTAAGGTTAAAATTCTGTTAAATGTAATTAAGACTGGTAAGAATAAGGAAGTAACTCCATATGTGTGTAAAATAATAATAAGATATACAGAACAGGAATACATTTTTGTTGAAGGTAAAAGTAATTTTGTCCTAAACGAGAATGGTGGTTTAGAGAAAAAGGGCTTAGGTCAAAATCTGAAAGCAAAGAAAAATTGTAGAAGGTTTTGGAGGGAAATCTTTAGAAAGAAACTTTATGTGTGGTCAGTATGGAGTAAGGTTAAAACAAATGGATTTTAAAAGTACACTGGTATAATATTAAAATTCTGCGTTACTCTGTTAAAACGGCAAAGTTTTCTTGGATTGTGGGTATGCTTTTGATGTAAAAATGTTTTCTTTTTAACATTTTGTCTGCTCAGAAAGATGGAAAGAAAAATAGTTTTAACCTAAAGGGCAGGACCACAGGACAGCATGCCCTTCTGAGTTATTTTTTTACTCAAGCCTTGGTTGAAACTCTCCCTCCTTTGATTCAAAAGCTGAGGAGATGGTGGAGATATCCTCCCTGGTAACCTCGAAATGTTCTGCATTTGTTTCTGTTTAGCAAAGGGATAGATGCCTGTGCCAGATAAGGATAGTGCCAGATAAGATAAGATAAAGGGCTTTTACTGGAATACATAGCCATTTTGCTACACTTAGCCCAGTGTCTACCAATTTATAAAAACCTAGATGCTCTAAGATGAATATCCACACGGTTAGAAGATATTTACGTGAGCACTGCTGAAAGGGGCAAGGGAATAGACTTCGACTTTGGCCTTTTTAGCCTCCTTGACCGTCAGTTTTATCCTTACAGAAAATGTTTTTTCATCAGCCTTTTAAAACCTATTTGTAAAGAGGATTACTGTTGGGCCTAAATAAAATTAGCACTACCACCAGCTACCACCAGGGAAGTCTTGCTTGGTCACAGTTGATCCCTCCAAAGTCCTGCAGGCAGAAAACAAATAGGAGAAATCGGCGAACACCAGGTCAGTTGTCCGAGGTAGGGTCAAGCCTGGGTAGGAGCAAGCGCACTTCCCATTACCTGAGACTGGCGAAGCCTTTGGCTGCCAATCAAATAACCAGCCAAAACACAGGGTCAGGAGATGACACTTCTCCTGGTCCACTATTAGAAAATGGAGATAAGGGATTTTCCCTGTAGATGGGCCATTTCCCAGCCAAGGCCAATACAACTTTGGGATGCATTCTGAAAAATTGAGACGATTGTGATCTATAAATTCTGAAGAAAAAGTAACTCATTAATTATTACGGGGCTGGAAGCCCTATAGGGAACTTCTGGTTTCCTACTGGGGCTTGGTAGTCCCATCCCATTGAGAAAAGGATATTGCCACCACTTCCAAACGTGTGCTTTAGACAAATTACAGAGGTCAAAGGTTAAGCCCTTAAATTATGCTAAATTAGCCACTATTTTACAAACACAGAATGAGAACCTGATGGTCTTCCTGGTGAGGTTGAGAGAGGCTCTTATTATATATATGTCTATCTTCCCTGACCCCTCTAAGGCTGGGGTGATTTTAAAGGACAGATTTGTCACTCAGTCAGCCCTAGATATTCAGTGGATATGCCAAAAATTGGCTCTTGGTTGGAAGGGACCCTGGAGGAGGAGTCTTATGAGCTGACAATCAGGTATATTACAATCAAGATTTAAAAAACAACAAACAAACAAAAAAAACCACCTTTTTTTTTTTTTTTTTTTTTTAAGAAAAACCTGAGGCCTTAGTGTGGCCTTATGTACTATGTCAGATCAGACTTCCTAAGATTCTGACACTAAATGCCACTTAGGTGGCCAGTCAGCACACTGAGAAACTATTCTCAGAAGGGACAAAAGTTGCAGCCCCTCAAGCCATGCCTCTTATGTGGAGACCATCAGTGGGAGTCTGAATGCCCTCTGGGACCTCCATCTGCAAGGGCTTCGATAACCAGTGTCCCTGAAAGGGACTGATGGGCCTGGGACTCTTGTAACTCTGGAAAATCCACATAACTAAAAAGCCATTACATTTCCTTCTTGATACCAGATCACCTTTTCTGTCTTCCTTTCCACTCCTGGCCAACTGTCCAAATGCAGCATAACTAAATTTTTTTCTCAGCCCCTGGGATGCAGATGGGGAAAACTAATTTTTTTCTCATTCTTTCTTGAGAATACTAGAGAGCCTTACTCTCTTGCTAGAAAGGGACATTACAACTGAACTATAGACTATAGTGCTACTAACTCCAGGACAGATAAATAATTGAGTTTTTGTGAATTACTGGATACTGAGGCTCAGGAAAATAGCTTGGCTGCTATATCAGTTATTAAAGACTCAATCCCACCTACTCTCTCAAAGAAATAAACTGAGGTCTGACTCATGGACAATGATTCCAGCCCTCAGGATGGTTACAAACAGCAGGGGCAATTATTAGCTAGCTCACAGAGCTAAAAGATGATTAAAGCACTGCATCAGGCCTTTTGTTTAGGGAAAGATACAGCTTACCAAATGGTTCAAAAGATACTAACTGGGACAAAATTTTTCAAAGACCATTCAAGTAGTATCAGCCTATGAAGTCTGTCTTAGAAACCATTATCTCAACCACAAACTTGCCCTCCCAGGCAATCAAGCTTATCCAGAGAAAACTGGCAGTTAGATTTCACTCATGTCAAGGTCAAAGGCGTTTCAACATTTGTTGGTATGAGTTAATACTCTTACTAATTGGGTAGAGGCCTTTACCTGCAAGACAAAAGGTATAAGAAATAAGTTTTGCTTTATAAATTACCCAGTTTGACTGAAGTAAAAATTTGCAAGTTGATAATGGTAAATGGTTGCCTTGACTTTCTCTGGTAGGACTCCTGGCTCTTGGAAAAGTTTTACAACTCAAAGCAAACGGTTTGCTTATACTCAGCAAAACTCTTAATATTTCACAAGCATTAGATGTTTTAGATTAAAAAAAAAAAATCAGGGCAGACTCTTGGAAAATAGAGCCGCCATTGATTGCTTACTGCTCCTCCATAACCTGGGTTATGAGAGATTCCCTGACACATATTATTTCAATATAACCAATAATTCTTAGAGCCTTGGAACTGATAGATGACATTCAAAGACAGAGTCAAAGGTCGGGATTGTTAGACTGGTTTGGGAACTGAGGACATTATCTTAAGATGCCATCCTGTTGGTCAGTATATTTGTGTTTTTCTTTTTGTGGCTGCCAAATGGCTTGTCTTTATGCTGCCTCATGCCTGCCATACTTCCTGTAGAACCATACAATGGGCCACTGGACTGACCCTTTGGTAGACTCTAACTGTTGCACCCCCACACCATCCCTTATCAGCTTGAAGCCAGAAAGGTCGTCATCCCTGTTCCCTAATGGCAGGGGCCCTATTCCAGGGAGAGGAATGAATAGGAAAAGGGTTAACATTAGGCAAGGAGAGATAAGGAACCTTCAGGGAGGCAGATTGCAGCTGACTATGGGAAGCTAAAGAAGCAGACCACATTCTCCCCTTATGAAATCCTTTATGGGCACCCTCCCCCTTTATCAAGGACATAAGTGGGGGGGTTCCAAATGAGATAAAAAGTATAACCCTAAGGCAACATATGTGGGCCTTTACCTCTACCCTAACCAGCTTACGCCACTGAGTTGGGGACCACAGACATTCACCCTTTTACACCTAGGAGATGCTATATGGATAAAGGAGTGGACTGTCCAACCCCTAAAACCCTTCTGGAGTGGCCTGCTCACTGTCATTTTGTCCACCCCTACTGCAGTAAAGATGGCTGAGGTGGGTCCTTGAATTCACTACAGCAGAGTGAAGCTGGCATCTTGACACTGAGAGTGCCTTCCTGGTCCATCGATGCCATGCAAGCTGACCATATGGAAGAAGCAATCCACTCCAGAGTTTCTGGGAGACTGCAGCCCTGCTTTAGTCACTCTGGAAGCTGACTAATCCATGCACAGGAGAATCTTGAGGAAGTGATGGTCTAGTGGACCAAATTGGCTGTCCTTATTTTCTGTATTTGTTTCCTTACTGTGATACCCTGTCACCCCTTGTGTCATTGATGTTGGGGTTCTTGCTCTACTTTTCACCCTAGGATTGACAGAGGCTGCCCCAGCCATCTGTGAGTATGGGGAGTGGATAGGCTGCTTCATTGGTACCAACATGTGGGATCAATGGACATGGGAGGCTAGAGAATTAGATCACTGTGAACCTTATGGTTGTAACAAAATACCCCAGTCCTACTACTGGGGTTTGGCTTCTCAAAAACCTCAATTATTGGGAAAAACTCTCTTGCCTGGTAGGGGAGAAAGTTCACCGTCTCTATTGGAAGCTTAACATGCCTAGGCCAAAGATTTTATAACTCAGCCTCCTGGGAAACCCAACACTGGGGATCCCCAGATCACCTTGAGCTGGATCTCCACCCTTTGTCTAATTTCTCTCATCCCCCAAAGGCCTGGGGCAATGCAGCCATTGAGTAGTGGGCCCTCGGTGGACTGTACTGGAAATGTTGAAGGACAGCATCAACAGTACTTCCCCTCAGCTTGTCAGGATCATGTGTGCTGGGAACTATTCGTCCATCTTTCTTCCTGCTCCTAGTTGCCGGAGACCCTGGCTAGTTATTCAGATGATGGTTTTCAGCTCTTGGGGGATTAAAAAACCTTATAGGAATTATCTTCTTGATCTTTGAAGCTTACTTAATCCTACCTTGCTGAGCTCCCCTGGTTATACATTCTGTCTCCAGCCTCTTTGAGGCAATGGTCAAATGAAAAATGACCATGCATGTGATGATATGGAAATATAAACCTCTAAACCAAGATGATGCTCTTTGACCTAAAATAGGATGTGGTTAGAAAAGACATCATGGTAAGGGAAGGCAACCTGACTATGTGTTTATGTGACATTCCTTATGACCCTGTAACAGGAGACCACCCAACCAGGCTGTATATCCATATCTTACTCTTATGGGAGACTGAAGTAGAAAATGCATAAAACGCTCTACAGTGTGGCATTTGGGGCTGAGTATTTTTGGGTACAGACCCTCTGAGTCCATGCTGGCACAAATAAAGTTGCTTCCTGGCCAGAAAAACCTCGGTGTCCTGACTGAGAATCCTGCTACCGTATTATACTATTTTATATTTTAAGTTATTTTTCTAAAGAGTGCAAGAAAGGGAGAGGAGTAGTGAGAGAGGGAGAGAATTGCTAAGAGTGGAGCCTGAGATGGGCCTCAATCCCACAACCCTGGGATCGTGACCTGAGCCAAAATCAAGAGTGGGGTGCTTAACTGATTGAGCCACCAGGCACCCCTAGTTACATTACTTTTTGAAATAACGGTTTTAGGTGTGCAACTTACTGTGATCTTTCTGCAGTTTTTACAAAGCTCAAGTTGATAAGTCCAGTTAACATCACTCTACATAATTAAATTTGTCATCAGAACTTTTAAGGTTTACTCTTCTATATGACTGGAAATTTGTACCCCTTTATCCATTTCCTCTACCTTCTGCCTCTCTTTGACAACCACCGATCTGTTTCTCATGAGCTTTTTTCCTTTTTTTTTTTTTTCTTTTTAATTCCACATAGGTCAGGTGGTATTTGTCCTTCTTGGTCTTCTTTCACTTAGTGTAATCCCTATGAGTTCCATCCATGTTGCAAATGCCAAGATTTCATTTTTTATAGTTGAATACTATTATGTGTATGCCACATTTCCTTATCCATTCATCCATTGATGGATGCATAGGTCATGTGGTCATTTCATTTTTGTGCGTGTACCTTTTCTGTTCTCCTCATGCTATGTGTTGAAGAGACTTTTCCCATTGTATATTCTTGGGTGTTTTGTCATCAAACGGCCATATTGCACAGGTTTATTTTTAGGCTCTGTATTGTTTCATTGATCTGCTTTGATGCCAAAACTATACTACTCTACTATAGCTTTATATAGTTTGAAATCAGGGAGTGTGATGCCTCCAGCTTTAAGATTGCTTTGGATATTCAGGATCTTTTGTTCCATACCCATTCTAGGATGGGGGGTTCTATTTCTGAAAAAAAAAATGCCATTGGAATTCTGATGGGGATTTTATTAAATCTGTAGATTGCTCAGGAAGTATGGACATGGCAACAATTTCTTCCAATTCATGAGCATGGAATAGCTGCTTATTTCCTCAATTTCTTTCATTCCTGTCTTATTTTCAGTGTGCAGGTATTTTACCTCCTTGGTTAAATTAATTACTAAGTATTTATGTAAATAGGATTAACTTGTTACAACTTATCAGTGTCTAGAAACAGCAGATTTTTGTATATTGTGTATCTAGCAATCTTAAAGAATTGGTCATTCTACCAGTTTTTTTGGTGGATTCTTTAAGGTTTTCTGTATATAGTATGTTATCTGTTCTAATCTGTTTCTGTTGTAGTATGTTATCCAAGTTCTAATTTGGATTCTTTTGTTTTTTTCCTTGCTGAAATGTTCTAAAATTTCTATTACTATGTTGAATAAAGGTGAGAGTGGGCATCCTTGTCTTGTACCTGATCTTAGAGGAAAGCTTTCACTTTTCACCATTATGATACTAGCTATGGGCTTTTTATAGGAATTTTATTATGTGGAGGTACATCTTCTCTGAACCTACTGTAAGAGTTCTTATAATGAATATCCCTTGTACTTTAAACAGTTTTCTGTCCATATGTTGATGAATAACTGATTTAAGTTGAAAAAGCAAAAATTGTACTGGGCAAAATTAAAGAGGTTAGAAAGAAGCACTATGAACTTCATTGAAATGCATGGAGAAGTAAGAGTTGGGGTAGGGTTGCAGGAATCTTAGGCCATTTGTGCTTGCTAACTGGCCTTCCCCAAAGTAAAAGTCAGTTTTTATCTTCCTGACGGGATCCAGTTTTAAAACATGTAGAAGGTGCCCATGTACCATTAAGCTCCTACCTTCCTATAGAGATTGGGGTGCACAGGAGTGCTATATTATTATACTTCAAAGAGATGGCTCCTAGGCCCATGAAAAAGACAGTCCTGGATTATAAAAAGTGAAGTGATTAAAAAAAGTACATCCAAAGCAGGCAGAGAAATTAAAAATTTTCTGAAGTACATGCTGTAACAAATGGTGGGGAGGGACCTCTGTGATTAGGCCATTTGGATACTTACTGTAATAGCCGCTGTGAGGAAGGAAGGCAGTTGCCTATTGGCATGAAGTCTAGCTGAGAGAAACATTCTTTGTCTTGCTAACTAGAATCTTGGACATGTGCTGAGGGAGGGAGGAAGGAAAAAATCATTTTTAACTATATGCTAAGAAAAGCCATTCTGGCACATAGTTATTGAGACTTAGACTGCCTCATAACTTGTATGGATCTATCCTTAATCATGTTGTATTTCTGATCAGTACCAAGGAAGTTGTCATAATGTGTGTCAAGATGATAGACTGAACACACATCCTCCCCTCGCTCCCACTCTTGGCAACTCTGAATATAAGATACACACTGGCACGTACTTGTTGAACCAGTCCCTGCCTCTTCCGAAAACCTCCCCAAGCCTATGGCTATCTACTATAGCACTATAATACATGAAAGTATAAATAATAGGTATGTAAAGTATCTTAAAATCAAGAATGAGGTGGTTGTAACTTAAGGAAGAAATGAGATTAGAAGCAAAATTTGTGCAGGTGAGGAATTTTGTCAAAGCCGCTAGATTTCAAGGTCTCCAAGTTCAGAATATTAAAAAGCAATATTATAAGGCTGGGGTGGTAATAAATGATTGATAATGTATAATGGGGAATCTGCATTTCCTGCCATTTGGTGGTTAGCAGATTTACTTTCAGTGTTTACTGAAAAACAGTGAAAAGCAGTATTTGACTCCATGTTAGTGTTTTTTGTTGGTATTGTAGAAGGAAAGGTAAATCATGTGGACATCTGGGAAGACAGAAATGCAAAAAATAAAACCAATAGTTCTCATTCTATTACAGCCACACGTTTAACTCCCCAGAAAAGCTACTGTAAGAGAGCTAGCATTCACTGACAGATGAAGAGGGCATAAAAAATATGAAAACAAGCAGACAACCAAGAATTACTAAATGTTTTTCCAAGTGAGAAGGGGAACAGAATTCAACAAAGAAATATAATTCTAGGAATTGGAATTAAGGTGGTGTGCATAAAATTGTCATATCAAATATTACTAAAATATTCACAGAGATAGGAAGCCACAGAAAGATCATAAAAGTAGGATAGAGATATTTGAAATATAAAATTTACATTAAAAAATTTACTAACTTAATGTTTTCAGCTGAAGATCAAATTAATGAACTACAGGATTCTTCCATATCTCACAGCAAAAGAGGCAGACAAAAATATGTATTGAATCTGAAAAATGTGAATATAGAGGATATTTTTTGGAAGTTCAGTCCTTTTAAAGAAATTCAAAGAAGTAATGAAGTAAAGGAGATAAATCATAAAGGGGGAAAGCTATAGCTGAAGAAAATCTTAACATCTTCACATGATGATTCCCAAAGGAATTTGAGAATGGAAAACAAAACTAGAACTAGTCAGTGTTATGACCTTTCACAGAAAGGAAAGAAAATCCTAAAGGTTTGTAGGAAAAAAGTGCCAAAACTACAAAAGAAAACCAAAATGAAACCACATTTCTCATGTTTAACACAAGTTGAGAGATAGTTGGAAAGATAAGTTTAGAAGCTGTGAATCAGTTGTACTTTGTGCCATGAAATTTAAAGGAAGGGGTAAAGAAGAGAAAAAGTGGCTCGTTACTAAGCTCTGATGAAATCAAACATCTGACATTGAGGAGTTGGCAACAAAGACTAAAACGATACAACCAGCGTGCTAGGAGTAAATTTCAGGAAAGAGAATTTCTTCAATTGTTATATCATGTTGAGAGATTGAGAAACGTGTGGATAGAGATAAGTGTATTCAAAATATGGAGTTTTGGTGACCTTTGTTAAAACATTAGACTGGTCACTTAACACAAATTTATGTAGGTTAAAAGTAACTGAGGTTCAAGAAATGGAAAACTTTTAGTTCCTTGGGGAAAAAGGATTAAGTATGATGTGAATTTCTGAAAAAAAAAAAAAAGAGACACTTAAAGAAAACCAACTCCTGGTTGTATGTGTATGGAATTGTGGAAAACAGCATGAGTGTAAGGTATTTAAATCTTTGTAAAAAGAAGTATAGGAATTTTTATTTAAGAAGGGAAAGTATTCATTGTCAGAGATAATAGTGAAATATGTCCAATAGTAGGTTTATTGGCGGATTACTGGGGAGAAGATAAATGTTTTGTTCTGAATTCTATTTTTTTCAATGATAAATGAGCCTAAATTCTGTTAAAGGTGCATTTGTGGGGAGCTTTAAAGAGTACAAAGATTTTAGATAGTCCTTGTTAGGATAGGAAAGTGAATGTCAATGTTGAGTAGTTATATGGGTATGATCATCAGACATTTAAAATGAAAGTATGCATTCAGCTGTTACTCCATGATTTTCATATCTACACCGTGTCAGAGGCTGGCTCCAGCTGGAGTCCAGGGGTCCCGGGGTCCCTGAAGGATGGACGGTGACGGAGAGGGAGGGAGTGAGAGAGGCCATGAGAGTCTTTCTGGTCCCCAGGTAGGCATCTCCGCTCTGACTGGGGCTCAACTTTATTTTATAATTAAGTGTTTGGGGGGGGCGGCACAGAAGTGGCATTTGCTTTAGACAATGATTTCTGGTGACAGACTTCATTGATATGTAAGAATTTCCCAGAACATAGAATTTGTAGAAGACTCCTGCATAGCCTTTATCAATAGTGATTGAGGTAGGGGATTTAGATGCTTCTTCTATGGGCAAGGAAGGTATCTTTAGCATACAAGACAATGTTTTTAGCATAAAAAGGGTGAAGTTAGTTCTTTGTGAGCAGGGGTCAATAGCTTGTTTAAGGAGTATTAGAAAAACAGGTCTTTCAGGAAACACAATGTTTGCTCCCATAATCACAGAAGAAGTTTCTCAGTAGGTCCCTTAACAGGATGCAATCAACATATTCAAGGCCAGAATAAGTCACTCACAAATGCCTTGGGGGGGGGGGCATGCTCAAAGCNTAGCAGAAGGAGATCCCAGTTTTCGTTTCTCATGGCAGGAGCTGTGCAAATGTTGTGATTTCCTCACTGTGACTGTCATCCAGCGAGGCCGGTGTGGCTCCCAGCAACACTCAAAGTTTTTATTCTGCCTTGGACTTTTACCTGGATGAAGGAAGTAGACAGTTCTTCTTAATAAAATGTAAGGAAGACCTATCGATAGGACAGGGTGACCAGCAGTGAGGTGTAACTACAGGAGATGGTCGTACAGCAACAATCTTCTAAATATATTTTGGCACAGTATGACCCTAGAATTGCTTTAGTAGGAAAACTTGAGTAAGCTGCTCAGTGAATAAAAAGTTTTGATCAATATAATATGATTGAGGCAAGGAAAATATTTGTTGGGAACAGAAATTCAACAGAGTAAATTTGGAGATCTAAGTGGCTTTATTCAGCAATTCACAGATCAAGCAGAAATCCCTTCTGGTAAATAGGCACTCTCAGAATTTGTATGAAATGGAAGGTTCATTATAGGGAAGAGGGCAGTCTGAGGCAAGGAAGTTATGTGTAAAAGAAATGATTTTTTAAAAAATTTCTTTGGCCAGGTCATCTTTTTAAGGGAAGGGAATGGCAAAGCTTGTATTATGCAGATTACCTCATTTTATTCAGATTACCTGATTCCGGTATTGATCAGGAAATTTCAGATTGACTGTTCAAAGATCTCATTTCTAGGAGAGGTGGAACCTGCAAGTAAGTCTTGGTTTGCTGCCGTAGAGCAGATGTCTCCATCTTGGGCCTATGTCTTTTCTAACATCTGAATATTTTTTTCCTCTGATTACTAAAATTGAGCCAGACTTCTCAATTCCTTAATTCAGGAACTTTTTCAAGGTAAAAAATAGAGGCACCCTGTCTTCGTTCATTGAGGCCACTGCAATAAGTACTACAAATGGAGTAGTTTATAAACAAACTTGAAGTTCCAGAAAAAGTCTCCATCCTAATCAGGTGAAGGTCCTCTTCAGGTGGTAGACTTTCTCTGTAGCCTCATATTGTGGAAGGGACAACGGAGCTCTCTTGAGCCTTTTAAAGGCATCAATCTCATTCTTGACAGTGGAGCTCTCATGAGCTAGTCCCCTCCTAGAGACCCCATTTCCTAAAACCATTACAGTGGGCAGGCATTTAGGACTTCAGCATATGAATTTTGGGGGGACACAAGCATTCAGACCAGAGCACAGCCTAATGTTCAGTTCTCTACCCTGTATTTTCTAAAACTCTAAACAATGAGCTAGGTGATGATGGGGTCCCAAATTTATCTAATTTACATTTCTTATTACATCAGTTTTGGTAAGTTCCCATTTATATATTCCTTAAGCTTTCTATTTTGTTACAGGAACTTTTCTCTATCTAAACCAAGACTGTTAACGGTTTTCAAGCAGTGGGTTTAGAATGTCACAATATTTGATGGTTTTGTATCTTTTCTCCTTGCTTTCTTTTGAAAATTCAGTTTTTCTTTGATTTTGAAATAATTTCTAAAGTCTATACAATAATGTAGGATTCTAAAATATAACATGGCTTAATTTATATATTCATTAAGAATTGATAAAAGAACATAGTAAATCAGGACCAGTATCCGGGAGTTTTCCTTTTATATAGATCTACTTTTAGACTATAATAGAGTACTAAAATTTTCCCTTTTAATTTTTTTAAATAGTTTGTTGTCAAGTTGGTTTCCATATAACACCCAGTGCTCATCCCAACAAGTGCACTCCCCCATGCCCGTCACTTCCCTTCCCCTCTCCCCTACTCCCATTAGCGCTCAGTTTGTTCTCAGCATTCAAGAGTCTCTCATAGTTTGTCTCCCTCTCTCTCCCCAACTATTTTCCCCCTTGTTCACCCTCATGGTCCTCTGTTAGCTTCCTCCTAATCCACCTATATGTGCAAACATATGGTGTCTGTCCTTCTCTGCCTGACTTATTTCGATCAGCATAATTCTATGTTGCTACAAATGGCCAGATTTCATTCTTTCTCATTGCCATGTAGTATTCCATCATATAAATACACCACATCTTCTTGATCCATTCATCAGTTGATGGACACTTAGGTTCTTCCATGTTTTGGCTATTGTTGAGAGTGCTGCTATGAACATTGGGGTACATGTGCTCCTATGCATCAGCACTCCTGTATCCCTTGGGTAAATTCCTAGCAGTGCTATTGCTGGGTCATAGGGGAGTTCTATTGTTAATTTTTTGAGGAACCTCCATACTGTTTTCCAGAGGAGCTGCACCAGCTTACATTCCCACCAACAGTGTAAGAGGGTGCCCGTTTCTCCACATCCTCGCCAGCATCTAGAGTCTCCTGATCTTTTCATTTTAGCCACTCTGACTGGCATGAAGTGGTATCTCAGTGTGGTTTTTATTTGTATTACCCTGATGAGGAGGGACGCTGAGCATCATTTCATGTGTCTGTTGGCCATCTGTATGTCCTCTTTGGAGAAGTATCTGTTTATGTCTTCTGCCCATTTCTTCACTGGATTATTGGTTTTACAGGTGTGGAGTTTGATGAATTCCTTATAGACTTTGGATACTAGCCCTTTATCTGATATGTCATTTGCCTTTGGGGATGTGTCAAGTAAGAAATTGCTGTGGTTGAGGTAAAGGAGGTTTTTCCTGCTTTCTCTTCTAGGAATTTGGTGGTTTCCTGTCTCACATACAGGTCCTTTATCCATTTTGAGTTTATTTTGGTGTATGGTGTGAGAAAATGATCTAGTTTCATTCTTCTGCGTGTTGTTGTCCACTTCTCCTACTACGATCTGTTAAAGAGGCTGTCTTTTTTTGTATTGAATACTCTTTCCTGCTTTGTTAATGATTAACTGGCTATCCATTTGTGGGTCCAGTTCTGAGTATTCCATTGGTCTATGTGTCTGTTTTTGTGCCAATACCATACTGTCTTGATGATGACAGCTTTGTAGTAGAGGCTAAAGCCTGGGATGGTGATGCCTCCCACTTTGGTTTTCTTCTTCAATATTACTTTGGCTATTTGGGGTCATTTGTGGTTCCATACAAATTTTAGGATAGATTGTTCTAGCCTTGAGAAGAATGCTGGTGCAATTTTGATTAGGATTGCATTGAACGTGTAGATTGCTTTGGGTAGTAATGACATTTTAACAATATTCTTCTGGCCCATGAGCATGGAATGTTTTTCCATTTCTTTGTGTCTTCTTCAATTTCCTTCATAAGTTTTCTATAGTTATCATCAGACAGATATCCTATATATTTGATGAGGTTTATTCCTAGGTATTTGATGTTTTTTTGTGCAATTGTAAATGGGATCAGTTTCTTGATTTCTCTTTCTGTTGCTTCATTATTGGTGTATAAAAATGCAACCAATTTCTGTATGTTGATTTTGTACCCTGCAACTTGGCTGAATTCATGGATCAGTTCTAGTAGGCTTCTGGTGGAGTCTGTCGGGTTTTCGATGTAGAGTATCATGTCATCTGCGAAGAGGGAAAGTTTGACTTCCTCTTTGCCAATTCTGATGCCTTTGATTTCCTTTTGTAGTCTGATGGCTGATGCTAGGACTTCCAGCACTATGTTAAACAACAGTGGTGAGAGTGGACATCCCTGTCGTGTTCCTGATCTCAGGGGGAAAGCTCTCAGTTTTTCCCCATTGAGGATGATGATGATAGCTGAGGGCTTGTCATAGATGGCTTTTATGATGTTTAAGTAAGTTCCTTCTATCCCGACTTTCTTGAGGGTCTTTATTAAGAAGGGATGCTGTATATTGTCAAATGCTTTTTCTGCATCTATCGAATGGATCATATGGTTTTTACCTTTTCTTTTGTTAATGTGATGTATCACATTGATTTGTGAATATTAAAGCAGCCCTGTAACCCAGGAATGAATCCCACTTGATCATGGTAGATAATTCTTTTTATGTGCTGTTGCATTCGATTTGCAGGTATCTTGTTGAGGATTTTGCATCCGTAATCATCAATGACATTGGCCTGTAGTTCTCTTTTTTTGCTGGGTCTATGTCTGGCTTAGGAATCAAAGTGATGCTGGCTTTATAGAATGAGTCGGGAAGTTTTCCTTTGATTTCTATTTTGTGGAATAGCTTAAGAAGAATGGGTATTCTGTTTTAAATGCCTGGTAGAATTCTCCAGGGAAGCCATCTGGCCCAGGGCTCCTATTTGTTGGGAGATTTTTGATAACTGATTCAATTTAATCACTAGCTATGGGTCTATTCAGAGTTTCTATCTCTTCCTGTGTGAATTTTGGTAGGGAGTATGTGTTTAGGAATTTGTCCATTTCTTCTAAGTTGTCTAGTTTGTTGGCATATAATTTTTCATAGTATTCCCTGATAATTGTTCTTATTTCTGAGGGGTTGTAATAAGTCCATTTTTATTCATGATTTTGTCTATTTGGGTGCTCTCTCTTGTCTTTTTGAGAAGCCTGGCTAGAGGCTTATCAATTTTGTTTATTTTTTCAAGAAACCAACTCTTGGTTTTGTTGATCTGCTCAAGTGTTATTTTGGTTTCTATTTTATTTCAGCCCTGATTTTTATTATTTCTCTTCTCCTACTGGGTTTGGGGTGCTCCTGTTGCTCTCCCTCTAATTCCTTTTGGTGCACTGTTGGGTTTTGTTCTTGAGCTTTTTCTAATCTTGAAATAGGCCTGGAGTGCAATGTACTTCCCTCCTAGGACTGCCTTTGCCTCATCCCATAGAGTTTGGATTGTTGTATTTTTATTTTCATTTGTTTCCCTATATTTTTTAATTCTCTAATTGCTTGATTGGCCCATTCATTCTTTAGTAAGGTGTTCTTTAACCTTCATGTTTCTGGAGGTTTTCCAGACTTCTTCCTGTGGTTGATTTCAAGTTTCATAGCATTGTGATCTGAAAGTGTGCATGGTATGATCTCAAGTCTTTTATATTTATTGAGGGCTGTTTTAGGTCTCAGTATGTGATCTATCTTGGAGAATGTTCTATGTGCACTTGAGAAGAAACTGAATTCCATGGCCTCAGGATGTAGAGTTCTAACTATATCTGTCAAATCNCTATATTTTTTAATTCTCTAATTGCTTGATTGGCCCATTCATTCTTTAGTAAGGTGTTCTTTAACCTTCATGTTTCTGGAGGTTTTCCAGACTTCTTCCTGTGGTTGATTTCAAGTTTCATAGCATTGTGATCTGAAAGTGTGCATGGTATGATCTCAAGTCTTTTATATTTATTGAGGGCTGTTTTAGGTCTCAGTATGTGATCTATCTTGGAGAATGTTCTATGTGCACTTGAGAAGAAACTGAATTCCATGGCCTCAGGATGTAGAGTTCTAACTATATCTGTCAAATCCATCTGGTCCAGTGTGTCATTCAAGTCCATTGTTTCTTTAGTGATTTTCTGTCTTGTTGATCTATCCATTGCTGTGAGTGGAGTATTAAAGTCCCCTGCTATTAGCACATTTTTATTCATGAGATTGTTTGTGATTGTTTTATATATTTAGGTGCTTCCATATTCAATGCATAGATATTTATAATTGTCAGCTCTTCCTGATGGATAGACACTGTAATTATTATATAATGCCCTTCTTCATCCCTTGTTACTGCCTTTAAAGTCCAGTTTGTCTGATATAAGTATAGCTACTCCAGCTTTCTTTTGACTTCCAGTAGCATGATATACATTTTTCCATTCTCTTACCTCAATCTGAAGGTGTCCTCCTGTCTAAAATGAGTTTCTTGTAGACAGCAAATAGATGGATTTTTTTTTTATCCATTCTGCTACCCTACGTCTTTTTATTGGAGCATTCAGCCCATTTACATTCAGTGTTATTTGAAAAATATGAGTTTAGATTCATGCTTGTGATGGTGTCTTTGGTATCCTGTGTTCCTTGCAACATCTCCCTCATAGATTCCCCCTCAGGATTTCTTGTAGGGCTGGTTTAGTGGTGACAAATTCTTTCAATTTTTGTTTATTTGGGAAGACTTTTATCTCTCCTTCTATTCTGAATGACAGGCTTGCTGGATAGAGGATTCTTCGCTGCATATTTTTTTCTGTTCATCACATTGCAGATTTCCTGCCATTCATTTCTGGCCTGCCAAGTTTCAGCAGATAGGTCTGTCACCACTCTGATAGGTTTCCCTTTGTATGTTAGGGCCCTTTTGTCCCTAGCTGCTTTCAAAATTCTGTCTTTGTCCTTATATTTTGCCAGTTTCACAATGATATGTCGTGCAAAGATCAATTCAATTTACGTCTGAGGAGAGTTCTCTGTGCCTCTTGGATTTCAATGTCTGTTTCCTTCCCCAGATTGGGGGAGTTCTCAGCTATAATTTGTTCAAGGACTCCTTCAGCACCTTTCCCTCTCTCTTCCTCTTCTGGGATTTCTATGATATGGATATTGTTCCGTTTGATTGTATCGCCGAGCTCTCGAATTCTTCTTTCCTGTTCCTGGATCAGTGTATTTCTCTTCTTCTCTGCTTCTTCTTTTTCTATAATTGTGTCTTCTAGATTACTTATTCTCTTTTCTGCCTCTTCAATCCATGCATTGGATGCCTCTAGTTTATTATGTATCTCATTTGTAGAATTTTTTTTTAATTCATCACAACTATTTGAAGTTCCATAGTCTTTGTAGCAATAGTTTCTCTGATGTCTTCCATGCCTTTTTCAAGCCCAGAGGTAAATTTTATGACTATTGTTTTAAATTCTTTTTCAGTTTTGTTGCTTATATCTGTTGTTGAGCAGTTCTTTAGCTGTCATTTTTTCCTGGAATTTCTTTGGAGGAGCGTTCTTCTGTTTTGTCATTGTGGTTAGCTTTCTATCTCTTGTTAATTATAAAAGCTTTTTATGTGCTCTGCCCCTTCGGGTGCTACTGTATTAAAGAGGGCTCTTTTTCAGGGCCTGTCTGTTCAGGAAATGTTCTTTGAATGGTGTGTCTTGGTCTCTCTTGTTGAGATTTTGGTTATTTTATTTCCCTTCTCGTAGTGGTATTTGGGACTCTCCACTCTGTGTACTTTGGCTTGGTTTTTGAGGTAGCTCTGGAAAAGAAAACAGACAACCACACAGGGAACAAAGGTACACAAACTCACAAACAAATCTAACAAACATTCAAGCCTAAAAAGAAAAAAAAAGGGACAAAAAACAAAACCAAAAATAAAAAAGAAAGGAGGGAAGACAAATAATAAAAATTAAAATTAATAAAAAATTAAAAAGAAAAAGGAAAAAAACCCAAAAGACAAAGAACAGTGTAAAGGCATAAAACCAGAATTCCCAGCTATAAATAAAGAGTCACATGTATTCAGTGCTGATGGAAAAGCATATACAAAGAGAAATGACAGGGCGGGGAGGAAGCAAAATTGGGAATGAAATGACCAGGCAGAGACTAAGAGGCTTGATTCAGAGAGAGAAATTGTAGAATATGTTTAGAGGTGAGGAGAAAGAAACGAAGATGTTACTCAAACTATATGGTTTGATTACTCCGGAGAGAGAGAGATAAAAAGGTAGTGGTGGAGGTGTAGAATGTACATCTAGAGAATGGATTAAATGTGACTGTTTAAGCAAACCAGTGACCAGCATGCCCTGACCAGCAGAGGGGAGTGGATGGTTACCAATGAGAAAAGGGAGAATATATCTGAATAGAAAGAATTATCTAGAATTAATTATGGCACTGCATCCACATTGGTCTTGCCCCAGGCATGATTTGGTGTAATCAGGTCTTAGCCTCCACTGTGTCTCGCTGGCTGCTCCCCGAGGCCCTGCCTTGGTGGTTGTGGGGAGAAAAATGGCATCGCCCCATTTCCTTCTGGAACCAAGCATTGCAAATCACTCCTATGGGTCTGATCCCCTGTGCTGCTGGTGTAGCCAAGGTGGGCTGTGTTCTATGACCCATGGCTCCCCTCGTTTCTAGGTCCCAGTCCACGTGCTTTATCGATACCGCTGGAGACACAGTCCCACAGGTCGCTGCTTCCCTGCTGCTGGGGATCGAAGGGTGAGGGGGAGTGGCACAGCCTCAGATCCGCAAGGGTCAAGCAGAGGCACAACCTGGGATCTGCCACCTCCACACTACCAGGGGGTCAAGTCCGGGGAACACAGCCTCAGGCCCGCAGCCTCTGCACTGCCAGGGATGGTGCCAGGAGTGCAGCAGAGCAGTTTTTCCTGGCGCCCTCTGGGACGGGGGCACCTAGTTCAAAGTCAGCACCCCAGCTAGAACAAAAGCACTCTCCTTCCAAGCCGAGGTTTTTCTCTTCTCCAGGGACAGTTCTAAGAGCAGTTTCAGCTGCTCGCTCTTTTCCCCTCAACTCACCGTGGCTCAAGGCGGCTGCCAGCAAGCCAGGCTCTGTCCCCTCCCTCCATGTCTACGTCCCGGCCTGCTTTTATCTTCCCCAGTTCGCACCCAGGCACTTATGAGGCTGCCTTCCCAGTGTACTCTGTCTCTTCCTCTTCCCAAACTCCTGTGGCTCAGTGTCCTATGACTTCAGGCCTTCTCTGTTTTGAGAGGTGGGTGCGAGCGAAATGCACGGAGCTCCCCACTTCTCAGCCATCTTGCCTCTTTCTTCCCTTTTAATTTCTGCTGTATTCTTTTTTCTGAAGAAAATATTCCCAGGATAGATACTACAATATTTCTTTAAAAGGTAAATCTGATAGCAGTATTCATAGATTCTTCTGTTACTCTTTGGTTCATCTTATTTAACAATTTGCAAATCCTTATGGTTTCATGTTATGAAATAACAGTGCTCATCAGAGTAAACATAAGTAGACAAATAGTGACATAATTGTATCCCTCGAGAATCATCTTTCATATATGAATATTATTTAACATTTTCTGTTTATAATTTCCAGTGACTAAGAAGGTGCATTTCCATGTATTTTCCCTAAACTTTACAAGTTAAATATTTTCAAATAACTCTATACCTATACTTCTCTAAAGAAGGCAACATTTTAAGCTTGTTATTATATCTGAATTATAAAAATGGTTAAAATTTATCAGATGAACAGATAGGTGAATTTCTATAAGATGAAATAGATAAACTCTCAGGAATAAGATTAACAATGTCAAATTAGGTTGAAAGGAAATACTTAATCTAAACATGCAGAGTCACCTGAAGCCCAATTTATTATTGTTTTTTTTTAAAACCATGTGTAAAATGCAGATTGTTGAAAAGCTTTGTCTTTCTATCCATAAGAGAACTGAATTCAACCAGTGTGAATCCTCTCAAATGGATAAGAAGAGATTATCTGAATATGTTATTTGAAATGGATCAAATAGTATTTTTAAGCAACAATTTTATTATCTTAGTAGGAAAATTATGTTTACTCAAGAATATATAACAAATCTGATAAGAGAATTACAAGAGATTTTTCTCTCAAAAATCAATTTAAAAGCATCTGTTCATAAGGTTAATTTGTTTTCTATTAATGTAACAGAAACCTTATGGAATACTATAATTTGCCATTTTTTATTTCGTCAGCTTTTATTTTTAACTATTTAGTAATTATGTGTATTATAAACATTTAATCAGTTAGGTGTTATTTACCTAAGACATAGCATGTTAGGAGTTGAATTGCTTCTCTCCAACCCAGCCCCAAATTTATGTTGAAGTCTTAATTTCTAGTACATCATAATGAGATCTTTATTTAAAAATAAGATCATTGTAGATTACACTAGTTAAGAGGAGATCCTGTTGGAGACCAGGAGGATCATAAGCTGGTATGACTGGTGTTTTTGTAAAGAAAGGACACTTGGAATGAACACAGGGAGAACACCAGGTGAAGATTGGGCCAAGATTGGCTCAACTCCCTTGAGCCAAGGAGTTACTAGGGGCTAGGAGAGAGGAGTATAACTGATCCTACTTTAGTGGCCTCATGAGAGAGTATGGTCCTGCTGACACCTTGAGTTTGAACTTCAGGTTCCCAGAACTAAGACAATAAACTTCTGTTTAACCCACCCAGTGTTTAGAATTTTGTTACCTGAGCTTTAGCAAACTAATACATATTTTGGTACTATGCGCTGGAGGGGCTGCTGTAACAAATGCCTGAAAATATGTAAGTGGTTTTGGAATTGGATAAGGAGTAGAGCCTGCACAGTTTTGAAGTTCATGACAAAGCTTAATTGTCTTGAAGATTGTTAGGAATGTCAAAGTTGTGCATTTAGTGAGTTCTCAAATGATAAGTACATTATTGGAAACTGGAAGAAAAGTGATCCTTGTTATAAAGTGTCAGATAACTTGGGTGAATTGTATTCTGTTTTATGGAAAACAGAACTTACACGTGATGAACTGATTTCTTCTACTGCCTACAGTCAGATGTGAGTGAAAAGAAGTAGATTAAGGAATTGTGAAGCAAAAAGGAACAAGAACCAGAAAACTTGGAAGATTCTCAGCCTGTTCATATTGTGGAAACAGGAGAAAGCATGCTGTGAAGAGAACACCGAGGGTGTAACTGTACAGTTGTTTGCTAAAGAGATAAGGTGTTTGACATGTAGATCCAGTCAAACCTGTCAGCAAGAATGTCAGTTTAGAATGAAGAGATCAGTATTGTAGGATGAAATAAAAGAAGGCTGTTGGGCTTTTGGGATTTTAGAGCTATAAAATGGGCCCATAAACTATGCATTTGAATTTGTTATCCTGTGTGAAAAGGGAAGAATGGTCTCAGGGATGGGTTTGGTGGGGCTTTTAGTTTGGTTATCAGAGGCAGGGCATAAATTAACCAAAACATTGTAACAATGAATGAAGTCTCAGTGTCTTAGAATCTTTTTTAAGAAATCTTGTATACAAGGATCTTCTTATTTAGAATACCCAATGCCATTGTATAAGATGCAAACTAAGAGGAAATGTTTTTGTCTCTTTACTCTGTAAGTACTTCCCCTATCAGCAGATGGAAAATGTCTTTTTGGAAGCTTAGTTCTAGAATTCTATTAGACAATGCTAGGAGAAAAGAGTTAATCACGATGACTCAAATTTACAAAACCACAGTGTATTACAAATGTAACACACGCCTAGAAATGATTCCCATCGATACTTTCTAATGGATTAAAAAATGAAAATTTTAAGCATCCAATGCAAGAAACCTATTTGGGAACAGAACAGTTCTGCTGAAACCGTAGAAATGTTTCCCTTAGGAAGCCTCAGGTGTTCATGATGATATGTCTTGAGGTATGTATAAAAGCTATATGCTATAAATCAAAATGCCATGGAACTTTCCAACTGAATCAAAATAAATCTCCTTTTAATGAACTATTTAAAGCTAATTGAGTACAAAGTAGAATCTCTAGAATACATGGCCCAGTTGACTACTTAAATGTGAAAATTAATATATAAAATATCTGATCTCATTGAATGTCAAATTATTTTATTGTGCTGATTTAAGTTAAAGAGGGTACATGAAAGGGACTTAAAAATCCTTCAGTGACCTAAAACCTGGAACAAATTGTTGCAGTGTATTGAGGAATTCCTCACAACTAAGGGCTAAATTTCCAGAGCATCAGGGTTTTCTCTACCTATATTAGAATATGTCTGAGTATTTTAGTGCTTTTTGTGCCCTTTTTAAAGGATTGTGTACCGATGAAATTTAACTAAAGTGAGGCTTCTCATCTTTTTCTTTGAAGGAGTTTCATGAAATTTAAAGGGAACATCATTCTACAAATAGAGCTTTGAAATGCTTTGTCTACATTACCGACATACTTAATCACAGAAAGTTAACTCTTCAGAATCAACACACACTTAAGCCAAATGTTTTGCAGTCCAAGATTTTGTAAAATGCAACACAATTTAGTTAATTTAGCAAAAACCTTGGAAGCTTTTATTCACTCTGCCTCTGTTGTGAGGGTTCTAATTAAATGTGTCTTATCTCACTGGTTTAACTGTGATGAATGCTTGCTTCAAAATTAATCTTTTGTCTTGGTTTTTGTTCTGTTTAAATTGTACTTTTACTTTCCAGTTTAGGAACATCATTCTAATTAAGGCATCGGCCTAAATGAAAACCATACTCTTTGTTCAGTAAACAAATATGTGTTGAAAGAAAATATTGAACAAGGAAATTGTCTTATATATTTGGGTAGTTACATAAATAACCATTGACAGTTTAGGGGTAGAAAATAGTTATATACTTGCTAATAAGATTAACACTTTTAACTTGAGTTATTAACTATGGGATACCAAAAATCGATCCTAGATATTTGTAAAGGGTTGCAAACTTTATGGATATGGTAAAAATTTTTCAACATATCTGGATGAAAGATCTTCTATACATCGTGACCCTTGCTATCATAAGGACGTATACTGCTGTTGTGATTGAAGCAACTTTTCTCCTTGCTAAAGAAAGTTTGAGATAATACTTGTACCCATTCAAAATCATTCTGGTTTTGAGGGTCTTTTGGAGATAAGAGAAGTTCACACCAGCTCGACAGATAAAGCCTTAAAATGTTCAATTTCTGAAGGTTTCAGAACTCAGTTAATTACTCCATCTGTCAGTATCAAATGTAGCCTTTTATTTGAAATATTGATAGTCTGTTTTCAAACTGTTTTGGAACTTTCAGCTAGAATTGAAGGACTCGAGGATTACCATATTTGAACTGAGCCATTTGACCGCTTGAAAACAAACAAAAAAAAAATGAGATTTGAATGATAGCATTTTACTTATTGACTACCTTAGCAGTTATATTTTGCTGTGTTAACAACTATTTTATATGAGGGTTGGCTACATATTTCTACAAAACTCTAAATAGTAAATATTTTAAGACTATAAGCTTCTGTCCCACTACTCAACCCTGCTGTGTTGTGGGAGTGACCACAGACAATATGTCAATGAACAAGTGTGGCTGAGTTCCAGTAAAACTGATGACAAAACAGACACTAGCTGAGATTGGGCTCATGGGCATGTTTACTAATGCCTTAAAATGTTGATACCACTTTAAGTGTATGTCACATGTTTTTTCAACTGTCACCTATCTCCTGCTTCTCGTTACTTTTATTCAATAAGTCTAATGCCAAGGTACAATTTTATCCTACTTCCTACTCTTAGCACCATTTTCATTGTCCTCCAGGCACAAAATCTTATTTTAGTTACCTAGAGCTTTTTTCTCTCCTTGGCCTCTTATTCCATCAATTACATATGTTTGTAGGCTTTAGTTCTAGTTTTTTTTGAATCTTCTGTTTGTAGCCTTCTTATCTTCTGTTTCCACGATGGCTACTCTAATTTAGCACTTCATACTCTTGGCTTGAACATGCTAAGAAACATCCTAATTTTTTAAACTCCTATATATCCATTAAAAAAAAAATAGACATTAGTACAACTCCAAATTACAAGTTCATTTTTGTCTTGAACCCAATTCAGTCAGGGTTTTGTCTACCTATTCTATCAGATGGTTATTCTGTTTGACAATACCCACTGAACTGAAATATCTAGTGGCCTTTTATCAGTTTTTTTTCTTTCATAGTTTATTGTCAAATTGGTTCCCATATAACACCCAGTACTCATCCCAACAAGTGCCCTCCTCCATGTCCATCACCCCTTTACCCTCTCCTCCACCCCCATCAGCCCTCAGTTCTCAGCATTTAAGAGTCTCTCCTGGTTTGCCTCTCTCCCTTTCCCCCACCATTTCCCCCCTTCTTCTCCCCTACGGTCCTCCATTAAGTTCCTCCTAATCCTCCTATACGTGCAAACATATGGTATTTGTCCTTCTCTGCCTGATTTATTTCACTCAACATAACAACCTCAAGTTCCATCCATGTTGCTACACATGGCCAGATTTCATTCTTTCTCATTGCCATGTAGTATTCCATCATATAGTTAAACTACATCTTGATAAATTCATCCGTTGATGGACACTTGGGCTTTTTCTGTGATTTGGCTATTGTTGAGAGTGCTGTGAACATTAGGGTACATGTGCTCCTATGCATCAGCACTCCTGTATCCCTTGTGTAAATTCCTTGCAGTGCTACTGCTTGGGTCATAGGAGAGTTCTATTAAGTTTTTGAGGAACCTGCACATTGTTTTCCAGAGGGGCTGCACCAGTTTACATTCCCTCCAACAGTGTAGGAACCCATTTCTCCACATCCTCGCCAGCATCTAGTGTCTCCTGATTTGTTCATTTTAGTCACTCTGACCAGCATGAGGTGGTATTTCAGTGTGGCTTATATGTGTATTGCCCTGATGAGGAGGGACACTGAGCATCGTTTCATGTTTCTGTTGGCCATCTGTATGTCCTCTTTGGAGAAGTGTCTGTTCATGTCTTCTTCCCATTTTTTCACTGGATCATTTGTTTTTCAGGTGTGGAGTTTGATGAGTTCCTTATAGACGTTGGATACTAGCCCTTTATCTGATATGTCATTTGCAGGTATCTTTTTCCATTCTGTAGGTTGCCTATTAGTTTTATGGATTGCTTCCGTGCAGAAGCTTTTAATCTTGATGAGGTCCCAATAGTTCATTTTTGCTCTTGATTTCCTTGCCTTTGGGGATGTGTCAAGTAAGAAATTGCTGTGGTGAAGGTCAAGGAGGTTGTTTCCTGATTTCTCCTTTAGGGTTTTGATGGTTTCCTGTCTTCTGTTCAGGTCCTGTATCCATTTTGAGTTTATTTTTGTGTATGGTGTGAGAAAGTGATCTTGTTTCACTCTTTGCATGATGTGCAGTTCTCCCAGCACCATCTGTTAAAGAGGCTGTCCTTTTTCCATTGGATACTCTTTCCCACTTTGTCAAAGATTATTTGGCCAACCATTTGGGGGTCCGGTTCTGAGTTCTCTATTCTATTCCATTGGTCTGTGTGTCTGTTTTTGTGCCAATACCATACTGTCTTGATGATGACAGCTTTGTAGTAGAGGCTAAAGTCTGGGATGGTGATGCCTCCCACTTTGGTTTTCTTCAATATTACTTTGGCTATTCTGGGTCTTCTCTGGTTCCATACTAATTTTAGGGTAGATTGTTCTAGCTTTGAGAAGAATGCTGGTGCAATTTTGATTAGGATTGCATTGAACGTGTAGATTGCTTTGAGTAGTAATGACATTTTAACAAAATTTATTCTTCCCGCCCATGAGCATGGAATGTTTTTCCATTTCTTTGTGTCTTCTTCATTTTCTTTCATAAGTTTTCTATAGTTTTCATCATACAGATCTCTTGTATCTTTGGTTAGGTTTATTCCTAGGTATTTGATGGTTTTTTGTGCAATTGTGAATGGGATCAGTTTCTTGATTTCTCTTTCTGTTGCTTCATTATTGGTGTATAAAAATGCAACCNTTCTCAACAGGATCATATGGTTTTTACCTTTTCTTAATGTGATGTATCACATTGATTTGTAAATGTTAAAGTAACCCTGTTATCCAGGAATGAATCCCACTTGATCATGGTGGATAATTCTTTTTATGTGCTGTTGCATTCGATTTGCAGGTATCTTGTTGAGGACTTTTGCATCGATATTCATCAAGGATATTGGCCTATAGTTCTTTCTTTGCTGTGTCTCTGGCTTGGGAATCAAAGTGATGCTGGCTTTGTAGAATGAGTCCGGAAGTTTTCCTTCTATTCCTATATTTTGGAATAGCTTGAGAAGAATTGGTATTAATTCTGTTTTAATGTCTGGTAGAATTCCCCAGGGAAGCCATCTGGCCCAGGGCTCCTATTTGTTGGGAGATTTTTGATAACTGATTCAATTTCGTCACTAGTTACAGGTCTATTCAGAGTTTCTATCTCTTCCTGTGTGAATTTTGGTAGGGAGTATGTGTTTAGAAATTTGTCCATTTCTTCTAATTGTCTAGTTTGTTGGCATATAAGTTTTCATAGTATTCCCTGATAATTGCTCTTATTTCTGAGGAGTTGTAATAAGTCCATTTTCATTCATGATCTTGTCTATTTGGGTGCTCTCTTTTCTTTTTGAGAAGCCTGGCTAGAGGTTTATTAATTGTTTATTTTTTCAAAAAACCAACTCTTCATTGATCAGTTCAACTGTTTTTTTTTGGTTTCTATGTTGCTTATTTTTGCCCTTGTTTTTATTATTTCTCTTCTCCTACTGGGTTTGGGATGCTCTTTTTTCTCTCCTGGTTCCTTTAGGTGCACTATCAGATTTTGAATTTGTGCTTTTTCTAATTTCTTTAAATAGGCCTGGGGTGCAACGTACTTTCACTTTAGGACTGCCTTTCTTGCATCCTATAGAGTTTGGATTGTTGTATTTTAATTTTCATTTGTTTCCATATATTTTTTAATTTTTTCTCTAATTGTCTCATTGGCCTATTCATTCTTTACCAGGGTGTTCTTTAACCTCCATGTTTTTGGTTTTCCAGACTTTTTCCTGTGGTTGATTTTAAGTTTCATAGTATTGTGATCTGAAAGTGGGCATGGTATGATCTCAAGTCTTTTATATTTATTGAGGGCTGCTTTATGTCCCAGTATGTGATCTGTCTTGGAGAATGTTCCATGTGCACTTGAAGAAATGAATTACATGGCCTCCAGATGTAAACTATATCTGTCAAATATATCTGGTCCAATGTGTCATTCAAGTCCATTGTTTCTTTAGTGATTTTCTGTCTCATTGATCTCTCGATTGCTGTAAGTGGAGTATTAAAGTCCCCAGCTATTAGCACATTCTTGTCCATAAGGTTGTTTATGATTGTTTTACGCATTTGGGTCTTTCCGAATTTGGTGTGTAGACATTTATAATTGTTAGCTATTCCTGATGTATAGACCCTGTAATTATTATATAATGCCCTCCTTCATCCCTTGTTACTACCTTTAAAGTCCAGCTTGTTGGATATAAGTATAGCTACTTCAGCTTTCTTTTGACTTCCAGTAGCATGATAGGTATTTCTCCATCCCCTTACTTTCAATCTGAAGGTGTCCTCAGATCTAAAATGAGTCTCTTGTAAACAGCAAATAGATGGATTTTGTTTATTTTTATCCATTCTGCTACCCTGTGTCTTTTGACTGGAGTATTTAGTCCATTTACATTCAGTGTTATTGAACAATATGGGTTTAGAATCATTGTGTTCCCTGTAGGATTCATGCTTGTAGTAGTGTCTCTGGTACCTTGTGTTCCTTGCAACATTTCCCTCAGAGAATAACCCTCAGGATTTCTTGTATGACTGGTTTAGTGGTGATGAATTCTTTCAGTTTTTGTTTAATGGGAATACTTTTATCTCTCCTTCTATTCTGAATGACAGGCTTGATGGATAGAGGATTCTTGGCTGCTTATTTTTCTGTTCATCACTTTGAAGATTTCCTTTCATTCCTTTCTTGCCTTCCATGTTTCAGTAGATAGGTCTGTAACTATTTTGACAGGTCTCCCTTTATATATTTAGGGCCCTTTTATCCCTAGCTGCTTTCAAAATTCTGTCTTTGTCCTTCTATTTTGCTAGTTTCACTACGATATGCCATGCAGAAGATCGATTCAAGTTACATCTGAGGGGAGTTCTCTGTGTCTCTTGGATTTCAACGGCTGTTTCCTTCTCCAGATAGGGAAAGTTCTCAGCTATAAGTTGTTCAGGGACTCTGTCAGTGCCTTTCCCTCTCTCTTCCTCTTCTGCTCCCTGAGGCCCCGTCTTGGTGGTTGTGGGGAGAAAAATGGCAGTGCCCTGGTCCTTTTTTGAACCAAGTGTTGCAAATTACTCTTTTGGGTTGGCTTCGATCTCCCTGTGCTGTGGGCGTAGCCAAGGTGGGGTGCTTTCTATGTACTTAGCCCTGCCTCATGTCCAGGTTTTCCTCCTTGCCTGCTTTTTGATACCATCTGAAATATAATCCTGTAGGGTGGGCTGATTCCTAGCTGGGGACTGACCCGGGAGAGCAGTGGAGCAGTTTCTCCTTGCACCACCTGAGACCAGGGCACCCAGCCCCAAGTCAGCACCACAGCTAGAAATAGGATCACTCTCTGTCCCTAGCCGAGGTTTTTCTTTTCTCCAGGGACCATTCTATGAGCAGTTTCAGCTGCTCTTTCTCTTCGACTCTCCATGGATCCCCTCGAAGGGTGGAACCTACCCATTTTTTTTTTTAATGTTTTATTTATTTCTAGGAGAGAGAGAGAGAGAGACAGTGTGAGCAGGGGAGGGTCAGAGAGAGAGGGAGTCACAGACTGAAACAGGCTCCAGGCTCTTAGCTGGCAGTCAGCACAGAGCCCGACGTGGGGCTCGAACCCACGAACGGTGAGATCATGACCTAAGCAAAAGTCAGACGCTTAACCGACTAAGCTACCCAGGCGCCCAGTCCCTACCCATTTTTATCTTTCCCAGTTAACACTCACACACCTATGAGGTTGTCTTCTTAGTGGACTCTGTCTCTTTTCTTCCCAGACTCCTGTGGTTCAGTGTCCTATGGCTTCAGGCCTTCTCTGTTTGAGAGATGGGGGCGAGCAAAATGTATGGAGCTCCCTACTTCTCTGCCATCTTGCCTCCCTTCTGTTTTTAGTTCTGATTATACTTCTTCATTTGGTGTTTGACAAAGTGCTCTTTCCTTCCTCCCTCTGTCCTTCCTCTTTTTTTTTTTTTTTTGTCAGCACTTTACATGTGTGTCCTTCATTTTGTTTAAAATATTTAGTTCTTTTAATGTTTTATTTATTCGAGAGAGAAAGAGAGAGAGAGCACAAGTGAGCAGGGGAGGGTCAGAGAGAGAGGGAGACCCAGAATCTGAAGCAGGATCCAGGCTCTGAGCTAGCTGTCAGCACAAAGCCTGATGCGGGGCTCGAACCCACGAACCATGAGATCATGACCTGAATCAAAGTCAGTCCCTTAACTGACTGAGCCATCCAGGTGCCCCTGTGTGCTTCATTTTTTTGGCTCCATTGTCACTAGCTGCAGTTTTTGTTGTCTTTACCCTTATTTCTGTACTCTTTTAATTTTGGAATTCCTGAGAGCTAGACTCTCCCTATTCAATAAAGATCTGTACATTTTCATTATGCTGCTTAATGTGTTTATGGTATGACACATTTGAGTATTTTCAAAGGTATTGGAGGTTAATTTTTGTTAAAAAGGGGGGGTTATGGAAGTTAATGTTAAATATTTAATAGTGATTTCTGCATAAAAAAGGAAAGGTTTTTTTTTTTTTTTTGCAATAGATAGCAAAAATCTTTTCCCAGAGTAGTTATTTACGTACAAGGAATGATAGATTTTAAAAGCATCAGTCTTCAAAGTGTCATTTGTTCCATTACATAATGCAGTCTGTCCTAATATTTGTTAATAGAAGGAGAAATTACATAAATCAAGGTATGTTACATGAAAACTTTAATAATTTTGACAAATGTTAACAAGCTTATGATATCTTTTAAATCAAACCTTTGAATCTTAAAATGGTTGATCTTTTTAAGCTATACCTCCAATTTGCAGTTTTTCTCATGTTCATAGAATCAGTTGTGTCAATATGAACTCTTATTTAAAAGTGATAAACAACTTTGACGGTTGTGTTTTTTTCAAGAAAGATGTGATTACATTAGTACTAAATAGTTTATTTGAAAAATATGTGGCATGTTCTGAAATCAAATAGTTTGATAAGCACATATTTAATGGTGCGGTAGGTCATTTTCAAGGATAAGTTTCAAATTCTTCCTAAATCTGTTGGATCTGTTCCCTACCCTTGTATCCAGAAAACTCTGCTTAAGACCATGTGGAGAGAGAATTTGTCCACATTTGTATTGAGGTACCAAACATTTGATGGAAGACTTTTTTAGACATTTGGGCCCTACTTGAGCTGCTAGTGGACTATAGACCAATGAGAAAGATCTTAAACCTTCATGTATAGGGTAAGAACTTTGAAAGAAGTTAAAAATTTGCAATTTAAATGGTACTTGCATCATTTAACAGTAGCCAAGAGTGAGCTAGTAAGTCATTACTGAATCTGAGAATGGGGAAGCTCTTCATCAAATCCTTCTATATTAAAGCTAAAAGAATTCTAATACAAAAGGGGTAATCTCAATTTCCGTTATTTACAACATTATATACAAAAGTGCTATGGTAAGCTCTGATAGCCTCTTTGCCTTTATTTCAAAAATTAAGACTTGTTTTTGTAATCAAAGTGCACTCGGAGAACAGAGCCAATGAGTGTTTTACGGTTGATTTTTCTATTGTTTCTCCTTATTACAAATTCTTTTCCATTGAGATGAGGGAATACAGCTGTGTCTACTTGAGGGCATGAATATCATGTTGAAGAATGATGTGCAATTCTATGTTAGGTATTCAGAGTATTTGTGACCTAATAATGGTAATTATTATTTTCATGCAAATGCTCTGGCATTACATATAATAGTCTTTCTCTTCTAGTGCCTTGGAATTCATGTAATTGTAGGGCTTTTGATCAACTGGTGTTTGGCAGTGAAAATTATCTTCTGCATAATTGATGCCATATCCAAATCTTCTGTATGTTTGCTTTTGTCTCCTTTCCTGTGTATGTGTGTGTGTGTACACACACACACACACACACACACACGTATATAAAATATGTATACATTTTTAAATCTTTCCCACATTCTACTTCATGTATTTTATGAAGGTCTTTTTTTCTTGGTTGGGGGGGGGGTTAAAAATCCATACTCAAATAATCATTTAAATTTGGCTTCTTAGAGGAAAAGACACTCCTATCAACAGAAAATCACAAGGGTTTCAGGAACTATGTGATAGGTATGTACCAGGGGCAGAAACCAATGTATATACTTCTTATGATCTCCTATCTATCTTAAAACAAGCCCACGTGCTAAAATAGCAATGTTTAGATTTTGCCATTTTTAACTCTATGTATTTGGCATTCAACACTAAATTAGGCTTGGTTCTATATACTGTATTGATATGTCCATATTCTATTGAAAGACCTTGAATATTGGGCAGGACTCCTACATGATGTCATTGGTGGCAATGAGAGCACTGAAGGTCAGTGCTTTCTTTACACCAGTTACAGGCCCTGAATATAACAAATTTTGGTTATTTAAGGGGCCTTGATGTCTCAGTTGGTTAAGCATCCCACTTCCCCTCAGGTCATAATCTCCTAGTTCCTGGGTTCAAGCCCTGGATTGGGTTCTGTTGATAGCTTGGAGCCTTGAGTCTGCTTCAGATTCTATGTCTCCCTCTCTGACCCTCCCCTGTTGATGTGCTGTCTCTCGTTCTCTTGCTTATGCTTTCTCTCTCTCTCTCTCTCTCAAAAATGAATAAACGTTAAAAAATTAAATTTTAGTTGTTTAAGAATTTTTAAGAAAGTTAACTCCATAACCTCAATTAAGGTTAATTGAAGGGAAGCATGAACCAAGTAGACCTCCAGGCTACAGGATGAAGTTCTGAGTGGGGTGTAGGCTGTGGCCTCTGTCTAGGTTTTAAGGTGCCTCTTCAAATTCCTCTAATGGAGTGTCAAGGCAAATTTGCCCAGACCCCTGTGGTTAAAGGTACAACTCCTAGTT
This sequence comes from Crocuta crocuta, assembly GCF_008692635.1. NCBI lineage: Eukaryota > Metazoa > Chordata > Mammalia > Carnivora > Hyaenidae > Crocuta > Crocuta crocuta. The sequence continues at coordinate 554,957 of NW_027529569.1, forward strand.
CTGTCAACATTTTTTTTTCAAATATTCACTTGTTTAAATTGCCTTAATTAAAAAAAATTCTTATGCTATGTTTTATACTATCTCCCATTATACAAATTCTTTTTGGGTTCTTTAGAAAGATTGTTTTGTCATTCTTTTTAGCTTTGTGGGAATCTTTTAAGTTTATGTGAGAGAATGCCTCAGTGGGGTGGGGTGGAGAGAGAATCCCAAGCAGGCTCTGCATTGTCAAGCTATGGAGCCTGACTTGGGGCTTGATCCCACAAACTGTGGGGTCGTGATCTAAGCCAAAATCAAGAGTCAGAAACTGTACCCACTGAGTCACTAAGGTATACCATCTGGGAATATCTTTTAAGATTTAGAGTTTATTTTCAGTGAGGACATGATTTTTCCTTCAATAACTTTAAGATTGAATCACTATCTTTTCTCTGATCATGGTCAAAAAATAACTTTTTTGTGTGTTCCAAAAAGAGGAAGTCAGTGTGGTTCCTAAACTGACTAATTTTCTGAGATCATCTTGTTCTGTTCACTTTCTCTTTCAGTTCAAACTTCCTTTCTTTGCTTCTATTTTTCCAGTCCTGCCATATTTGAATTCACACCTAGAAATTAGTCCTCGGTGTGAAGTTCTAAGGAAGGTATTTTGTTGGCGATTTCCATGTGTTGATAGATCCCAGTACCATCCAATCATTCAAAGTTTCTTTTGTAGTTACTACTTAATTGGAGCTCACACATGTACTTACTTTTTCCTGTGGGTTTCAGATCCAGCCATTTGAATTTTCTGTTTGGCAATTGGGATGTTTTCCAACTCTCAGGACTTTCAGAAATTTCTTTACTTTTTCTCTGCATCTCCCCTCTTTACTACCCTACAGGTTTTCTGAGTTTTTTCATCTTTTAGTCTTAGAGATTCAAATGGAAACCTTAATGCTTCAGTTTGTTTTACATACATATTGAGATTTTTGGCTCTTTACTATAGTTGTTTTGTGGAGGTATTTGGAAGATAGAAAATCTATAGGGTCATTATCTAGATCTTTAGATTTTTAAAATTAAATGGATCAGTGTTGTGTCCTGAGTTTTACATAGTAGGGATTATGATGCATAATAAGTACAAAAATAGTTATTGTCCTCATATTTTACAATAGACCGGAATTATGGTGCTTAGCAGGAAACAAAAGGGGTAGGTATATGAGCACATTAAAAGGGAGCCAACTCATATTGGGGACATGGATGTCTTTTTTTTTTTAAGAGCATTAGGAAGGTAGTATCTTAACCAAGTGCTAATAGAAGGAAATATTAGTGGTGTGGAAAGATGTTTGTGTAAAAGTCTTAAGAGAAAAAATAAGTTTCCTGGTAATTATAGCTTAATATGGCAGTATGTATGCTAAATAGCTGATCCTGGATAGAAAAAAAAAGGTACTTAATGTTGGGGCACAAGAGTGATTTTATAACATTTATCCTTAAGCACAGCATACTGAATAAAAAGCTTTTATCAGATCTGTTTCGGGGCTAATAGGTTAGTGGTCTATTCAAAAATATTTAATTTAGAATATAAGAATGACCCTAACCAAGATGTTTTGGGATTAAAAATACAGTACCCCAAGACCATTGCCCTCCAAGGCCTTATAATCAATGCAAGGTGATACAAATATCATGGCCAAAGTTAAATAGGAATAGTCTGTTGATGAGAGGGTTCAGAGATTCCTTTGTGAAACAGGTGACAAAAGAATTGACGATATACAAAACACCTTCACTCATGTTAGAACTTTGATAAAGGGTGCATTATAGGCAATATCTGCACAGAATTTTGATCTTTGGTCTAAAAGATTAAGGCAGTATTTGAATACATTTAACTTGTGTATTTAGTTTCTGCTTCTTCTCATATATAGGATGGTTTTGGATCTCCGAAATCTAGATTCATTGGGAAAAAATTTGATTCCTCAGTTGGCTCTATCCACCAAACTTAAGGTGAAATTAAGTCCTACAACCCTTTCTTATTGAAAAATTGCTTAATCTTGAATAGAGTCCATGTACAGCATGAGTCTTGAACTCATGACACTGAGATCAAGAGTCGCATTCTCCACTGACTGAGCCAGACAGGCTTCCCAAGTCCTATATAACTTTTATTCCTTAAGTAACCTTTTTATTATTTGGTTAGTTTCATTTGCCATTCTCCTTGCTATCACCTATATTTAGACCTTAGTATCTTTTTATAATATCTCCCCCTAACAATATTTCCAGTCTTCTATTTTAATAGTAACTTTCATCTAATGTCTGTCCCAACTGTAAGCCCAAGAATATGACTTTTCATAGAAATTAAAAAGTTTTTTCCTAAGTGTTTGTTTCCAAGAGGAAAAGATGGATGTAAAACTGAATGAGTAGAACATTGTTGTTTTTTTGTTTTTGTTAAGTAACTGAAAGCTGTAAAGGACTTATATTAGAAATCAAAGCCTGTTGATTTTTAACTTTCAGTATGACCAGTTATATGTAACTTCACTTAGCTGCTGATTGTATTTGAAAGTGAAATAAAATCCTATATTCAAGGTCACTGGTTTAAAACCACAATTTTGAGATTAAAAAAAACTTGATTGATCCAAACACAGACATGTAAAATGTATTCCAAGTCAACTTTAATAAGCTTGACAAAATTTACTTTTTTTTTTAAATGTTTTACTTATTTTTGAGAGAGAGAGAGAGAGCACGCATGCAAGTGAGCAAGCAGGGGAGAGTCAGTGAGAGAGGGAGACACAATCCGAAGCAGGCTCCAGGCTCTGAGCTGGCTGTGAGCACCTAGCCCAACATGGAGCTCAAATCCATAAACCTTGAGATCATGACCTGAGCCAAAGTTGGACGCTTAACCGACTGAGCCACCCAGGCACCCCAAAATTTACTTTTTCTACCATGGAGGAACAGGTCGTACATAGGGCTGTTTTGTAATGATGGTTTGTTCCTTGACTTATTTCTGGTCTTCTTCCTGTAATGTTGAAAACAGGCCAATACCTTTATCCTAGCTTTGCCAATGTAAAACTCTGAAATTACTGAGATAGTTAATGTTTCTGAACTAGCTTTTTAATTTACATTAATCCTCACAGATTTGTCATGGAATGCAAAGAAATGCAAGTTGTTTAATATTTGCCTAGCATACTATCCGGTTCATTTACTATGAAGATACTGCATTTTGGCTTCACATAACATTTTAAATTTACAAAAATACATACTTTATCCTCTAATTCTAAAATAAGGACCTAATTAATTTGTAAACCCCTTAAAGCATGCTGAGATATTATGTATGAAACTGTTTTTTGGGCTTTGTATTGAGGGGATATGGTGTGAGTGCAGGTCAACCGGGAAAAGGGTCAGGTTCCCATTTTTTTCTATCTTGGTTGACCGCAATTGACTTCATTGTCAGTATTTTATGGTGCTGTTTTTTATGTTTTCAGACAGTATGTGTTTATCTTGAAAATGTAAAATGACTTTGAGCTCCCTACAAAACACATAAGCAGACAAATTTCTCATGGGAAAATTCATTGATGTTCAACTGAGCATCACAAAAAGAAAGGTAACTTGAATGAAAAACCATTCAGGGTGAATACAGAAAATATCCTACTGTCATGTTCAGTATGAATATTCTTAAAATAATCTTCTAAATTTTGCAAAGAGTACCAGGAGAAGGAAAATATATTTTGGCTGAAACATTTGAAATCCGTGTGGAGATAGAGAGTACATATCAGAGAAGGGACTGGCAAGTAAATAGCAGCTGGTTGTTAAAAAGAGAATTAATCTTTTGACCTAAACAATTACCTACATGAATATTTGCCAGACCTTATCAACCTACACCTCCTTTTTGTTTTGTATGACAGCTGGTCATGCCAGTTGGGTCATGGGCAGAAGAAAACCAGCCTCTGAGATGATCAATTCCTTACTAACCCAGGCTTTTCTTTTTACCTAGTTGCCTCTTTTAGGAGTAATTTTCCATGTACTTATAATCCAGGAAAGGAAATGAACCTCAGAATCTTCAGATTCAGGGGGAAAGCCAAATGTTCACAGTATATACACAAATATTAACATCTACATAGTTTGTATTAATAACTTACTATTTACCGAAATTTTCAGGCAGTATTTCAGTTTTCCATGATCACACTATCTGTAACTTAGCATTTCTGGTGGAGTGGATTCTTCAATATATTGATGGAAATTCATAGTATAATATAGTATCAGTTGCTAAATATATACCCAAGGATAGGTTAGGGAATATCTTTGAAATGCATGGTGGATACTTAATACCTTATTTGCCTATCAGTTGAGACCCTTAAAATAGCTTGTCCAATCTTTGCTGAGAAGATGATAAAGAGCCATGCTGAGAGGACATAAGATCTATCAGATTAGAGTTTTTTTTTTTTAATGTTTTATTAATTTCTAGGAGAGAGAGAGAGAGAGACAGCGTGAGCAGGGGAGTGTCAGAGAGAGAGGGAGTCACAGACTGAAACAGGCTCCAGGCTCTGAGCTGGCAGTCAGCACAGAGCCCGACGCGGGGCTCGAACCCATGAACCGCGAGATCATGACCTAAGCGAAAGTCGGACGCTTAACCGACTAAGCCACCCAGGCCCCCCTATCAGATTAGAGTTTTATTAATGCTTGTATCATAGCTCAGGGAAAATTATACCCCAGAGGAAAAGAGTAATTATAAGCATACCTGCTTCCTTCCTTCACTGTAAAGATACACTTTTCTTTAGGGAATACAAGGAATAGTAGGTCAGAAAAAAGGAAAATAATTTGATTTCAGTTAATGAAAGAAGGAGCTGCATCCTCTTCCCATACATCTACAAAACCTCCATGATGGAGAAAAACAACATGGCCATTTATACTAGCTTTCTATGGTTACTACTGTTATAAAAAGTATTACCAAACAGGATTTGTCTGCTTTGCTATATAGTTAACTTCTGGTGATGAAAATATTTCACTAGAGTCAATGATAGCATTAAAGAGTCATTATAGATATCTGAATATTCATGGTAACACTATATTCATGGAGGAGTTCAGTTATGAGCTTCAATTATTTAAGCTGCAAAATTAGAAAAGTAGTACATGTTCTTGGCCTTTTAACTGTCATTTAGAGGTCAAATGTAACAAATTTGAAATCACTAGGAAAAATTATCAAGAACTTAGAGTTCCACTAGTTTACTTCTGCTTTTGTTTGTGCTTTTAGTTTCACGTCCAAAATATTGTTAGCAATGCCATGTCAAGATTTTCCCTTGTTTTTATTCCTAGGAGTCTGATGGTTCAAAATTTTTGTGAAAGGTACAAAACAGGTTCAATTTAATTCTTTTGCATATAAATACCCAGTTTCCTTAGTATCATTTTTTGAAACTACCCTCCCTTTTCCCACGGAATACTCTTGGCTCCCTGGTCAAATATTAGTTGGTCATGTGTGTGTAGTTTATTTCTGGGTTCTTAATTCTGTTCCATTGGTCTATGTGTTTTTTAATGACACCATACTGCTTTGGTTTCTATAGTTTTCTATTATGGTTTGAGATCAAGATGTGAGGCTGCCTTTTTTTTTTTTTTTTTGCCTTTTTTCCCCCCAAGATTACTTTGGCTATTTAGGGCCTTTTGGGTTCCATACTGATGCCAGAATTGTTTTATATTTCTGTGAAAACAAAAATACTAGAATTTTGAAGGAGATTCTGTTAAATCTATAGATGTCTTTGGACAATACAGATATTTTGGTAATATTTTTCCAACACAGACATGGAATTTCTTTCCATTTGTGTCTTAAATTATTTAGTGTCCTCATTTTCAATATACTGGTCTTTTACTCCTCTGGTTAAATTTAAGTATTTTTAATGCTATTGTACATCTAACTGGTGAGGTGAACAGTAAAAGAGAAAGGGTAGCCTATGGAATGAGAGAGAATATCTGCAAACCATAAATCAGATAGGTTAATATCCAAAAGTATTAAGGAACTCCTACAATTAAAAAAAATACAGTTTAAAAATGGGGAGGGGAATCTGAATAGACATTTTTCCAAAGTTATACAAATAGACAAGCAGGTACATGAAGGATGCTCAATATTAGTATTCAGGAGGGAAAGGCCAATCAAAATCATTGAGTTATTACCTTACACCTCTTAGAATGGCAGTTATCATAAAGAAAAAGTAAGTGATCGCCAGGATGTAGAGAAGAGAAATATACTACACTTTTGGTAAAAATATAAATTGGCACAGCCGCTATGGAAAACAGTATGGGGATTTCTTAAATTAAAGACAGAGCTACCATAAGATCCAGCAATTCCTCTTTTGGGTATGTATCTAAAGGAAATGAAATGACTATCTTGAAGACATACCTGTTTCCTCATGTTTACTGTAGCATTAGTACCAATAGCCAAGCTATGGAAACCATGTAAATGTTTACAGATGGATGAATTGATAAAATATGACCTGCATATTATTCAGTCATAAACAAGGAAATCTTGTACGTGAGGAGGACAGCATGCTAAGAAATACACTATATGATCTCACTTACATGTGGTATCTTTAAAAAAAAAAAAAAAAAAAACAAAATCANTGAGGAAATGTGGATCAAACTTGTTACACACTTGGAGTTACACATAAGTTTTAGAGATCTAATATACAGTGTGGTAATGTAAATTAACAGTACTGTAGTATATACTTGAAAGTTGTGGAGAATATATCTTAAATGTTCTCAGCACACAAACCGATATGAGTTACTGAACCCTAATAATGTTAATCATTTCACAACATATATATCAAATTATGACCTTGTACACTTGAAACTTATGTTAAGTCAGTCTTACTAAGGCTGGAAAATATGTGCACAATTAAATATTAAAGAACATTTGGGGACATAGGATTCTGAAATTGAGGTAGGTTCCTTTATTTACTTTGTTATATAGTGACACTATGTTAATGCTAAAAGAATACAATATACATTTATGTTGCTAGAATAAAGACTCAACATCATATCCCAACTTGAAGACCACGATCAGAAAAATTTAAATACTGAGGGGCCTGGGTGGCTTAGTCAGTTAATCTTGATTAACTGACTCTTGATTTTGGCTCAGGTCATGATCTCTTGGTTTTTGGGATGGAGCTCTCTGTCAGGCTCTTTGCTGACCATGCAGAGGCCACTTAGGATTCTCTCTCTCTCTCTCTCTCTCTCCCCCCTCCACCTCTCCGCCCCTCCCCCACTTGCATGTGTGCTCTTGCTCTGTGTCAGAGTAAATAAACTTAGAAAAATATAAAAGATACTTTTAATTTTTTTTAATGGAAAATGGTATGTATAGAATCTAAAAGCAAAATAACCTCCAGTTACAGAATGAATGGGTGGGTTTCAGATGGGGGTTGGGGGCTGGTGGTGACATGGGTGAAGGAGATCAAGAAATAAAAACTTCAAGTTATAAGTCATGGGGATATAAAACACAGTATGGGAGTATAGTCAATGATAACTTTGTAGCATGACAGATGGTGGTAATTTATTGTGATCATTTTACAAGCATACAAATGTTGAGTTACGGTGTCATATACCTGAAACTAATACATCAGTTACACATCAAAAACATAGTATTTCATCATGGAAGAACTACACATACAAAACAATGAATCTATAACCAAATTTTGAGTTAGCCAAGCAGTGAAAGCCATTTTTTGCTGGTGAATTAAGTACAGTCTGTGTGATTGCAGTAGTGAAGTTTGTCAAAATTTTTTTTCAAAAAAAAAAAAACCTATCAGCTTTTAGAACAGTTGAAGAGTTGAGACCACTGGGAATTATATTCATAGTCCATTAGAAAACAAGGCAAATATATATTTTTTAATTTAGATATATTTAAAACTTTATCACTTTTTAAAATCTTGTTTTTATTTCAATTCCAGTTAACATACAGTATGATATAGTTTCAGGTGTACACTAAAGTGATTCAGCACTTCCATACAATGCCTAGTCCTCACCGTAGCAAGTACACTCCTTAGTCCTCATCACCTATTTCACTCTTCCCTCCTACCCCCTCAGTAACTATTAGGTTGCTGTTTATAGTTTGAGTCTGTTTCTTGGTTTGTCTTCCCCACCCCCTTCCTATTTTGTTTACTTTGTCTTTTAAATTACATACATGAATGAATCATATAGTATTTCTTATTTTGCTAATCTATCAATGTTGCAAATGGCAAGATTTCATTCTTTGTGATGGCTGAGTAATACTCTATTATGTATATATACAACTTCCTTTTTATCCATTCATCTTGGGATATTTCCATAGTTTGGCTGTTGTTGATAATGCTGGTATAAAAGTTGGGATGCATGTATCCCTTTACATTAGTAGGTTTTTTGAGGAGGGGAGTAAAAACTTAGCAGTGCAATTGCTGGATCATAGGAGGGCAAATGTTTTTATTGGTTTTCTTTAATTCTTGTTGAGCTAACAAATATTACCAATACTGTTCATATTTTTCTTTATCAGGTGAGTTGATACTAGAAAGTGAAGAGTTAAACTCTTTAAAAGGTCTGTGTCCTTCTCTGCCTGACTTATTTCGCTCAGCATAACACCCTCAAGGTCCATCCATGTTGCTACACATATCATATGTCTGCACGTATAGGAGAATTAGGAGGAACTTGATGGAGGAACAAGGGGGAGAAGAAGGGCGGAAATGGTGGGGGAAAGGGAGAGAGGCAAACCATGAGAGACTCTTGAATGCTGACAAAAACTGAGGACTGATGGATGTGGGGGGAGGGGGGGATGGGCATGGAGGAGGACACTTGTGGGGATGAGCACTGAGTGTTATGTGGAAACTAATTTGACAATAAACTATTAAAAAAGAAAAAATAAAAAAACAAACAAACAAACAAGTCTGTGTAGAATAACTCTGAGAGAAACTTTTTTTAAAAAATTTTTTAATGTTTTATTTATTTCTAGGAGAGAGAGAGAGAGAGAGACAGCGTGAGCAGGGGAGGGTCAGAGAGAGAGGGAGTCACAGACTCCAAAACAGGCTCCAGGCTCTGAGCTGGCAGTCAGCACAGAGCCTGATGCGGGGCTCGAACCCACGAACCACAAGATCATGACCTAAGCGAAAATCGGACGCTTAACCGACTAAGCCGCCCAGGCACCCCTGAGAGAAACTTTCAGAGTAGATAAGAAATGCTAATTCAGTACAACCTGAAGTGGAATCTGATAAGATTTGTCAGAACTGATAGTGGGAAAAAATGTTTTGAGCAGAAAAAGGATTAGTTGATAAATTTTACAAAGCTAATGAAAACATAACTTGTCTGAAGGCTCCATAATTGCTATTAATTGGCAGGTACTTTACAGAAAATATTTTATCATGTAAAATTTAACCAATTCATTGAACTTCATGTCTTTTGTGGATTTAACTATTTTAAGTTGTGTGGTATTTAGTCAGAAATACAAGTGGAATTAACCGACTTGCTGTATCACACTTCATTCTGCTTGGTTAGCTATGGTAGTTACTGGGATTTCTTTTTTTTTTGACCTCAGAACAATACTGACATTTTTCTGAATGAGAAAAACCATCCTAGTCACTATTAGAAAATACTCAATGTTTTTGGAAGTTAGCTTTTTATACCATTTCTCAAAGAATTCAACCAAATAAAAAGATAAAATTATATGTGAAGCTTATACTACAGTAAAATCATTTTGATGACTGTTAACTTGAATCTCAAGTAATTTTCTTTATGTACTTCCCATGCTACCAAAAAGATTATTATTTCTGTTCCAACAGATTTCCAATGGATCTGTTTTCTGAAATTTCCAGAGGAAATTTCCATATTCTAGAATACATTTAACTGTAATTAAGGATCTCTACCTTGCCTCCAATTGTGATTTCTCCTCAATGTGATGACATGCTAAGATGCAAATATCCAAAGAATCGACTTCCGTAAATGCCTTCTGAGCTTCAAATGAAGCTCAATAAAATTATATACTTATAGATTAAGATAAGTAACTGATAGTGCCTTTCCGTGTGAAGATATTTTAAAAGATAAAACACATAAAATATCATCTGCTTTCATATATGTAACTTTGCAATTAATTTTGATTATAGGAAATACTGAATTTCAAACACAAGCCAAATGTTAACCACCCAAAATGTTTTTCTCTGCCTGTATTATTAAAATTATATTTTCATAAAATGTAACAATATAAAATTACTCTCTCTTGCTATATAAATATCTACATAATATAGAGATTTTTGCCTTTTGGACCACAAAGTCTAGACTATTTACCTTACCCTTTATGGAAAGTATGTCTCATTATTCTAACCTATTACCCTATATTAGGATCTTTGGCGAAAAAAGTTCTGATGAGTGAAAACTAAAAGACAGGGTCTCCTTCTGTGTTGTGGGGAGCATTTTGACATGTGCTTAGAATGCTTTCTGAATATTTTTAGTCAAAGGGCTCAGGCATGTAGCTCATGTGCTTGCCACGTTCATAAGGTAAGACCTGGGCTTAGGTAGAATGTTTTCCTTCTGAATTTTCTCTCACCAGGCAGAGTGTGACGATGCTCTAAAAGACTTTTTATTTATTTTTTACTCTGAGCACTTGCTCACATGAGCACATGGGAACTCAGGAAGTGTCTTTTGTTCAGTGCTTGTATGGTGGGACATTTGAACTTGGAAGGAGAAGAAAGATCTATTTCAGCAGAAAGTATTCAAACTAGTAATTGTGCCTTTGTTGTTGGAACTTAACTTTTTAGAGACTGAAGAAAGGGTATGGTATGGAAGGATAAGATTCAAATATTCCTTAACTTGACTTATTTTGTTCATAACATCTGTTTTATCTCAACAAAACTATTATATTTCTAATATTTGTAAGTGATTTCTGAGGGGATCTAGAAAACAACTTTGACTACAGCAAGATCCTGTTACTACTTCAGCTAGAGTCTCATGAAGTTATTGAAATTATCAAAGCTCTTTTCAGAGATCATTTAAAATTGATCAAGGAGGTGAGGAATCATGTATTTGAATTTCTGAGAATTCTATTTTTTTCCCATTATGAGAATAAATTCTTACTCCTCATTCTATCTCTAACTCAGCCTCAGCTTCATCAGGTAGTCTCAGAGCTAAGTTTATATGCCTTTAATTATCTTCCAACATTTTTAGTAGTTTCTGTCCTGCCTGTAAACACCAAAATCAGACTTTTGAGTTGTTTGACATACTATATTTGTTATCAGTATAAATTCAAATACAGCAGATGTTAATGGTTTATAAAGCATACTGTAATTGAGTACCAGATCAGAAAACCATTCTTTATTGCAGCCAGTAAAGCATATGAGAAGTTTCAGGCTATTATGTTGCAGTATCTTTGACATTTTCAAAATGTGTATTTCTCCTACTTATTTTTCACTTTTGAATTCAAAACGACAAAAATTTCAAGGACATTTAGGTATTTTTTTTCTCTTCTAGAGATTGCTATGGCATAGAGACTGGTGTATTTCAAAATTACTTTGCACTTGAGCACCTGAGTTATTTCTTGTGTTCAGGATTAACAAAATTACAATACCAAAAATAGGAATAAGAGGCGAGAATTCAAACTGAATATAATTTAAAAAATGCAAACATGGACAAGGTCCTGTTGAGTGCCCATATGGTAATATAAGGGCAATACGTTAATAAACAAAACATCCCTAAAAGCTGTATTCTGGGAATTCCATGTTATAACATGCAGGAGGACTTTCAAGACATGCTTCCTAGTAAATTTTGCTATAGGATTCAGTTCCAGTATTTTTGTACTTGAAGATGAAATTCATTAAACTGTCTTAATAACTTAAGCTTTCAATTTTTAGAACAGATGTTTACATGTATGCTTCACTGCATTTTGAATAATATGACAATTGCAATTACCTTTCAAAATGTAGAAACGCTTGCTCTGCAGAAATATAAGCATAGCATAAAAATTCCTCAGACTTTATAAATTATTGTCTTGTCTGCCTGGAATGCATATGTATTCACATTGCCTATAGTGTTGTCACTATTAAATTAATTGTATTAGTAGCAGCTACTTTTTACTGATGATATAGTAAGAGACTTATATTCAGTTTATTAATTTATCATCTCTGGAAATATTAGTGATTATGTTAGGGGATACCTGTGATGTGGGAAAGCTAAAATAAATTTCAATTTATGAAGCTCAAGAATGATAGAAATGTTAATATGGCAATTGTAAATTAAAGCTTAGATGATTTTAAGCTTTATTTACTGATATGTAAAATGATGCAATATATTAATAAATTGGCTTTACCATTAATATGAATCATTTTGTATATTAGATCATCATGCTGTGTGATAACCTGTTGTATTTTAAAGCCTAGGAAAAGTTACTTAAACCTAGAATTTTATAATTTGATGTATTTTCCTGAAATATGGAGTCTCTAGCTTTTATACCTCCTTTGATACTGACACTTCAAGATGAGTTCTGATCTGTTAGATGGTGAGGTGGATAGTGAATGCCTTTGTTAAATTTCCTTGGATTATTTTAATATTCTGTCACTAATATCTTGATTTATAAATATGACAAGATTTTCTCTGAGCAAAAATTCTGCTCTAATATGGGAGCAGAGCCAGGCCAATGCCATCATATCTTGATTATGATAGCTTTGTAATAGCTTTTGAAATCTATAATTGTGAGTCCTCTAACATTCACGGTGTTACTCTTTTTCTTTCAAGCTAGATGCGTCCCTTGTCTTCTCTTCATGTTTACCAATGCTTTCTCTGCCTGCCAAATCTGAGTTGAATGTTTCTAGGTAATTTTTCATTTTGATTCTACTTTTTCAAATTTATAATTTCTATTTGGATGAATTTTACAATTTGTTTCTAAATTGGTATTCTGTATTTGAGATACCTGTCTCCTACTTTGTTTAAACATGATACCTTTAGCTCCTTGAGCATATCTAAAATAGCTGAGCTGGGATACCTGGGTAACGTAGTGAAGCATCTGACTCTGGATTTTGGCACAGGTCATGATCTCACATGATTTGTGGGATTGGGCCCTGCATCTGGTTCTGTGCTGACAGTGCAAAGCCTGCTTAGCATTCTCTCTGTCCCACCCTCTGCTTATTCTCTCTCTCAAATATTTAAACAATAATAAAACTGATTCTTTAGCACTTGGGTCACATTTAATTTAAAATAACAGGTTTAAAGTCTGTGATTAGTAAGTGCATGTTTTGAGTTTTTTTCTGGACAATTTGGATTGAATGCATTTTCTTCTGAGTCATGTTTTCTTTTTGTTGCATGGCTTATATTTTTTAGTGCAGATTAGACTATTTCAAAGAATGTGTCATCTTTGACAATTAGGTCCCTTCCCATTTAGGGTTCAGTGTTGCTTCGTGTTGTTGTTTAGTGACTTTTTTGAACTAATTCTGTTAGATCTGTATTTTTATGTGCAACCACTGAGGTCTGTACTGGGTTAGTTTCATGGTCACTAAGTGACTAGAAAGAGATTTCTCTGACAAATGGACCAGTTAAATCTTTGAGACCCTGCTGTGGGTCCCTGAATTCAGAGCAAGCTATCAGTAATCACCCTGGCACTTTAAAGCCCTGCCTTAGTCTTTAGTTTCTGCCTCCACAGAACCTCAAGGTCAGTTGGAGGTGTGAGCTTAGTGCCTTCCTAGGTCTTTTGAGAACATGTGTAGAGCCCAAGGTATATGTGTAGCCACCTGGGAGTATGTTTTATCTTCTACAAAGCTCTAAGGGCATCTCATTACTCAGCTACTTTTATGCTTTTTGTTAGTCTGTTTGCCCCAATTGTTACCCTCACCTCAGGAACGTGTGATGTTAAAACATTTGATAAATGACTTAAGTACTGGGCAATTTTTCTTGAGTTCCCCCCCCCCCCCAAAAAAAAAAAGACTTTTGAGTGGATTCTTTCAGGAAAAACTAGCCAGGTGGCAGGTCAGATAGAGTCCATTGTTTGGACGTTGACCTCTTTGAAAACTTTATTCACAATCAGCTCTCTTCCGTACCAGGGAAACAGTTTGTTACTTTTCAAGGCTGCCATAGAGCTGGGGAATGCGGAGCAGGACAACATTAGGTGAAAAGGTCTCAGAATTCACTATTAACAAGATTCAGCTATTTTTTAAGCTTATTTACTTAGCCCTAGTGGGGAAGAGGCAGAGAGAGGTGGTGGAGGGGAAGGAGAGAATCCCAAGTAGGCTCCATGCTGACTGAGAGTACATAGCCTGGGGCTCAAACTAACAAATTGTGAGATCCTGACCTGAGGTGAACATAAGAGTGAGATGCTTATCTGACTGAGCTGTCCAGGTGCCCCAAGATTTAGCTGTTTTTCACTAACTTGGTTTCTGTGCACCCTTGCTTAATTTCCAGTTATGAATAATGGATTCTCATAGTATTTCCCTATTTTTTCATTGCTTATAGGAGGGGGAAAACTTTGGAGGTTCTTCCTCTGACATTGTGGCTCATGTCTGTTTACCTAAGAGTATTTTAACTAGAATTCATAGTTCAAGAAAGTCATGTATATTTACTATGTAGTATACAGTTATACATCCTTTTATTGTGCTTGCTTTTATTGTGCTTTATAGATACTGCTTTTTGTTTAACAAATTGAAAGTTCATGACAGACTTGTAATGAGCAAGTCTGTAGGCCCTGTTTTCCAAAGTCCTTGCTCACTTTGTGTCTGTGTCACATCTTGGTAATTCTTGTTGTATTTTAAATGTTTTTATTATGGTGATCTGTGATCAGTTGACCATTGATGTTAGTATTGTAACTGTTTTGGGGTACCACAAACTGTGTCCGTATAAGATGGTTAACTTCACTGATAAAATGTTTTGCATGTTGACTTCTATTTCCCCATTCTTCCTCTCATTGGACCTCCCTATTCCCTGAGATACAATATTGAAATTAAGCCAGTTAAATCTACAATGAATGGTCTCTATATGTTTAAGTGAAAGGAAGAGTCACAAGTCTTACTTTAAATCCAAAGCTAGAAATGATTCAGCTTAGTGAGGAATGGATGTCTAAAGGTTGAAAGCTAGGCCTCTTGAGCCAGTTAGTAGAGTTAGTTGTGAATGTAAGGAAAAGTTCTTAAAGGATATTAAAAGTGCTACTTGAGTGAACAAACGAATGATAAAGCAAAACAGCTGTATTGTTATTATGCAAGTTTTAGTGGTCTCAATAAAAGATCAGATCAACCACAACATTCCCTTAAACCAAAAGCCCAATCCAGGGCAGAGCCCTAACTCCAATTTTATAAAGGCTGAGAGGTGAGGAAGCTGTGGAAGAAAAGTTGGAATCCTGCAGATATTGATTCATGCGGTGTAAGAAGCTGTCTCTAGAACCTAAAAGTGCAAAGGCAAAATAGCAAGTTCATGTACAGAGCCTGCACCAAGTTATCCAGAGATCTAAGATCATTCATGAAAGTAGCTACACTAAACAGACAATGTAGAGGAAGCAGCCTACTGTTGGAATAAACTGTCATTTAGGACTTTTATCACTAGAAGAGAGAAGTCTATGCAGCTTCAAAGCTTCAGAGGACTGACTGACTCTTATTAGGGACTGATGAAGCTAATGACTAAGTTTGGAGCCAGTGTTGACTAACAATTCTAAAAATCCCAGGGCTCTTAAGAATTATCCTACAACTACTGTCTCTGCTCTATAAATGGAATGATAAAGCCTGGATAACAGTACATATGTTTATAACAGGGTTTGCTGAATATTTTTAGCCCTCTGTTGAGACCTGCCCAGCAAAAAAGATTCCTTCTAATCTGATAAAACTTCAGTGGATAAGGAATTATTTCTTATGGATGAACAAACAACGTGATTTCTTGATGAAATCTACTCCTGGTAAAGATGCCGGGAGGATTGTTGAAATGACAACAAAGGATTTAAAATGTTACAGAAATGTAGTTGGTATGGAGAGCAGTGGCAGAATTTGAGATTGACTCTAATTTTGAAAGCACTATGCTGACAGTAGAACTTGAATCAGACAGCATCAAAGTAGACAGAACTTTGTGAAAGGGAGAATCAGCATGGCAAACCTCTGCTATTGGTCTAATTTTGAGAAGTTGCCAGTCATCCCAGCCTTTAACAACCAGCACTCTAATTAGTAACTATCAACATGGAAGCAAGACCCTCCATCAGCAAAATAATTGACTTGCGGAAAGCTCAGATGATGGTTAGCATATTTTGGAAACAAAATGAAGTATGTACATATTTTATATATGCCATTCCACACTTTTATATTCACTGGGAAGCCAGAAAACTCCTTTGACTTGGTTTGTAGTGATATCCACTTTATTGTGGTCATCTGGAATCAAACACAAACTCTGACATATGCCTCCTCTACAGAGCCTTATTCAAACTTCTCTTGATACAATATGCCACTTTTTAAAGACTTTGCCAAAGTGGTAAAGACCATAACTTTGTAAGGAATATAAACACAAATGAAAATTGTATTTAAAATGTCTTCAAAACTTCTCTTTAACACCATTTTAATGTAATATTTAATACATATTACTATCAAGCCATTCCCTTCTGGCTTGCTAAATTTCTGTTGAGAAGTCTCCAGCTAGCCTTATGAGTTTTCCGTTGTAAGTTAAGGACTTCATTTGTCTTGCTGTTTTTAAGACTTTTTGTCTTTATCACCATATTTTGCAAATTACAGTAGATGTGGACCTGCTTTTGTTAATGTTGAGGAGTGTTCTCTGTGCTTCCTCAGTCTGCTTCCTTCCCCAAATTACAGAAAGTTTCTGATCTCGTTTCTTGCTAAGTTCCCTAAATCTATTCTTATGTTCCATATTTTTTCTCTTTTGGCCAGCTTCCAGCTTTGTTATTTTCCATTATTTTGTTTTCTAGGTCACTAATTCATCCCTCTGCTTTTTCCAGCCTGCTGTTCATTGCATTAAGCCTGTTTCCAATCTAGTTTATTGCATTCTTTGATTCTTCAATTCCTTTATTTCTGTGGTAAGGGTCTCCTGGAGGTCTTTTTCTGGGGGATGGGGAGGGGGAGCCCATGAGTGGGAGAGCAGCAGAGGAAGAGNTGTTTCTTGCTAAGTTCCCTAAATCTATTCTTATGTTCCATGTTTTTTCTCTTTTGGCCAGTTTTGTTATTTTCCATTATTTTGTTTTCTAGGTCACTAATTCATCCCTCTGCTTTTTCCAGCCTGCTGTTCATTGCATTAAGCCTGTTTCCAATCTAGTTTATTGCATTCTTTGATTCTTCAATTCCTTTATTTCTGTGGTAAGGGTCTCCTGGAGGTCTTTTTCTGGGGGATGGGGAGGGGGAGCCCATGAGTGGGAGAGCAGCAGAGGAAGAGAGAGGATTTAACCCAAGCTCCGTGCTTGGCACAGAGCCTGATGTGGGTCTTGATCTCATGACTGTGATATCATAACCTGAACTGAGATCAAGAGTCAGACATTTAACTGACTGTGCCACCCAGGTGCCCCTCCCTGATGTCTTCTATTTTTAAGCCCAGCAAGTATCCTGATGATGGTTACTTCAAATTCTCCATGACGTATTTTATTTATTCTGTTTTGGTCAGATCTCAGGCCATGGCCTTATTCGTTTCTTTTGTTTGAGAGACATTCCTCTGTTTTGACATTTTGTCTATCTCTTCCTTCTCTGTTAGAAAAGCCAGTTGTGTCCCTTGCTTCTGAAAGTAATAGCCTTATGAAGAGGAGGACATGTAGTACCCAGGCCTGGTGCTTCACGAAGTGTCTCCAGTATGTACTGCATGGACTCTGCTGTTGTGTTGTGGCTGCTCTATCTTTTAGGTTAGTTGTCTGCAGAGGCTCTCCTTGCTACTGTGGGCAGTGCTTGGTCCCTGGCCTAAATTTAGTGAGTTTTAACCAGGTATGCTCTAGTATGCTTATGAAGTGAGACCTGATATCATTTCCACCACAACTGAGCCTCTGCAGAACTCTGATCAGGAGATGTGGTATGGGTAGGGGGTTCTGTTGGTCTTCCGGGAGAGGGGCTCACTGTGTTGGGACTGAGACAAGCCTGACTGAGTAGGGCAGTTCCCACAGAGTGCTGGGGAGTATGGCTTGATGTAAGCAAGTTAGACACTCAAGGTGGTGTGTTCCTTCCCTCAGGTGGCTTTGTGTATATGCTGAGGGGTGGGAGAGGGAAGTGGTGCCAGCCAGCTCCTTTGTTGCTGGAGAGACATTCTGTGAATGCTGCCTCTCAGAACCACAATCCAAGAAAAGTTGAATAATTTCCCAACTGTATAACCTAGTCTGTTTTCATCCCTTTTTCCATGCTGTCTGTCCCCAGTTTGGTTTGCCTACCCTCTGTTTAGGAACAGGGCCATGTCCTCTGGGCTCTATCTCAGCGAAGCTTGCCTACCATTAAAACTTCAATCTTTAAGCCCTGCTCGTTTTAAGAACTCACATAACTGAGCCCCTCTCATTTTCCAAGACAATAGCTTTGGGGAAATGTTATCCTTGGGCATCTCCCTGTGTGCTCCTCTCTCTTCTCTTTCTCTATGACCATGGCTCCCTTCCCCAGCACTGAGGATCTGCTTCCTCCGCTAAGCATGTCTCCACACTTCCTACTTTTTTCAGTGTGGCCTCCTATCTCCTTTTAGTTGTGGAGTTCTTTCAGTCTTCAGATTAATTTCTGGGGTATTTAGGAAGATTTGATAGTTTCTAGTTGTGTTTGTGTGACAAGACAAACCTAGGGTCTTCCTATTCCCCTGCCATCTTCCTTTTGGGAAAAAAAAAAATNTTTACTGAAACTAATTCAGTATAAAAATGTAATTTTATGAGTTGTAAGATCCTAAAAAGTTTAAAAGGTGTTCCAAGATTCAACTTACATTCTTGTGAGAAGAAAAACATGCTGTAACTAGAAGCATCCTTCTTTAAAAAAGAGGACTCCTGTAGAAATCCCGGTGAAATATTTTCAATCTTTTGTACTGTGACTGGAATCAGGGCAGCTGATAAGAGTAATTATCAAAATACCACACGCTTTTCCCTCAAGCATTGATCTTTCTGACCCAGACATGAAGTTAAGTGCTTTTATTGGGGGTGGGAAGTTTCAGAGAGAAAATTTGGTAAACGAGGGATATAAAGGCTAATTTCTGGTGCTAAAAGTTTAAAAGAACATAGATGACATTACTGTTGTAAGATAATTTAAATATTTTGAATTTCATTGAAAGGGGAATAATGTATTCCTAGTGGTGGTGATAAGAAGCTATAGTAAATTAAAAAGAAAACTAGGGGCAGCTGGGTGTCTTAGGATGTTAAGTGTCCTACTTCAGCTCAGGTCATGATCTCATGATTTTTTAGTTCAAGCCCTGTGTTAAGCTCTGTGCTGACAGCTCAGAGCCTGGAACCTCCTTTGGATCTGCATCTCCCTCTCTCTCTGCTCCTCCCCTCCCCTGCTCATGCTCGGTTTCTCTCTCAAAAATAAACAAGCATTAAAACATTTTTTAAAAGAACGACAAAACTGATAACTCTGGTTTTGGATATATTTCACATTTAGTAAGCTAGAGTTTATAGAGCCAAAGATAACAAAATTGAGGATTTATAAATTGAGAGTCTTGAAGTAAAATACATAGAAAAGAAAAACATGAATAATGGCTTTTATAACAAATGATGTGTATGGAGATTATTACGATTTGCTGAATTACTGAAATACATGTGAGTTTGAAAACTGGCTATCGGTGACCACTGACATATCTAAATTATTTGGGAAAAGCAGAAATCTCTGTGGTGTAATTTTAGGAAAAGACTTTCCTAACGAAGAAATTACACTCTATATTCCTTAAGTGTCCATCATTTTCACACATTGGATTATAGTATAAAGCTACTGTAATTGTAGGTTTACAATTATAATTCTCATCATGAAAAAACAGGAAATTAAAAATTCAATGTCAACATTTCAGATTAGTTGATCAATTCACTATAGTAAAATAATACTGTGCAGAAACGGAACATCAAAAAGGCCCTTAGTGGGTTTTTTAGAAGAATGAGAAGTTGTAGAGTTAGAATCTGGTTATTAAATGGGTCAATAATTACTTCAAAGAGCTGAATCAATTACTTGTGCATTGGTGTTACATGCCAAAATAAAGGGATATCCTAACGAGAGATGATGATTTTATAGCTGGATTGGCTATATTCTTTTAACGTATTTGCTTATGCTCTGCTGATGTCATTTTGGGGAAAAAGATTACCTAGGTTTGTGAGATGCTGAGGTCAGAGAGAGATTTAAGCAATCTTTATATAAAAGCCAAATCTTCCGAAATATGTTCACAGAGTACTTCTGTTACTTCTTTCAACTACAAAGTCAGTCAATTCTTTAGAAAATTGAGGATTTATTTCAATGATCCTCTTCTGAGCCTACATTCCAGGTGAAATCCTATCACTCCCCAAATTCTTCTTAGAGATTTCTTTCCTCTGAAGTCATAGTGTCTGAAATTTGAAAATAAGAAAAAAAAATTGGTTTAACCATCTCCTTAATATCAGGGTAAAAGATCAACTAGAGGGAATATATCTAATTCAAAATATTTACTACTGATTTGCTGTTTTAGGATTAGGTTTACATTGTAAATTGTAGAATTTTTGTGAAACAGTTTTTTTGAGATGCAGAGAATTTTGAAAACATAACCCAGAGTTATGATTTATGATACTGTATAACATTACTTAACTTGGTAACTAGTGGGTTTATCCTAACATTGCCTGAAAACTACCAGTTTCTCAAATGCTCTTTGAGGGTTTCATTATCTTACTGGTTCCTTGACTGAGTGCAGTAAAATGCTTGGCATGTTTTATATTTTTAGGAGAGATATATTTTAAGGTTTTTATGTTTCAATTCCTTATCCATTTTAATCACTGTCTTTGGAGCAAAATGTTCTTTTTCTCCACAAAATTCCTGCTACTGCAGACGTTATTCATAAGAGGATATTGTTTATTAGCTTTCATGAATTAATATTTGAATGTATACTGTTCTGAGTAATCTGGATTAAGATAATTCTGTTTTAGCAGGAATAACATGGATTCAAACTGTAAATATAAGTATTAAGATCAAATATTAGATGATATAACTCATCTGTTGAGCATATGGGAAAAATAGTTAAATTATTCTGGCCATTTTTTCCTACTCCAGGAACATCATTATCATCAGGAACTTCTTGAAAACTTAAATCCCCATACTTGGATCCAGATGTATTGAACCAGTATATCTAGGAGTGATGCTGTATAGATAATATGTCCTTTTTAAAAAGTATCCCTTTGATTAAGATGAAGAATCAACTTTTGAATTATAGATCTAGTTTTGAGATGGAAAGTTTTTGAGTAATGACTTCTAATCTCAAATGAGGAGTAGACAAAATAGAAAACTGAAAGTATATATGAAAATATATATTAAAAAAGTATAAGAGAACATACTTCTTTCCAGGGGTAAACTTTGATATATGTGGCAAACTATATGGAAAGTTTAATCAAGCTTTTATGTTAATGTTGTACTCACATATGTAGATACTCTGTTTTGTGTTTTGGAAAGAGAAGAAAAGAATCACATCTGCCAGCTTCAAAGAATGACTTTGTAATGATGTTTTTGATAATCATAAAAAATTCATATAGGCCACCATTAAAGACGTCACCCTTAGAAAAGAAATCAAAGCTCAGAAAACTTTATTAGCTTTGAAAGAGATCTTAGAGGACAGACAATATGGGAAGTGAAGTTGCTTTGGTAGCGTGTTGGAAGCAAAACTTCGACTGGAGTAGTAAAAGGGTGATTGTGTGAAGTCAGCCTTGCAGAAAGAATAAAGGTTCACAATGAGGTTGTCAGGAAGCTTATTTCATTAGAGGTAACAGCACACAATGAAATCCAAATGTTTTTAATTAGTTCCTATTTGTCTTAATGTCATCTCTATATCTACAAAATCGGTGAATTCTGGTGTTCTGTTCAATTACCAGAAACACTCAGATACAGGAGGGCCATCAACAGTATATAACAGATATAAAGAAAACAAAATGTAATTACATCTAATATTGTAATGGTGGAAGTCACCTCACCAGCTTTAAAGGCAATGAAACAGCCCTACGGAAAATTCTACTTGGTGATGTTGAGATTTAACTTGCCAATTAAAAACCACCTAAATACCAAGTACAGTGTCTGTTTTACTCAAATTTCACTGTAACTAACAGACCAGTATTTACTTTTCAGGTCAATCTGAATATCATATTCACATAAATGATCTGAAACTGCTGGATGCATCTTTATATATCTCTTCAAATTAGAAATACACATAAAATAGTTACAGCATGAATATATGTGTGACTGTAAGGATGTATTTGTGTGAGAAGGAATGTGTGTGTGAGAGTGTGTTTGAGGATGTGGCTATGAAATTGTAGATAGAAGTAGGTGTAATTGTGTGTGATTATATGTGTGAATGAAAGGAGTTGTTAATGGTATATTTTACTGCTTGACATAGTCATCATTGTTTATTATAATCTGAAAGATCACAAAGTTACCTTAGAATATGTGTGTGTGTATATGTATTAATGCATTTTCTTTATTAGACGAATTCAGTAGTCCACAGTAGTAATAACTTCCCTCCCTGTCTAAGAGAGTTGAACTAAATTAATGCCTGCTAGAGCATTGTGTACTGAAATGGGGCATTATAGAAATGTGTACTGTGTGGGTGTCATACAGAAATTTTTGTTTCTATGTAAGTATTCATAATTTGGTCAAAAGAAAGATTCCTTAGTTTTAAAAAATTATTTAGTCAATATAGGTCTTGTGTCAGGAAAATTAAAGTTCTAGCCCTACTATGGTGTAAGAAGAGGTACACAAAATATCAGTGAGTCCTACACATTTCCTTAATTTTAGCACATATTAAAGAACAAAGTGGCAGATATTTCTAATATCCTCCTTCCCTGCAGTATGTTCTGTGGAATTCTAAAGGGATGGATTATAAGGAATGGTCATAATGAAAGGGATTTAGGTTAAGAGGGTAGATCTCATGTTTAATGTGTTTACCTCAGTTAAAAATATTGGAAGAATAGTGACCCTCATACTGCTTACTCTGATCCCTTCAGTCTGGCCTCATTTCACTGCCGAGTTTATTCCTTCTATACTATACTGATAGCTTCCATATGTGAAATTTTTTTTCATATTTTTCTGTAGTAAATTAACCTATGTGTTTTTATTTAAACCTGAATTTCCATCACATTTTCCTTGTGAAGTTTATTTTTATGGGGGTAATCTATGAACACTGCATAGAACTAGTGTTGAGTGGCACCTGCTTTGTAGGTCCCTATTGTAACAGTATGTGAGGTTTATGGTCTACTTTGATTTCCACTAAATACAATGTTGGACTGAATTCCCTGGGAAATGTAATCTGAGATAGAGATTGAGCTGAAAGAAGTTCATGAGTAATACTCTGGAGAAAAATACCTATATAGTAAGGAGAATAACTAGTGATGAAGGAGAAGTTGAAGTGTAGTTCATTTGCAACACAGAAGGCTGACCCTGTAGGAGAAATCTGGATTTGGCATGAGCCTTCAGACTTCCCAAATTCAATTCTTGGTGTGACCACTTATCAGATACGGGTTGGGAGTGAGGTGTATTTTTGTGGAAGGTATTTTCCTTCAGCAGAGGCCCGAGAAGGGCATCATCTGCAAGCCACCAACAGCCAAGATTCCCAGCAGCTGAGTAAATGAATGTGTAAGTCTTGAGTGGATTACAGCAGAGTAACACAGAATCCTCTATACTCTTCTAAAAGTTAGGTTTGAATTTTTTATACCTGATAACTTTAATCATTTTTAGCATAAAGTTCTGAGTTTGCAAAAACACATGTATTAATGCAGCTACAGTCAAGAGATGGAACAGTTCCATCTGTTGTCACCATGTCTTTAAGTGGCCGTATTGATGTATAATAAAGAATGACATAGTGCACACATTTTGAGTTTGGACATATGTGAAGAGTCATGACCCTATTGCTATACAGTCAAGGTAATTGGAATAACCAGTACCTCCCAGAGTTTTACGTCCTTTTGCTTTATGTTTGTGATAAGAACATGTCACATGTTCTTACCTTCTTGGTAAATTTTAAAGTCCACAATACCTATTGTTGACTATAGGCACTATATCGTACAGCAGATTTTCAGACGTTATTCGTCTAGTGCTGTAGATTGAGCCCCCTAAAATTCTAGGCTGAAACCCAATCCTTAGTGTAATTGTATTTGCTGGGAAGTGACTGTGTCATGAGGTTGGAGGTCTCATGAATGGACATAATACCTTTATAAAAGAGACCCTGGAACACTCCCTGGTCTCTTTCACCATGTGAGGACAGAGGGCAAAAGATACCCCTTAGCAGACACCATATTTACTCCTGCCTTGATCTTGGATTTTTCAGCCTCCAAAACTGAGAAACATTTGTTGTTTAAGCCACCCAGTTTGTGGTAATTTTGTTACAGCAGCCCAATTTGACTAAGACATCTAGCATACCTAAAATTTCATACCTATTAAATAACAAATCTCTGTTTCCCCCATGCAGCATCCCTTGGTAACCACCATTCTCTGCTTTTATGTGTTTGAATATTTTACCTACTTGACATGAATGAAATCCTGCAGAATTTATCTGATGTATTGCACTTAGGATAATGTTCTCCAGGTTAATCTACACTATTGAAAATGGCAGGATTTCTTTTTTGAAAACTGGAGAATAATTCATTTGTATACCACATTACTAATTTATGTGTAGTATAAAAAATTGCTCTCTATTTACTGTGATTGCTTTTATAGAACTTTTTATATGATAAAATCCAAACTAAATCTCTACTATGTATATAGTCATTTATTTTTTAAAGCAATTAAAATTAAAATCCTTTCACACTTACCCTTATTTTAATCATTTTCACAAGTCTTCATTTCTCGGTGTCGAGCTAAACTTAGATTTTTCAAAGAAATTCCTTTCATATTTCTTCTAGCATAGGTCCATTGGTAATTCAACCAGCCTTTTCTTGCTTAAAAACCCTCACTGCTTTGTTTGAAATTAACTTTTGCTGGTTTAACGTGTTTTTTTTTTCATTCTAGAACTTTATTTTTTTACTTTTGTATTTTTTAAATAATTTTTTTTAAGTCTATTTGGGAAAGAGAGCCTAAGTGGGGCAGGGGCAGAGAGAGAATCCCAAGCAGGTTCTGTGCTGATAGTATGGAGCCTTCAATTCATGACTGTGAGATCATAACCTGAACTGAAATCAAGAGTTGGATGCTTAACTGACCTATCGAGGCACCCCTCCTTCCAGAACTTTAAAGTTGTCACTATGTTGTCTTTTGGCTTACATAGACTTTGGTGAGAAATTTTTTCTTATCTTCATGCGGTGTGCCTTTTTTTTTTTTTTTTTTTTTCCAGTTGATACTGTTTTTCTTCAGTTTTCTTTTGTTAAAACACATCTGGGTGTGTGTGTGGGTGGGAGTTTTTTAGATTTTTGTTATTTTAAGGTACTATGAGTTCTTTGGTTCAGTGATGTTTCAGTGTTGTTGGAAACTTTTCAGTTGTTGTGTCTTTAG
Organism: Crocuta crocuta; assembly: GCF_008692635.1. Classification (NCBI taxonomy): domain Eukaryota; kingdom Metazoa; phylum Chordata; class Mammalia; order Carnivora; family Hyaenidae; genus Crocuta; species Crocuta crocuta. The sequence continues at coordinate 580,441 of NW_027529569.1, forward strand.
ACGTTTTTGTGTTCTCTTTTCCTTCTGGGATTTTAGCTATTCTGTTTGATACTGTCCTGCATTTCTTGGATAAACAGTTGACTTTACCACTCTCTTTACTTTGTATACTTTCTATTGACCATATCTTCATGTTCACTAATATTTTTCTTGGCTCTGACAGGTCTACTTATGAGTCCTTTAAAAAAGCATCAATCATCTTTGTGACAGCCATTTATTCTTAATTTTTAAATTTTATTTTGAGAGAGAAAGAGCAAGCACGAGTGGGGAAGGGTAGAGAGGGAAAGAGAGAATTCTGCACCATCACCACAGAGTCCAATGCAAGGCTCGAACTCAAAACGTTGAGATCATGCCCTGAGCCATAACCAAGAGTTGGATGCTTAATTGACTGAGCCACCCAGGCACTCCTGTGATCGTCTTTTTTCTAACCTTGTCATCACATTCTATTATATAATTTCCATTTTTGTTGAAGTGATCTGTTCATACATGCTGATCGCCTTTTCTACTGGAGCCTTTAGTACATTAAGCATGATCATTTTATATCTTCTCCAATATAACCCCACATGGGATAGTCTCTGGATAAAGTTCTGTTAATTGTTTCTTGGCAGACAGTTGTTTTATCCTCACTTTTTTGTGTTTGAAAATTGTAATTGATGGCTTAACAGAATATCTAGAATATTTAGAGGCTAAAGTGTATATAATTCATCCCTTGTAATGTTACATGTCTCTTTAACTGCTAAAATGATAGTGTAGCTGTGTGGTTCAATCCTGTCAGGAGTTGAGCAGTTGGGTCTGGACCTTGTTACTGGAGTTCATCTCTACCTTCAAATTTACACCTTCCCTCTGTGTCCTTCAAAGGTCTCCGTTCATTCTCCTAGCTCTCCTTAAGTGGTTGACTGCTGTGTCTTGCTAGCTGATGCTTACTTACCTGCAGTCTCAGGCAAGCTTCTAGGTGGGACTTTCTCAGTGATCCTGCCCCTCACCCAGGGTAGAACATCTCTCTCCTTGGCTGGACCCAGGATAGCTTTATGGAGGGATTTCCTTTTAATGTTCCCTTACCTGTGCTGTGTGCCTTTCCCTTTCATAGGAGGGTGAAAGAGTTTGCTGCCTATCATTTAAAAAATATTCTTCCTGAACTATGAAAGTTCAAATAACTTTCGGTTTCTATCTATATAATGTGGAGTGAGAACAAACCACTTTTCTTTGCTATTTAAAGTCCTTTCTTTCTCCTTGGAATACAAATGCCTATTGATGAATTATTAAGATCTGTTTCCTCTATAAGGAATTATTCATAACTTGCATTTTACTTTATTAGTTATTTACTGAAGACATGAAGGAATATTCGTGATGAATGAACCACCAAACTTTTAAAAATGAATTTCATATTCTTAGTTTCAGTATTTCATTTTCTTCATCTATTCATTTTACATATCTTAAGCACTTATTTTTGTTTCCTGTTTGCCAAACATATTACTGTACTTAGAACTTTACATAAATTCTTAGTTCTTATAGTCTGCTATGATGGCATTGTTACTTATAAAGAAAGGCTAAGTAAATTTGTCCAAATTACATTAGAAGAGTCAGAACTAGAGCTGAGTACACTGACTTTTGTCAATATTCCTGTAAATTATAGTCCAAAGTTAATTTGAACTCTCCTGGAACTGATCTCTGTGTGCGTATACATGATGCAAATTTGTGTTTATAAAAGGATGTACATTCCTACATTCCTTTTTTTTTTGATGTATACACGAGTATCAAATTTCTTTGAAGAAATTTATTCACTTATACTTTAATTCGTCAAATATATATATAATACATATATTTTTATTAAATATTTATTTTTGAGAGAGAGCAAGTGGGAGAAAGGCAGAGATAGAGGGAGATGCAATCTGAAAAAGGCTCTATGAGGTTGTCAGCATAGAGCCTGTTGTGGGACTTGAACCCAACAACCATGAAATCATGACCTGAGCTGAAATTAAGAATTGGACACTTAAATGACTGAGCCACCCAGGTGCCCCAAATATTTTATATTTTAAATGTAATGATTTTAGTTCAAAACTTTTTTCTATTTATTGACTCCTATTGAAGTTTTCTTTTATCTTTGACATTTAAAACCTCAAGGTTGATTTGTTTCCTTTAATTTTATCTGATATGGTTGTGTTTATATCTGTAGTATTATCCCTAACTTCAGTAAAGTATTTTAATTTTTAAAATGGAGTTCTTATGAATTTATCCTGGAGTCTCTTTACTTAAATATCCGTTATCCCCATTTGAGATCTATGTGTTTTTTGTTTTTGTTTTGTTTTATAAATTAAAAAAATTAACATTTATTTATTTTTGAGAGAGTGCAAGAGGTAGGTGAGGGGAAAATAGAAAGGGAGACACAGAATCTCAAGCAGGTTCCAGGCTCTGAGCTGTCAGCACAGAGCTGGATGTGGGGCTTGGTCTCATGAACTGTGAGGTCATGACCTGAGCCCAGACCAAGAGTTAGGTGCTTAACCTACTGAGTTACCTATGTGCCCCTTTTCTGTTTCACTTTTAAGTCCTGTGAATAATTTCACTCTCTTAATAAGCTCCAACTTTATTTTGGTCTGATAACACATTATTTAATCTTTCAAGGTTTTTTTTTCCCCCAGATTCCATGCTTTTTAAACTAGGACTGAGAATTCGAGGCAGGAAATATCTAGGTATTCTATCATATATTTTTCAAAAAGTTCTATACACATTTTATAGGAAGGATAACTTTCTCCTTTTTTATTCTCACTTGAATGAAGAGCAATCAATTCAAGTCTGGCTTTTGCTGGAAAAGTATAGATTTTTCTAAAACACTGTCCAATTGGTTTCCATTAGCATCATCCCCTAAAATGCTAAAGAGGAAGTATGGTTGATGTAAATTTTGAGAGCCAGTTCAATTATCCAACAGAGCAAGCTGGCAGGCAGCCAGAGCCCTAGGAAGTCATTTAGATAAATTTCATATTCATATAATTTATTCTCTATTTGGTGAAGATGCTGTGCCAGAGGCCATGTTTTCTATGAACCAATTTCAGTTTGGACCAATTACTACCCCAATTACTCTCTTCTGCCTCTGTCCTTTTAAAGCATCATACTTTGTTTGGAAGAAGCCATGCCTCATCAAGAAGCAGTTGTCCAATGGCATGATTTTCGCTTGAGGGTGCTGATAGGAAAAACTAGAAGCCTCATAATTTAACTATGAAAATTATTGAGACACAGCTGTGAAAGACATACCATTGAGAATTCTCTAGTTTGTTCTTGCACATCAAATCTGGTTGCATATTTGGGGTTGTTTCAGCTTTCCCCCAAGGCTGTGGAGCATTGTTAGCTGGGAAAATTGTAACTAAGAACATGCTGATCTCCCTGAAGCTGGTTCTTTTTGAACTATACAGACTGTCAAGTAGGGATGCTGGCCTTAACATTTTTATAATTTTTTATTGATCATCTTCCTATCAACAAATAATTAGAAACATAAATGCACTTTTTTGCTTGGAAATTTTTACTTTTTTTTGGTCTTTGACACATCTATCATCTGTAGTCTTCCATCATATCTTGATATTTCTTCCCATTTTTCCTTGATATTTTCTGGCTTTTCTTGCAAACAATCTTTGGACTTTTTTCTTTGACTTTCTACTTTTAGTCTTTAAACATTCTTCCTAGGAACATATCACTTGATTCAAATACTACACACATACTGTATCTCTTTCTAGTGATGTCTTCAGACCATGTATCTCCTCTGAAGTTCAGTGCTTTACACTCCTCTGTCTCTAGGAGATCATTTGGATATCCAACAGGCATCTCGACTGCAATATATGTCAAACTTTTCCTAATAATTCAGGTCTACTTTATGCATTTTGCCTTGAATGAGACCATTTTTAAAAATTAAACTCAACAGGGGCATCTGAGTGGCTCAGTCAGTTAAGCATCCAATTTCGGCTGAGGTCATAATCTCACGGTATGTGGGTTTGAACCCCACACTGGGTTCTATGCTGACAGCTTGCTCAGAGCCTGGAGACTGTGTTCGGATTCTGTATCTCCCTCTCTCTCTGACCCTCCCCTGCTCACACTGTCTCTTTCTCCCCATCCCTTCCCCCTCCCCCCCTCAAAAAACAAAATTAAAACAAAAATTAAACTCAACCATAAATCAAGGAGCAATATTTATGCCCTTTGTATATGCCTGATAACCAAATGAAACCATTCCCTAAAGGTCTATCGTTACATTTATTGATTATATCTCAATTTTACTGATGTTATGGTTACTATCTTAGACCTTAGACTCAACTTTTTCGTCCTGCTGTGGCAACCCTCGCCTGTGTGACTTCCTCCTTCATCATACACATCATGTATGTGTATGATTCGAACCCTTTTAGGAGTTCCAATTTTGTTTAAACACAAATAAAAAACCATTTATGAAAATACAAAGTCACCTATTTAAAGAATATTTTACACAAGAATATGTTTGAAATATTTTTACTTAATGAAGATATACAGATATCATCGGGAATATTTTGATGATAATTTTCTTACTACCATTTTTCCTTATTGAAACTTTTTATAAAACACTTCTATAATGTAATTTTTTCAAAATTGAGTATTTTCCTAAAATAAGATTTTTGTTAAGGGACAGAACCCACTTTTAAAACCCACTGTGCATAAGACTTGCAACTGGCAAGTTTTGTAGAATTATCTGTATTTTCTGCATTAGAGTTTGAGGTTCTTGAAATCATAATTTATATTTTAGTCATCCTTTTCTTCTCAGCATAAGTTGTTGTGGCTGATGCATGGGATTTGTTTAGGAAGTATCTGTTGAAAGAAACTGCATAACACATACATCAGTGGAGTGAATCTCTGAAAGTTGTTACACATTACCAAGTTGTCTGAACATATGGGCTTTTTTTTTTTTTTTAAGTAAAGCAACAATATACGGGCCTCTAGGTAATAACGGGATAATCAAAGCTGTCATACCTTAAGGGAATGTCTCGTGAAATTCAGAGGAAACAAAAATGGATTTGATAGAGATTTTTTTAGTCTACATGAAAAAGTTGAGTTTCTGAACACTTTCTAATGGTCACCCTACATCCTCTATATTAAAACTATAGATGCCATTGATACTATGAATTAAAAAACCCTCTGAACCAATTTAGAAGACTATTTAGAATCTAATGTTTCTGAATGTAAAGGTTGACTTTCAATAATTGAAAATCACTATTAGCAATTAGTTGTTTGAATATATTATAAATTGTTGTAAATCTTGTGATACTTTTTATCCTAAAAAATTTCAGCTGTTAAACAGAAGAGTTCACTGAGAAAGGTTAACCTTTGAGAAATTAACATTCAATTTAAAATGTTAAGTTGAATTTGCTTTAACATGTACGCACAAATATAGGATAATACAACATTTACCATAGAAATACTCACGAGGTTCATTTTTGGAAAGAAGAAAATCTACAGGTTAAATAAAAGGGAAGTGAAAGTGGCCTTTTGACAAGAGATTGCAAGATGAGCTTAGCTAAAATTACTGAAGAGCAGGTGGACAAGGATTGAGAGGATAATGGTTATTTTAGTCAGATGAAAACATGATTCTTAGGCCTAAAAGACATGGTAGTCATATAGCATCTATTTGTTTATCTACTGTAGAATCTAAAAGATTATGTAACATTGTGGCAAAACACTTGATTAGAGATATATCTAGCTTCCAGAGTTTGAAGTCATTATAAAATACATTTAATATAGCCTTAGGTTTCTCATATCAATTAAAAAGAATGTAGTACTGTCCGATTGAAAATTTAACATTGCATGTGGAGTACTTTGAGCATGTTCTAGAATACCTAATTGAAAAAAGTAACAAACCCAATGTGAAATTAGAATACCACTTCAACTTAGGGACAAAGAAAGAAAAGGTTAAGCATAAAAACAAAAATGATGTCTGAGATGACACAAAGAAATTCAGTGGTAATCAATTCAGATTACTTTGGCTTAACTTAAAACAATTGTTTGAAACCTGATGTAAATTAGGTAACAAGCAAAACAAATAATAGCACCTTATGCGTTCAAATATACACAGTTCAAGTGCTTACTCAGTAAATGATCCATTGTATTTATGCAATTATACATGCAAAATTTATATAAATAGATGTAAGTAATAAAGCACATGTTACAAGACCCATGCCATTCAACAATTAGCCTTCTGCAGAAATGTGTTGGATATAGTCAGAAGGGGAGGAGTTTGAGCTTTCCAATTCCCTTAAATGTTGTACACTTTGGTCGTTCAGATAAAATACTTAAACATACTGATAAAATGTCTTTCTATATAGTTATAGACAAATGGAAAGCTTTTAAACTGCTGTGTGAAATGTGCTTGCTTTGTGCCTTCAGAGCTCTGTTCAAGAGTAGGTAGTTATTGGCAACACAACCTGGGTATTTCAAGTGTGCTGAAAGTGACAGTGAGTTTTTCTGTGATTGACCTAGGAAAAGTTTATAAAGGGATATTTTTGTGGACCCACTACTTTTTAAAATGGGATAAGTAAACCTGGAAAGAAAAAAATAATGTACCTTTCAGAAATACAGGTATCTTATTCAGTTGTAATCACATTTACTCATAACTATTTAAGAGCTCACATTTGAAATGATTGTAATTGGAACTATGAATTTACAGTACTGTAATGCTACATTTAAAGGAAAAAGTTTGAATTCACAAAGTGTACATCAGTCCACTGAATGTGTAGAAATTTACCATCTTCTTATTTCCTAATACATGATTTTAGCATACAAATACATGATTACTTTTTTTCTAGAAAATTCCAGATCACTGCCTAAAGTTGAGAATCACAAATCTTCGATTATGTTCCTTGTAATAAAAGATACTGAATTCATATGTTAGATTAACGTAATTTTCAGCTACAGACATGTCTGAATCTGTATTAGGATTTGGATTTAGTTCTAATCAATCACACCAGAAAATTGTATCACATTTTGAACATTTTTTTTTTAAACTGTTACGGTAGAAGTTAGTTTGTATTATTAGTTCTTATTTACCCACCACCAATTTCAACAACTTTTAACTCATGTTCACTATTACTTTATCTATATCTTCACCTCATCCTCTACTACTGCCATATCTGATGACTTTGAAGCTAATCTCAAATATGATCTAATCTATTCATGTTTCATAATATATTTTTAATTGGTTGGATTATAATCTAGAATAAGGTAATAGATTATAATTAGTCTTCTGCTTTCACCTTTCATCATTGTCCTCACAATTTGTTGAGGAAACTAAGTCCTTTTCCTTATAGGAGTTTATCAGTCTGAATTTTGTGGATTGTACCCCTGTTAACATATTTTTATACCCCCATTTTCTCTAAATTGCTAGTAACGCTAAAATGTTGAATCTACTTTAAATATTTTTGTAAGAATACTTCATAGGTAGAATTGTATAGTCTCATTATGAGGAACATATCATTTGTCTCCATTTCCTAGACTTTGATAGCCTTAATTGTGTTGCAAGATCAAGTGGCATTGTGTAATTGGGGGTATTTTAATTCTGTTATTGTCTAGTAGTTGGTGTTCCTATATAAAACCTTTCCTTTATAATTTGATTACCTTACGAAGAAAGGCAAGTCGTATGCTTTTTCTCTTACAGTTGTTAGTTTTCAGGATGAATTGATACCCTAGATTTCTCTGAAGTTGACCAATATATTTTTATTTTTTAATATCCTTGTATCTATTAGTTTTAATATACATGATGTGTTTATCTTTTTGGTTGTTACTTTTACTGATATTTATATTGTCCTGTTGTTGATCATTAGGAATCAAGATGTTGCTTAAGTCCCCTTGAAAAAATGCAAGTGGTGATCAGTATTAGAAGGAGTTTTTCTACTATTAGAAGGACTGCCAGGCTTATCTTGTATATGTGCTGTCCGAAAAGAGTAATTAAACATATTTCCACATAGTTTTGGTTGCACTGAAGAGAAAATGACAATTAGAGATCCAAATCTGAATACTAGTAGTGCTTGTTTTTACTGTATTTTGGTCATGATTTAAAATTACAAAATCCCAGAACTAGAAAACAGTCTCTGCATTCCAATTCTAGGATTGAAGCGACTTAAGTTTATTTTCCTATCACTTTTGTTTCATAACAACTTTGATTCCAAGCAATTACTGATTTGTTTATTGCATTGACTAAAAGCTAAAAATTGAAATTTGCTGTTGTAAAATTCAGGTACAGAAATTCCTCGTGAGGAGCACCCAGTGATAGTTTTTGGTTTTCTACTTCACTTGGTACTTTTTACCAGAAATCTTTTGTCTTTCTACCTCTTCCTTTTTCATATTGTTGACATCATAGGAGTCTTTTGCTGTTTGCAATTTGGCCAAACCTGCCCTGGAAATGAGGTAGAGTTGTTAGAATACATTTTCATCACATTTTGCTATAGATGTTGCCTTTGGGATTTGTTTTACTTACATAGTTGCTCTGATGTTTTAGAGTGAGGAAAGTTGGAAATAGAAAACTGATGATTTTGCCATTTTCTTGCACTTCCTGATATTCTTGATGAGCATTGCACAGGTACCAAAAGTAGGTTTCATCTTTTTTTTTTTTTTTTTTTTAGTCTCATAATAAGTGAGTAAATACACGAGGAAATGAAGTATGTTCCTAGATTTCAGCAATATCAATTTGCTGAGATCAAAAAAATACTGATTTCAGCTTCTGGTTCTAAAGCACATTTTACCTGGCTCTCCTACTGGATGCAACTAAAAATCGTGAAAGAATGTATGGATTTTTTTGAGTTTATGAGAGCTACATTGTAGTAGGTAGGTAGGGAAAGAAAACCAGAACTCAAAGCATGCAGGACCTATGGTGAATTTCACAGAGCTTCCTTTTTCTTTTCTTTTTTCTTCTTCCCTTCTGACCTATATACAATGCAGTACAGATATTTAAACTGCACACTGAGCACAGACATAAAGATCTTCAAGATAATTTTTTTCTGGCTTGTGTGAAAAGGGGGCCACTATGGAACAGAGAAAGTATGAAGAACATTTTTTAATCCAGTGTTTTCAAGTTCCATTTCTGAACCTGAAGTTCAGTAAGCATAGACAGTGAAATGGTGAATATTCTGGAATCTAAACTCAGAAAGGAATCTTCTTACCAAAGGAAGAGAGCTCTAAAGAGAGTATGGAGAATTCCTATTGCTGTTTTGTTTTATTCCCTTCTCATTTAGCCCCAAAGGCAGAAACAGTCCTGGGGAATATGCAATATGAAGGTCGTTAGATTTTTAGCAAGAGAACTCAGAAGGGTTGCCACTGGGCATAGGAAAACCGTAGACAACAGAGGGAATGAGAATGGAATGGCATAAAATTCTGTTTGGATGCTTGAGATTATTCCTAATTTGTACATTATAGCACCTGATTTTAATCAGCATATCAACCTGTTTTGAGAGCTGAAAAAAGAGATAGACTACTGCTAAGGCCTCGGTTTAGCTTTTGGGTGGAACACATGTAGGACAGATGTAGATAGCACCGAAAAGTCATTGAATGGAATGGACTGTAGAATGAAAGTGCACAGAAGCTGAGTTGGAACTTGTGGTGTAAACCCTTAAAGATTGCTTTCCTGCTAAAATAAGTAAAACAAAATTAAAATATTTCCACAGAATTTAAATAAGGTCCCTATACTGATAAAATTCAAAATGCCAAATATAATCCAATAGGACTCAATAAACAAACTCTGACAAATTCTCTAGGGAAGGGTAATCAAAAGATGCTAAACCCAAGATGAACATGATGTCAGTTATCAAAGCCTCTAAAAGAAGTTTTATAAACATGCAATAGAGGTAAAACAAAACACTCCTAGAATAATGCAGAAATAGGAATCCCCAGGAGGAAAAATGAATATATAACATAGGACCAAATGGAAATTTTAGAATTGAATAATAACTGAAAACATTGACTTGATAAACTCAGTAGCAGAATGGAGATTACTAGAAGGATTAGCAAATTTGAGAAGAGGATAATAGAAAATACTCAGTTTGAATAACAGAGGCAAAAATATGGAAGGATAATGAACAGACTGAGGGTCCTGACATACAATAATGAATGTTCTAACATTCTTGTCATTAGAGTTCTAGGACCAGAGAATGGATAGGATACAAAACAAAAATAAAAAACCTGTCTCAAATGTGGAAAAACATGGAAAATCTGTTTTTGCACGGTCAGAGTTCCTGATAAAAGTAAAATTAACTCAGATTGAAATAATAGCCTCAAAAGTTAAAATGTTACTGAAAATATTTTCAATATTTTCTGTGTGTTCACATTTCAAAAAGGTAAACAGTCAAAAGGATAGGACTATCTTTTAAAGGGTTTAATTACATTAGGGAGAGAAGTTGCTCATCTCCCCAGGAAAAGAAATCTTAAGAGCAGTTTTTATATAAGCACCTGGTTTCATAAGTTTGAGGTTCTTCTATGAAAAATTTTCAAATTAAGAAAAATAGTAACCAAAGAACTATCTTAAAATAGATTATGGGTGCCTCAGTGGCTCAGTCAGTTGAGTGTCAGACTCTTGATTTCAGCCAGGGTCATGTTGCCAGGGTGATGGGATCCAGCCCCATGTTAGTACGGAGCCTACTTAAGATTCTCTGTATCCCTCTGCTTCTCTCCTCTGCTTGAACAGTGTGCTTGCTCTTGAAAAAGCAAAACAACAACAACAACAAAAAAAAAAAACAAACATTAACTGGTTGCATTAAAACCAAGTCTGGGAGGCTCACTAGCAAATTCCACACACGGGTTAAAAAATATCACCAATGATACAAAATCTCTGTTAGAAAAGAGAAAGTACTTCCCATATTATTTTTATGAGGCAATGTTGTTTTGAGGCTAAAAGTACAACTTTAGTTTTTTTTTAAATTTCAATATCTATATATTCTACCATATTAATAAAGCTAGAAAAGTCATATAAATTTATACAGAAAAATAATTAGAAAAATCCATGATTTAAAGCCCTAGTCAACTTTTATAGATGTTTATTTCTTTAATGAGATTATTTAAAAATGCTGTAACAAACATAGTGATGAAAATTTTGATGCTTGCCCCTTGNAAAAAAAAAATCTCAGACTAGGCAAGGATGTTCACTCACACCCTTCTTATTCATCATGTACTAGAAGTCCTACCGAGAGAAATAAGGAAAGAAAAACACGTGGCATAAAGTTTGGAAAGGAAAATATGAAACAAAGAAATTACACAAATATTTAAAAACTCAAATATCTACACAGAATGTTCTACAACTAATAACTGAGTTTAGGGTAATCATAGGACACAGTAATTTGATGAAATTCGTTGTATTTGCCAACAAATAATTGAAAACTACTAAAGTCGACAGTGATAACTGCAAATACACCATTACCACTTATTATAGCCTTCCACCCTCAAAAGAAAATATGTTGTTGTAAATATAACAAATATGCTAAATCTGTGTTGTGAACATTACAGAATCATGATAAAAGGAGTAAAGACCTCAATAAATGGAGAAATATGCTATGCTCATGGATTTGAATACTCCATGTAGTCCAGGTCCATTTCCCCCCAAAATAATCTGCTGATGTAAAGACACTTAAATCAGTATCCCCCCCACCCCCAGTAAATATGTAGATGAAGACAAGTCAGTCTTGGAAGCAGTCTCTGTGCAGACAGCAGGATGTGGCTTGAACTCAGGAACCGAAATGTGAAATCATGACTGGAGCTCAAGTGGGACACTTAACCGACAGAGCCACCCAGGTGCCCTGGCAAAAGATTTTTATGGAATCAAATTTATCATTTTTTTGGTTATGTCTTGCATTTTGTATCATAATTAGAAAAGACATTCTCTGCTTACACTAACTTAAAAAATTTTTTTTCATGATTTTATTTAAATTTCTATCCCTTACCTATTTGGAGTCCATTGTTATGTTAACAAGACCACAGATCTTCATACTGTCTTTTTAAATAGCTACCCACAGACTTTAAAAACAATTAATACCAATTCTTAAGCTATTCCAAAAAATAGAAAGCGAAGGAAAACTCCCAGATGCATTTTATGAAGCCAGCATCACTCTGATTCCCAAGCCAGACAGAGACCCAACAAAAAAAGAGAACTACAGGCCAATATCCTTGATGAATACGGATGCAAAAATTCTTAACAAGATCCTTGCAAATCGAATTCAACAGCACATAAAAAGAATTATCCACCAAGATCAAGTGGGATTCATTCCTGGGTTACAGGNTATAGTATGTTTTAATGTCTAATAGGGTTTGCTCTCCTCATACTCTTTTTCTTAGTTTTAGTGTCTATTTCTGAATGTTTCTCTATATAAACTTTAGTGTCAATTTGTCTAAAAACATAAAAGGACCATGGTTGTTTTTCATTGTGAATGAATTAACTTTGTAAATTGATTTGGGGAAAACTGACATCTTTATAGTGTTGTGTCATCAGATTTAAGACCCAGGCAACATTTTTCCAAGTTCATCTATTTTTCATTGAGATGTTTAAAATTTTTTCCTCATGGATTTTATATACTTCTTAATTATATAGCTCTTAATTTGTTTGCTACCATTGTGAATTTTTCCTGTTATTTTTATATTTCGGAAGTTTCTAATTTTCATCATTGATTTTGTTAGTCTTCTAGATTCTCTGGGGATTTTCAAGTTACCACTCTATCACTTCAACATAGATACAATTTAACATTTACCATTTCCTGTGATTCTAATTAACATCTAATTGCATTGACTCTGTCTCTTACACAATATTGAGTCATGAAGATAACAGGATATTTTCCTGATCTTAGTGATCAGGTTTCTGGTGTTCTTCCATTTAGTAAGGCAATACCTAAATGTCTGAAAGTCTAGGCTGTTTGTGTTAACCATTTTAAAGTATTCCTATTTAAAAAAAATATTTTTAGTTTTTATTGTGCACTTTTTTCATAAATACATGTTGAAGGTTTCCAAAGTTTTCTCAGTATTTATGGGAACAAGCCTAGGGTTTTTACCCTTCCATCTATTAATGTTGTAAGATTTTAACAGACTTTCCAAAATTGAAGTAATTTTATATTCTTCCAATAAATCACTTATTTAGAGCATACTCTTAAAGTGTTTTATTTTGCTGATACTATATTTAATATTTCTGCATAGATATTAGGTGACATTGTTTTGAGTTTTTCTGTTTCTTTTTCAGGCTTAGTTATTGATATTATGCCTCTTTCATTGAGAAATAGGGGATTTTCTTTTGTTTTTAGTACTCTAGAATAATTTATAATATGGTGAAATTATCTGGACATTGAACATTTTGTAGAAATTCATAGAAATCTTCTATGCCTGGTGCTTTCTCTAAAGTTGTCCATTTAGATTTTACATCTCTATGTTCCTTTAGCTTTTTGTAAAAGTCTTTTTATTTTGGGTGGTAAGAAGTTGGGGATATAGTATGGAGGTGTGTAATGCTCATTCTTTTAATTTTGCTTATACAAGTATGATATAAATGAATAAAAACTTTATTTTTTTATGGCAACTCATAAGTTCTTGGCTGTAGTTTAATGGGTGAACTTTTATTTTCCTGTTTGCTATTTGTTTTTGTGGTTGTTTTGTTTTAAACTGAATCAAATTGGAATGTATGAGATGAAGAGAGAGGTAAATACCTTTGGTTGCATGCAGTCTTCTGGAATATTTGGTTTGTTACTATTTTAACATTTTTTAAAACTTAAACTTTTTAAAACTTAATTTAAGATTAAAATATGTCCTCATAAGGCTTGTTGCCTTACCTGACCATTGTTCCTATGAGTATTTTCCTATCTCGAGGAGCAACTTATCTATTTGCCAATCAGTGTGACTGCCTGTTTCTGCAAATGTATTAGTCACTTATTTCTGTATAACAAATTATCCCCATATTCTAAGCAGTTAAAAAATAAAACATTTTTCTCAATTTTTGGTAGGATGGGAATCCAGAAGCAGCTTGGCTATTTGGTTCTTCCTTAGTAGTTCTCATTAGGTTGAAGAAAAGCTATTCCGAGGTGTGAGTCATTTAATGGCCTGATTGATGCCACAGGTCAGCCCCTGTTGCTGAGTATGCCACGTGGTCCTCTCCAAAGGCTCTTTACAACATGGCATCTTATTTACCCTAATGCATGTGATCAGAGAAAGAGGCCAAGAGATAGACACACATAGAGAAGGAAAGAACGGAAGATGGAAGCCAAAATCTTTTTATTTATTTTAATTTACTTTAGCATATTTTTAAAAATGTTTTTATTTCTGAAGGGGAGAGAGAGAGTGTGTGTGTGAGCAGGGGAGTGTCAGAGAGAGAGGGAGACACAGAATATGGAACAGGCTCCAGGCTCTGAGTCTAGCTGTCAGCACAGAGCCTGACTCAGGGTTCAAACCCACGAACCATGAGATCATGCCATGAGCCGAACTCGGACACTCAACGAACTGAACCACCCAGGCGCCCCTCCAAAATCTTCTTATAACCCAGTATAAGGATAACATAACTTCTTCCATACTTTTCTAAATTAGAAATGAGCCAGTAAATCAAGCCCAAATTTAAGGAGCTTTAATAAAAATATGGTACCATTTGGGATTGTCTTAGGGACTGCCTTTTCATCGAAATCAAGGTTGTGAGCTTTTGGTGAGCTCTTTAAGACTGTGAGCTTTTGGTGAGCTCTTCGCTTTCATTGTGAGGATAGTTTCCTCCNTTTTGTTTTCTTTTATCTGTAGTCATTGTGTGTGTGGGGGGATGCTCTAGGATCAATCTATCCAACTTTTACAAATCTCTCAAAATACCATTGATACCATCTAAAACTGTCCCCAGATGTTTGGAAAGATAATGTGATCCACAGGACTGCATCTACTTTATCAGCACTGAACCATCAGACAAGCATAATAGGAAAACCTTACATATTAGGTTAAAGTAATCACTGTCAGTTCTCAATTTACTCCAACTTTAAGCTTCTGTAATTCCAGTTCTAAAAGTCTGATATCATCCTCTGTGGGATCCCTGTGAGTCAAAGTCATTGGTGACCCACTTTAATATTTAGGTGTCAAATATTTGGCAACTATTTTATGGATTTGTCTGTCAAGGCTATTTCCTAGCTGATCTGAGACAGCTGTCTGATTGAATGTCTGCCCTATATATTATTAACTTCACTCTTTTAGAACCACTTCCAATGACAAACCATGTCTTGTCATTTTCAACCTTTTTTTACGCCATTACAGTTGACATCTCCTGAGTATCTACATGAAGATTTGTTTCTGCCAACATGAAAATATTTTCCAGAATGAGATGAGTCTTGAACCAATCTCTGCAGTGGTTATTCTCAATTGACTAAATTACATATCATGTGTGTGATGTCAAAATAGAGAAGATAGTGGAATAACAAAACCTTTGACATAAACATACAATATAAAAACAAAACAAGTTTTCTACATTCAATTATTTTTTTTAAAAAATGTCTTATTTCGCCCCGCGTCGGGCTCTGTGCTGACTGCCAGCTCGGAGCCTGGAGCCTGTTTCAGTCTGTGACTCCCTCTCTCTCTGACCCTCCCCTGCTCACGCTGTCTCTCTCTCTGTCTCTCTCCTAGAAATAAATAAAACAAACAAAACAAGTTTTCTACATTCAATTATTTTTTTTTAAAAAATGTCTTATTTTGAGAGAGTGCATACATACAAGTAGATGAGGGGCAGAGAGAGAATCCCAAGCAAGGGCTGTGCCATTTGCCCAGAGCCTGAAGCAGGGCCCAGTCTCCTAACCTTGAGACCATAACCTGAGCTGAAAAACACCCCTAATATTTGGGTGTTTTAAAACACTTTTTACATGTGTTTAAGTATTTGAAAACATAATGCCACTGTTTCAACTGGGGAAGATTTATTACCTCAATTATACAATAAAGGAAAATAAAGATAAGAAAGGACAATAGTTCTCCAGTGATACAGCCATTTTGTTACAGAATCTAAATAGAATCCCAAATCTGACTCCTAGCCCAGAAGTTTCCATAATACTGTTTTTGCCTCTCTTACTACAATAATCCTGAATAATTGAGGTCAGTTTCCACTTGCTTTAGTTAAAATAGTTATGGGCTATTCCCAGAAACGATCAATAGAAACCTCACATTTTACACTTCTCATCCTTAAATACGCTGTCTTCAACCTGCTCTGAAATTTGAACACCCTGGTGTTTTTTTTAACATTGTGACAGACTCCAAGCCAATTTGAGATTCTCTGTATTTTCAGAGTGTCCCTGTAATGTAGATTGAGATGGGACAGTTTTATTCCTTTTGAACTCCTTCCCAGTCTACCGTACAGAGCTCCTGGCCTTAGAATCTCTCAGAGGCTAAGACTATAAATATATAAATTTATTTCTCTTTATTCCTCCTGTCCTATTCATCTCTTGTAATCTCATGGAGGTTCAATTTAGTCTTGATTATGCTATAACCTCTTCCATGTTCAGTGCCAAGTCAACTCCACTTCTTTCCTGTTGTGTCTGAAACAGTTACTGAGATAATTAGGTAAAACTAGAAAAGCAGCCCAAGGTTGACTATGCTTATCTAGATATGTTTTTTAGCGACACTGAAAGAACAAACATAGATCGCGAATACTGTCATAAATGAAAAGTGACTTAGTATGGTAGTATTATATAACCTGGAAACATTATTAATTTAAAAATATATCTAGAAGTACTTGGCATTTCCCAGGTATTAATTAAAAAACACCATATTTGATATAGCATTCATAACATTGCTGTGAAAGAGTCACTTTAATTTTCTACCCTTTTCGAAAGGAGTTTGTGTTACGTTTTACATAGTGAATGAGTTTGTGTACTCACACATGCTTAGATGGGGAGAGACCAAACTGATTCCTTCTTAAAGCATTAGCTGAGGCTTAGGCCTGACTTTTTTTTTTTTAAATTTTTTTAATGTTTTATTTATTTTTGAAAGAGAGATAAAGACAGCATGAGCAGGGGAGGGTCAGAGAGAAAGGGAGTCACAGAATCCAAAGACAGACTCCAGGCTCTGATCCAGCTGTCAGCAGAGAGCCTGATGTGGGGCTCAAACCCACAGACCGTGAGATCATGACCTGAGCTGAAGTCAGAGGCTTAACCAACTGAGCCACCCAGGTGCCCCTAGGCCTGACTTTTGAAAGTACTGTGTACTGTTCTGTACAAAGCAGGGAGAGCATTTTCAGGTTTCTGTATGAGGTGAAGGAAAAAGACAATGAGAATAGTATGGAATCATGAAGTAGAAGAAGAATCATCAAAACTTTTATAAAGTTATTAACCTTATCACTTGGTGTAAGTAAATTATTATTTTTTTTATAGGAATCAGTAGGCTGGATTTCATAACCAACGTATCAGACAAAAAGGAACAGACATTTATGGTGACTTTGAATTCTTTTCTGAAATTTTGCACATTCATAAAATTGGTTTGGATCAAGTTTAATCTGCTTTCTGGGAGGCCAAAGTGCCTAGCTTGTATCTGGTTTATACAGTGGTATAGTAATTATCACAAGATTGAAATTTGCTAAAAATTTCTACACATTTCAGTTAGAATGTATGTCAATAAAATAAGAAAATTATATGAAAGAATATCAATCATGAACCTCTAAGTAAAAGAGGATGTGATTCTGTAGTTCATCAGTGTATCATACTTAAGAATATTCGAATCAGAAGGAAGAGTTACACCATCATAAATGCTTGAGCTGCATTTGGGAGGGCAATGAAAAATTTCTAGTTGACTAGGTAACCATAATTTATCTAAAATTTATAGTGAGAACCATGGCATCAGATTTAGGTTTGACATCTAGATCCCTATATGTCAGCGTAAAAACCTTGGAAAAGTTAATCTTTCTGTTTGACTCTCTGAGTTTAATAACATATTATCTATCATAGGATCATTGTGATGACTAACATAAATGAGGTAATAAAGGATAGAATTTTGGAAGTGTAATATGGACCCATAAAACCATAATGCTATTTATTATCATTATTTTTGTCTCTTGTAAATTTTTTTAAGTTTATTTATTTTGAGAGAGAGCAAGCAGGTGAGGGACAGAGAGAGAGAGGGAGACAGAATCCAAGCATGTTTCACACTGTCCATACAGTGCTCAATGTGGGGCTCAAACCTATAAACAGTGAGATCATGATCTGAGCCAAAATCAAGAGTTGGACACTTACTCGACTGATCAACCTAGGCACCCTCGGGGCTTGTAAATTTTAAGTTAAATTGGCCTCCTTGGTATTCTGTGGTGAAATGGGCAGAATGTATGAAGTATTTCTGCTGCATCCTGAAGCATTATGACTGTCTTAGAGAAAAGCACCTGTGTGACCCCAGAGCTCTAATGTGAACTAGCCACTGTTTTCTGGGAAAACCAGTTTTTCCTTGAAAGGACAACTTCAGACAGACTGGTTATTCAGACTTGAGGATTTGGCAGGTACATTATAGAGATGAATGTCATTTCAAGGAAAACAATTGAAAATATGAGTTGCCAATGATAAATTTAGGTTTTAGAGCAAAATTAGAAATTTGGGAAACCTGTATCTGCCATAGTGAGCTTGGCAGACTCTAATGAGATTGGCGGGGATATTAGGAATCGTGATTTTTTAGTATGGTTTGGTAAAGTGTATCAACTTTTATAATGTCCCTATAATTCAGTGAACCACTATTTTTCAAGTAATAAATATATGAGATTTAAAAAATCTGCATGGATATTTAAAGTACAGGGTAGGCCAACGGAGTTCAACATAAGAGTACATAAAGTTCTTTGGTAACAATCCAGATTGCACGTTACAGTTGTAACCTTTAAGACAGTATCCCTTACAGTTTTTTAGTGTTGAATCGAGAAATATCTACAGTTAACTGAAAAGGTTATTAAAATACTCCTTCCATATTACATATGTGAGGGCAGATTTTCTCCACATACACAAACCAAAACTAACATAATACAACAAACTGAATTCAGAAGTGTATTTGGGAATCAACATTCTGTCTTCTGGAAATCCAGACATTAAAGAGGTTTGTAAATCTATAGAATACCAGTTCTATGCTAGCTAATTCTTTTGTTTTGGGAAACAGTTCTCATTTAAAAACAAAAAAAGTTGGCCTCCTTGGTATTTGTCACGCTCACTTAGTGTTTATGTATCAAGGCAACTTTGGACGTAAGATTTGTCTGCTTTGGAGCTCACTTCCCTCATTTGTTTTCATAACTCATTGCCTTGTTTCATTTGGTTTCTTTTTAGAAAGACTTAATCAGAGATACCTTCCTTACCTAATCAAAAAGTGTTCTCAACTATTTTTCTTTATATCAATCACTATTTGGTATTGGATTTTTTTTTATAGTTTTCCTTTCACACTGATATGGAAACTTCATGAGCAGAGAGACCTATAGACCTCACCCCATTTTCCCAGTGCATTTTTTTTTTTTTTTTACTGAAACAAATATTTTTTACGGGATTGTGGTCAAGAGTGCATAGGAAGTTTACAGAGTAGCATATTCTTGTAAAAAGTCTTATGGAATAATCAATGGAAAAGCAACAAAACAAGCTGTACCATAAATAGTTGAAGAAAATTGTCATGAATGGGAAAGAGTAATACAAAGTATCTAAATACTCCCAGATATGTTTAATTTTACTTTCACAGATAAAATTTCAGTACATGTAAAATAATGTTTACATATATATTTTACATACATGAATATATATGTACATGTATGTGTATATTTTACATATACTTTAATTTTACATCTTTTATATTCATATGTATATTATATATATTTCAGTATGTGTAAAATTTCAATATAAGTAAGTTAACCTTTACTAACTTGCATTAGCTGAAAAAATATATACATTCTAAAATGTTGACTAAATTTTGAAAGGTGTTTAATGCACAGATTTGGAGGCAGGAGGTTTGAATTTCAAAGTATATTAATAGTAGTTCAATGAAAATTCATCGTGTGGTAGATCATTGTGTGATAGAAATCATTGTGGTAGTAAGGTGCCCTAGTCTTCTGTCTTTCTTTACTTAATCCACAACCCCACCAACAACAGTCACACAGGTGGGCACATAATACAGATTATGCATTTATATTTTTCTGTGAAAATTCTTGATTTGATACTGGAAACATTTACCTGCTCGAAAAAAAGTGGCAAAGTAGTATTGGGAGAGAAAGAGCCAATAGGAAGCAAAGACCTAATTATATGTCCGTAAGAGTATAGAATGAAGTTATTCCTTGACAAGTAGAGATTGATTCATCGTAGTAATTCGATTTCTAAGGACTGACAACCATGATCCCTGTAATTTATTCAGTTCTGTAAGCTTTTTGTATATTTTCCAAATACATGAGCCAAAGGGTTTACCTTTTGAGACTATTCGGAGCACTTTTTAACTTATAACGACAAAATGTTTGCCATTGCTGGAGTCAAACAGTTTTGAAAAATCTGAATTGACGGTAGGTTCAAGAGCTTTTTTTTTTTTTTTTTTAATTTATCCATTTCTGAGAGAGAGAGAGAGAACATGAACAAGGGAGGGTCAGAGAGAGAAGGAGACACAGAATCCAAAACAGGCTCCGAGCTAGCTGTCAGCACAGAACCCGATGCAGGGTTCAAATCCACGAACCATGAGATTATGACCTGAGCCTAAGTCCATGCTTAACCAACTGAACCACCCAGGCGCCCCAGTTCAAGAGCTTTATCAGTAATTCACAAAAATGGGCAAAATGTATCATGTTTTACAAATGTATTTGATCACAAAATATTCTATTATCTCCAAAAAATAAACTGCTTTATGGTAAAGACCAAGTTTACCATAAAATCTTAGATTTACTTTTTCTCCTATATGATCTCATACTAATTTCTGTATTTTTATTAAATGGGGTTCTCTTTGTATCTGAATACTTACGGCATATCAGACCATTAAATATTTAGCAAATCTCCTTAATACTTTTCACAAATCTATTCCATTTTATGTGCTTTCCCTCTGTTTAATAGTTTATTCAAGATTCAGTAGTCTTCTTCCAGAAACCTATTTCCACTCACATTGTTAGAGTTCAGTTTTTTCTTTCTGCAGCCATTTTTAATGCTTGTCATTTTCATCTTCTATTTCTACTGTCTCAAACATTGAATTATAATTACGTCTTTGTCTCTTTGTCAATTTGTCTCTTGCCCTAGATTATAAGCTTTTTAATTTCTGGGACAACATTTTATTCATTCTTATGTCCTCATTACTGTATGCAATATATGATAGAGGATAACATCTGGAGTTGACCTGAATTAAAATTATTAGTCACAAATTACAATATTGCACAGAATCTGGGTTCATCTTGATGGCTCCATAAATGTTTTTCTTCCTCTATTTCCTTTTTAAGCATGACTTTACATGGAGTATAAAGGCAGAAGCTGAAAGAAGAGGTAGAACATCGGAAAGAGTTCTATTAGTAACCATTTTACTTAGTCTGGATATGAGGCCCTGGCTACTCTTCATTAGTGTGTTCAGTTCATTCACCCTCCTTTGTCTCCACACTTTGCATTTGATTTTTCTGCCATGTACTGTCACCTGCTGCTGTCCTTTTCTACAGTTCAGTAGAGACTTAATGATTCTAAGCATCCTATAAAGATTTTTATAACAGCTCTACTTCTTCTCTTCAGTGCTATTCTTATAATTCTCGGTGATTTCAGTGTACAAGTAGATGACCCTTCCTATAATCTAACCTCAATTTTAACTTCTAATCTTGCAGTCAGCTTCTCTCCTACCACTACTGCAGCCACCACATCCGTGAATGGCCATTATCATTAATTGTTAACAAGTATCCTACCCTTCAAAGTGTTCTATGTTTGTAACAATCTAATCCCACAGAACTCTAACATGTATGTATTCTACTTTACTGTCCTAATCTTCTAACCTTTCTTTTGATTCAAAGTTGGTTCATTACTCTTAAAACTCCATGTGCACACATTCACCTCCTAGACCCTTCTATAGACCCCTATGGTGTTTTAAGTTATGCTGCATGAAACTAATTAAATACACCATTCTTTCTGCTTCATACCTGTACTCACCAAGCTGACTGTGGCTGGAGAAAACATGCAAGTTATCTGACTTGTCTCAACTTAAAGTCATGAGCATTAACCTCAAGTGGATTCTTAGAACTTTCAAGCAATCAGAAAACATTTCATTCACTATTGCAATATCCTAGAAATAGAATGAATTTTCACTTTTCCTAATATCACCAGCAATTCCTTTGTTTTCCTCACCCCAGCATTTGTGCTGCTTCCTATTTCTCAAAGAGAAGTGAAGCAATCAGAACAATAATCCGTCTGTGACCTGCCATCACTATCTGAACCTACCCACCTACGTCTGTTTGGCTATGGTGGAGAAAATACCCATTTTCCTATCAATGCTTCACTTCAGTGCTTCTACACTGGTTTTTATTCCCTCTGAAAATTATGGTCAATCTGTTATCCCCCTTTCTTGTTTGTAATTTTTATCTAGTCAATTTGATCTTGCTTTTCGGGATAAAGCCATGTGTCATGTCTTCTGTTTTAAGAGCAAACCACCATTCCCTAACCTAATGCCCCTCCCTTCAGTTTTTAAACCATCTACACTTACAGTAAAATTCAACAGCTTTGACTCTAATATTTCCCTTTTTATCTACTTTCTCATCTCATAAAGCCATTCCAATAAAACTTTCTAAGATTATTTTCCATGTTAAGAGTGCTATTTCTTCCAATAGTGGAAAATTGAGTCCTTGACTTTGCAGACAGTACACTCATTTTTCGTCTTTATTCACAAGCCCCTCCTTTTTGTTCTCTTTACTAGTTTACATCTCATCTTCTTGACTTCTACACATTAAAATAGTTTAAGTTTCAATTTTTGTCACCTTTCTATCTGCACAAAATTTCTTGGTGATTTCGTCTATACTGTGGTTCAAATACCATACATATATTCATACCTTCTCATTGAACTCTCAGATTTACAAATTGAACTTTCTGTTTACCCTCTCTGTTGAAATGTCTGTATTAATCTTGAGACACCTATCAATCTAAACTGAACTTCTCCATCAGACCTAAAACCTAGATATTTTACTATGGTTCCTATCCAATCAGCAGATCTTTTGGCTCTGATTCCTTGATACATGCAAAATACAGGCATCTATTATCACCTCTTCTGCCAGCTAACTTCAAATAGTCTCTAATTTTATGAAAAATCACTGGAATTTTGTTGGGATAGCATTGTATCTCTATATTGCTTACTGTAGAATGCATATTTTAACACTACTGGTTCTTTTAATCAAGGAGCATGGGATTTCTTTCCCTTTGAGTTGTCATTCTTTCCATCAGTGTCTTAGAATTTTCACTGTATATTCAGTGATGCTTCAGCACCTTCAATTTATTCCTGAGCATCTCATTTTTCTTAAAGCTATTGTAAATAGGACTGTCATCTTAAATTTTTCTTCAGATAGTTCATTGATAGTGAATAGGAAAGCAATTGATTTTTGTATGTTGTTGTATCCTGAAAGTTTACTAAATTTTTACTAAATTCATACTAACAAATTTTTTTTGTGGAGTCTTTAGGTTTTTTTTTTATATAATGTCTTCTATAAAGAGACTGTTTTACTTTTTACTTTTTATTCCAGATATGTCTTATTTCTATTATTGCTTAACTGTTCTAGCTAGGACTGTATTTTGTGGGATAGGAGTGATGATTGTGGGAAAACTTTTCTTGTTCCTGTTAAGACAAAATGGCTGCCTTCAATAAAAATATGGTTTCTTAATTAGGATAAATTGTAATAGTTTAAAAATTAACATTAAAACCTAGAGTAGCCTCTAAAGAATGATATAATTATACATGGTACTTCTGATGAGAATAGAGTGAAAAAATAATCCTAAATATTTCAAGAAAGAGTAGCAAAAGTAAAATGAAAAGGAAACAAATGGAAAACAAAGAAGATGATTGACTTAATTTCAACCCATACCAATGACCACATTAAATGTAGTTGGGCTCATAGATCCAAATAAAAAGTTAGAGATTATCAATATTAGTAAGTGAGGACACCACTGTATGCTCCTTGTAAGAGGTGAATTCTGGGGTGTCCATGTGGCTCAATCAGTTGCATGTCTTGCTTCAGCTCAGGTCATTATCTTTCAGTTCATGAGTTCAAGCTCCACATCAGGCTCTGTGTTGATAGCTCAGAGTCTGGACCTTGCTTCAGATTGTCTCCCTTTATCTCTCTGTCCCCCTTCCACTCTCTGTCTCAAAAATAAACATTAAAGGGGCACCTGGGTGGCTCAGTCGGTTAAGCGTCCGACTTTGGCTTAGGTCATGATCTCCTGGTTTGTGAGATAGAGCCCCGCATCGGGCTCTGTGCTGACAGCTCAGAGCCTGGAGCCTGCTTCGGAATCTGTGACTCCCTCTCTCTCTGTCCCTTTCCCACTCACATTCTGTCTCTCTCTGTCTCTCAAAAAATAAATAAATGTTAAAAAATTTAAAAAAAATAAAAAATAAAAACACCACAAATAGGTGGCGGTCAAAATGCTAGAAAGAAATATACCATGTAAACAGTAACTCTAAGAAACCTAACATGGTATATACTACCGTGAGACAGATTTGGCTTCAAAACAGTGTTACCAGAGATATATAAATACTGTAATAGTCATATGTACTTAATAGAGCTTCACCTATATCCTACAACATAATTCCAAATGTATAGTAGAAACATAATGGATTGAAAGACAAAAGGACATATTCATAATTACAAAATTGAGACTTAACATTCCTCTCAATTGCAAGAAGTAGAAAAGTACGGATACATGGACACACATTTGAGCATTGCTGCCAGTAATTTGAGGTAATAGAGAGCTATAGAACGCTATAGCCAATAAATGGAATACACATGGTTTTTCTTTTTCTTTTTCTTTTTTTTTTTTTTTTAAGTCTGTGAACCTTCCCTGTTATTGGAGTGCATATTTGTGCAACCCTAAAATTTGTATTTTGAAGCCCTAACTCCCAATGAGATGGTATTTGGAGTTAGGTCCTTGAGGAAATGGTTACATTTAGGGGAGGTCATGTGGGTGGAGTCCTTATGATAGGGTTAATATGCTTATAAAAGGAGGAAATAAGCCAGAAACAGGGCTCTCACCAGAACCCCATAAAGCTGGCACCCTGACAACAGAATAATAGTCACCAGAGTTGTGAGAAATACATTTCTGTTAAGTCACCTAGTCTGAGGTCTTTTTAAAATATTTATTTATTGTGGGGGAGAGGCAGAAAAATAAGGGAGAGAATTCCCTCAGAGCTCGGCCTTCTCAGATCTCAACATGGGGATCAGTCTCATAAACTGTGAGATCATTACCCGAGTCAAAACCAAGAGTCAGATGCTTATGCAACTGAACTACCCATACACGTTTGGTATGCGGTACTTTCTAATAAGAACCCTGTAAGACTAAGGCATACCCCAGTGTAGACCATGTACTAGCCTATAATATAAGCCATAGTCAATTTCAAAAGTTGAAACCTTTCTCAATATGCTTTATGATAATTAATAATTAATAAAAACATGTAGATAACCCCAAGTTACTTGGCAACTAATCAATATACTTGTTTTATTTTAAACTTTGAAGTATAGTTGACCCAGAATGTTAGATTAGTTTCAGGTATACAATGTAATGATTCCACAAGTCAGTGTTTTGTTCTGCTCACAAGTGTAGCTATATCTGTCACCAGGTAATGCTATTATAACATCATTGATGATTATTCCTCTACTATAGCTTTCTTCCTTGTGAGTTATTCATCCCATACCTGGAAATCTGTATCTCCTACTCCCTTTAACCCATTTTGCCCAACGCCCATCCTCAGTGAGAAATTAGAAAATATTTTTAACTGAACACTAATGAAAACACACTGTATTAAATTTTGTGGGATGCAGCTGAAGCGGTGATATGAGAAAAAGTCCTAATTATACATGTTTATATTAGAAAAAAGTAACACGTAAATATAAATGTTCTAAACTGTTATCTTTAGAATCTGGCAAGGAAGGGGGTGGAAATAAAGCCAAACAAACCCAACATAAATAGGGGGAAAAAACCCAAACACCTTGTATCATTCTACATATATGAAGTAGAACCTGCAATACTAATTTGAAATTAGAGTAATGCTTGCCTCTGTGATACAGGTGGAGGAAAGGGGCATGAGGGAAGATTTTAGGGTGATGGCAGTGCTCCATATTTTGATGTGTCAATTTCATGTGTGTATAGGTTGGTACAAACTAAAATGTACAATAAATATCTGTATTTTCTGTGTATAATTTTAATTTAGGAAAAAACTCAAAGCCGTCATATATAAATTCGTTAACCTATCAAAAACAGCATGTCAGAGTATACTTATGCTTGGGATACATTATGATAATTTATATTCTATTTTCTATTTCTATTTTTTTAAATTTAATACAGCTGGTCCCAAATATTTATTTCATCACCTTAAGATCACTGCTTGCTGGATAAAGAACAATACCTTAGAATCCAGAAAGTACTTTTACTTTTACAGTGTGATCATTGAATATAGAGAACAAGACTTGAAACTAATTTGTTTCTATATTTGAAATATGAATTAATGCAAAGAAACATTTCATTGCTTGCATTAGTAATTCATTGTTTAGGACCTTCTCTCTTGGTGGGGGAGGGGGAGAATTCTATGTAGTCATTACTCAGCAGCTGTAATATGTTAGGCTAAAATGGGACCAGTTTTTTATCTGAAATAACAATCCTCACAGCTGGCAAGTGTTAGACCATTATCTCTTAGAACTTCTGTAAAATCTGTAGCAAGTTATCTTTAAAAATGCAAGAAATCAGTATCTATTGAATTTTTGTTATTTCGTTTGTGTTCATGTTTTTAAGCTTGGTTGAAAATCACATGTACATGCATACTCATACATACATGCTCAAATCTTTCAACAAATAGACTTGACAGAAATGTGTAAGTCAAGAAATAAAGTGGAACTGTAATAAATGAAGAGTTATAATGATCAGATAGGCACACAGTTTCTTTCAAATATAGCACATAAGATATGTGGGGGTGAGGTGGGGATAAAACCATTACATGAAGATAAATTCTTTTGAGGATGTCATTTCTGCTTAAAATGTAGGTGTTTCTTTATGTAGGACTTGCATGGGTGTCAGTGTGATTGTATGTAAAAAGATGTGAAGTGGGAAATGAATATTTTTAGTGGACACATCTACTTATGAAGACATCAATATTTGAGTCTCTGGTTTCTAGGCCTCCTTGTTTATCCTAGCAAGGATTGAGAGAACTGAAAGGAACTGAAACCAATTTGTCTCTTTCACCCTGGAGAAGAGTATCTTTTATGATAGGAAAATGATATTGGAGGGAGAAAGACACGGGATGCATGCTGTATCAGTGCTTGAGGCTGTCATACGATAATTGGGTGACAAAATCCCAGGCTTTACCACAGCATCTTAGACATTTTTCAAGAATGTGTAGAAGAATTAAATTGCTTTGTCTTTGCTTTTGGATGTTCATCTGAATTCAGCAACATGCTAAAATAGTCCTAAAGAGACCCGCTTTTAGAGTTTTATTAGTAAGTTCAGACTTTTTATGTGTTTAAAGCTATTTTGTTTTCAGAATTAAAGTAGCTCATTATTACAGAGTGTCTCTTTTTGTGTTAAAAGTGTGGTGAATTCATGATAATCATTTGCTTCACTAATGTGCTTTCAGTTTTTGTGTCCTCATGTTCTTTATATTCTGCTTCATTGTTTTCTGTTTAGATTTAGTTTTGTGTTTTTCAACTTTAAATACTTTGTTCGCTATTTTGGCCAAATATACATGTAGCAATGCCAGGTCTTCTTACCCACAAATCTTTGATTTATTCCTCCCATTACTGTGAACTCTGCCTCAAATTGATAATTATTTTTTAGCATTAATAGTATTTCTTTTCATGGAATAACTTAATAGTTGCTGATGGGTTAGAATGACTACTGTAATACTGATAACCTTGCTCACTGATTGTTAGGTAGCCCGACCTAGTTGACATGGCTGCCTTTTCCTTCTCCCAGTGGCAGTAACTTTTGTGAAGTGCCATTGTTGGCTCAATTGTGTCTGTTTCCAAGGCAGCCTTACCAGAAACAGTGCATATGTCCACTCCTTGCTCCTTCAGTGAAAACTCTTCCAGAAGGGTTAGAGTGACTTACAATAGATCAGGAAATCAGAAGCCAGTATCCTGCATACCCTTTGCTCTTAATGAGAACCATAATTTGATTAATCAGATGGATGAACAAAAACTCATGTCATTCTCAGTAGTAGCACTTTAGGATCTGTTCCTCCCAGTATTGAATCCATTTACAGCATTGGACTTCTGCCTTGGCATGTTCTTTTAATTTTCAAAATTGAACTGCTGCCTGGGATGCCTTGTTTCTGTCGTCTGCTTATTAGTTGGAACTCTGGAGGCCAAGAGTTACCTGAATGGTATCCAAAGTACTAATTTCTTAGACAGTATTCAGTTTACCACTTTGCTCTTTCTCTTGGAACCAACCTTTGCAACTTTGGTAATTCTGATATTCTGTTACTCTAATCTGGGATTTCTGAAGCTCTAGTGGTATATAGACTCATGAATGGCTTGTATGTGAACTCATCTATACACATTTTTTTCAAACAATGTACATTTAACCTCTGAGATATTAATACTTTTATTTCTGTATCTGATGCTGATTAGGATACAAGGACTCCAGAATATTGCTGTCTGAATAATCAAAGCCTTAAAATGTTCAGTGTGTTATAGGCTGCTATGCTTGGCATTAAAACTAAATGGAAAACTTTGCTTTATATCTGAATACATTTATTGGGACACAAATTACTGTGAAGCTATGAAAGGAATGATTAAATCTATTTTATTACTGTATAATCAACTATTTCATATCCAATTAACTATATAGTGATGAAATAGTGACATTCTATTTATTAGAATTAGACTTAGAATTCTAATTTGGAATTCTATGTTTTTTGTATTTCCAAATCTAATATTAAAACATACCTTTAGGGATACCTGGGTGGCTCAGTTGCTTAAGCCTCCACCTCTTGGTTTCAGCAGAGATCATGATCCCATGGTTCGTCAGATCAAGTTCCACATGGGGCTCTACACTTATAGCACAGATCCTGTTTGGGATTCCCTCTCCCCCTCTCTCTGCTCCTCCCCCACTCATTCACTCACTTCCAAAATAAGTAAACTTAAAAACATACCTTTAACGTTTCTGTATGTTTGGTATTGAAAATTATTTCTATAATCTGAAAACAAAATTAGAAGCAATGGAATGAAATTCGTATTCAGTAACTCTTTGGTGTATTAAGTACTTTTAAACGTTTCATGTAGGTAAACAGTAGTTTCAAAAGTTAGTGTTTCCTTAGCGTTATCTAAATAGGATGAAGACCAATGAAATTCAGTATTGTGAATTATTGCTCAAACTACCCTGTCTCCTCAGCTCCCTAGCACTTCTGAAATTGAGGCTCTCAAAATTTCTCACCTAAATTATTGCAGTAGTCTCTTAAACATTTCCTTCCCCATTAATGTCATCCTGTTTCCCATTCACCATGCACACTGATGCCAAGTGATTTTTCTGAAGTACTTGATTAGCTCATTCTGTGGACATCAAGCATTTCAAGTTTCTTCAGTTGCCCTCCGTATAAAATTTTAAACCTTTGTGCAAGATGCAGAAGTTCCTCATTCTGGTTCCTTACTTATTTCTTAAAACCATGCCTTTTATATTCAAATTTGATTTCCTAGGCTTTGACTTTGTAAATGATAGTTCCCAATTTCTTTGACAAGATGGCTTTCAGTTAGGGTCAACTAATAGGCATTAGGAGAAAATCAGATGATGAGAATATAGATAAGAGCCTTTCTTTATATTTCCAATTTCCTGTCAGTATTCTTTTAGTGACCATGGTCAGTTTCTACCAATTTCCAAAGTCCTTTGCAGTACCAGCGTCACTGGGCTGGCTTACTGGTACTAAGAGTGAACAAGCTATACCTTATTGTGAGAGTACCAGCCATGCCAGTCTCTTAATCTGCTGAGAAACAAACTGGCTTCTCTCAGGCTGTCAACCACATGGCTGATTCCCTGCCAAGGCTTATCTCTTTCTCCTTGGTAGAACAACGTAGAGGTCCAGGATTGCAGGGTCCCTCTAAGAACCCACCTCATGCAGAGCTTCTTTGTACCACTGGATTCTCTAATAACATCTCTTTTAGGTTTCTTAGCAGTAGGGTTTGGAACTGATTTCTGTAATTATTTTCTAGATAACCACAAGGAAATAACTTTGTTCTTATCCAGTACACGTTTAATCAGTTCCAGTTAGCAAACTTCATCTCTAAATCTGTAAGTGCAACTCTGTAATGGTAAATTTTTAACAACTGGTTCTCGGGTGGGGTGGGAAAGGGATACATGACTTCACATTTGCTCGTTTCTAAGGTGTGAATAGTTCCCACCATGGCAGATTCCAAACTACCAATATGATGTCCCTGGATATGGAATTAGACAAGTACACAACTGACTCCCCATTTTGGACCCCTTTCAGCACAGAGTATTTTCTGTGTTGTGACTGCACCATGAGTGAAGCTTTTTAGGAAATGTACCCTCACAGATGGAATTCTGAGATTGTTTCTTTAAAATGTGAGAAGGGGCGCCTGGGTGGCTTAGTCGGTTAAGNATATGAGATGTGTTGGCCTCTGGATTAAATTACCATCACTGATCACTTAGATTGAAGTACTGCAGGAAGGGCAGGCTTTGGTGAGACATGTGGCTGCTACTGTACATGAGTGTTAGTGACAGCAGCTGCTGATGGGATGGTATAAATCTGAACAGAGTTTACAGGATGAAAAGGATAAGCTCAAGAAATAAAACTTTAAGTCACAGTGATAAGGGCAGAGTTTTACTATGGTAGACCTCTTGTAGCTATAAGGTACATGTGACTGAAAATTATACCCAAATGTAACTTAAAATTTTTTTTCAATGTTTTTATTTGTGTGTGTGTGTGTGTGAGAGAGAGAGAGAGTAAGAATGAGAGAGACAGACAGACAGACAGCATGAGCAGAGGAGGGTCAGAGAGAGAGGGAGACACAGAATCCAAAGACAGGCTCCAGGCTCTGAGCTAGCTGTCAGCACAGAGCCTGACTTGGGGCTCAAACCCACGAACTGTGAGATCACGACCTGAGCTGAAGTCATGTCACGCAGGTGCCTCTATACCCAAATGTAATTAACTATGTTGCAGGATTACCCTGTAAGCTGAAGCCAGAAATTTATCAAGTATTTAATGTATCAACTAGACTCTTTTGTAAAGAAGTAGATTAATAACTTAAATGGACTCAAATGATTCTGAAAGATGTCCAAGGCTTTATTGTCAATGGAAGCAACCCATTTTTTTTTTTTTTGCCTTACAAACATTGTAAAACAGAATGCTTATTACTCTGAAGATCCATTACTTCAATCCCCTATTTCCTCTATAACTAGATTATAAGATGCTGTAGGTATTCAAGTATCACATGGACACAGAAAAACAATATTTTTGCTAATTTATATTTATGGAGGCTTAAAGGGAAAATGTGTAAAATTGGATTTGAAAGATGTTAAACTGAGGAGGATAAAATATAATCATGTGAGAAATTTATCCTTAAAGGTAACTTCTCAGATATGGATTCTGTGTTGGAAGTGGCTCAAATAATTTGTGATGAGCTGTTTGAAAGCTGAATTCAATAGTGGCTGTTCGTTACTGAGGTTAAAGTGTCAAAATTTATTTGATATAATGTAAGAGGATGAATGAAATGGACATGCAGTGGAGAAGGAGAGAATTTTTTATGAAAGACCTGCACCTATACATACTGGCACATACTCAGGACTCAGAAGAATAACCCTTTATTCAAGAGTTGAGAGAGGTGCCTCGGTGGCTCAAGTGGGTTCAGTGTCTGATTTCGGCTTAGGTCATGATCTCCTGGTTCTTGAGGCCAAACCCCACATTGGGCTCTGTGCTGACATCTAAAAGCCTAGATTCTGCTTCCCCTTCTCTCTAAAATAAACAGGTGACTGACTGACTGACTGCCTTGAGAAATGTGTTAGTGAAGGAGAACCAACTTCCATATAAACCTCTGTGATTGCTGGACCTTTTAGGAGGGGATAATGGTAATAGATGCTGTTACGAAGATATTCCTAATTTAAATGGAAATTTTGGAGTGAGAGAGGCTTTACAGCTATCTTAATCTCAAGAAATAAAGGGGATACAATTATATTTGGAAGCAGGGACAATAGAGTAACAAATAGATTTAAACAGATTTTTGTGGTGATAAAATGATCCCCAGTTTACTAAGACTTGAACTATATAAACAGTGTACAGAAGTGCTTGATTAAATGTTCATTTTCCAAATCTCAAGACACAAAACCTGAATTTACTCAGTAGAATATCTCAAGATCATATGAAATTGATAGATTATAAATCTTCTGTAGGCTATATTTATTAGAAACTGTGGTTACTTATGAAAACTTTACCAGCATAAAATCAAACTATCCAAAAATAAACAAATAAAACTATCAATGCTTTTCGCATATTGATATTGGTCCCGGACACTCAGTGCGTGAGTGTGGCCCACCAATCACAGTGGAGTTATTATGAGCCTCAGTTAAGTTTGGGTACAGATCTTGCACAAGGTAGGCCATTTGGTTCGTGGAACTACTCTGTCATTCTTAAGTTTGTCAATGTATAAATGGAATAAATTTATGGTAATTCCAAATTGGTTTTCCAACCGATGGACCAACAGTTGTTATATCATGTAGTACTATGTGGAAGCCCTTTGGTAGTCTTTGTTTTTTTTTTTTTTTAACCAATCTGATAAAAAAAATATTGTAGGGGAGCCTGGGTGGCTCAGTGAGCTAAGTGTCCAACTTCAGCTCAGGTAATGATCTCACGGTTTGTGAGTTTGAGCCTTGCATCATGCTCTGTGCAGACAGCTCAGAGCCTGGAGCCTGCTTCAGATTCTGTGTCTCCCTCGCTCTGTAACCCTCCCCTGCTCACACTCTGTGTCATTCTTTCAAAAATAATAAACATTAAAAATTTAAAAAAAATATTGTATATTGTGGTAGATTCAATTGATGCCATTAAAGACAACTTTGGAAAAGGAGATTAGTGGTTTCTCAAATTCTTTCTTTCCCTTTTTTAGTGTTTATTTTTGAGAGAGAGAAACAGAACATGAGTGGGAGAGGCAGAGAGAGAGGGAGTCCCAGAATCCGAAGCAAGGTCCAGGCTCTGAGCTGTCAGCACAGATTCCGACACGGGGCTTGAACTCACAAACTGTGAGATCACGATCTTAGCCACCCAAGCACCTGTCACATTCTTATTTATCTTGAACATTAAGTCTATTTAGAATATTTAATAATCTCTGTACATTGTAGTGAAATTTTACTTGGTCCTTATTTCAATTACACTGCAGTTTCAAGTGTGATATCCTAACTGGAACAAGACTTGTGTAACTGAAGCTCCACATATAGCCATTGTTCCTTGCACTCTTCTAATTAAGAAGATTACCAGGAATAGTTTCTTTTACCTGGAGAGGAAAACAGTATATTTTCATGGTCTTGTGTCAGGTCTATATTAATTGTCATCCTCTCTGGGGAGAGTAGGGTGGAGGTCTTGAATTCCTTTACATAATGAAAAATATAACTGATTATTTTTTATTTTTTTATTTTTTAAGTTCTCAATAAAACTTAACTATTTCAATTCTTTTTTAATTTTTTTTTTTTTACAAGTGGTTTATTGTCAAGTTGGTTTCCATTTATTGATGAGAACATGCTGATTAGCCTTGAGGTTGAAGGAGCAAATCAGTTAGGATGCATATCTACTGGAAGGGTAAAAAATCTTGTGAAAACTCAGGGTTCTTCCACTTCAGAGGAATTTACAGGGGACTAATAGTCTGAAAGATTGTCATGGCATTCTTTTAAGTTGGGACACAAGTTGCTATTACGTATAGAGTCTATCACGAAGACGTAAAAAGCTTTTCGGGCCCCCTAACTATTGGGGGCAGCATACATTGCATTCAGTGCATAAGGCTGCAGAGTTTGAGTGGGATTCTGAGCCTGAAAATTTCTGCAACAATTTCAGAATGGGATGAAAAATGTTCTCCTTGACTGGTCTTTCTAACCCAGTAGATCCAATAATACTCTAATAAATCTGTATATTATATTAAACCTCTGAAAATCCCCAGCAGAAGATTGACACAGTAGATCTCTAGGGATTTTGGTTGTTCTTCAGATGCCAGAGATGCTCTTCATAGTTGACTGTCGGGCTTTAGAACTTAATACCTATCCTTGGGACATAAGGTGCTCATGCAGCCTGATGTGCCATTATTAATTGTAAGTAATTTATCACGTTATAAGTTTTGGTGCTGCAGCAAAACACACTGTCCTAGTGAAAATGGTTTATATGCTCCTGACTGAGCAAGGGCAGTTCCTCACATACAAATTTAAGTGTGGCTCAAATACTTACAAAGTATCCACTCCTAAACTGCTAGTCTTTCCCCTCAATCCACATCTATTTACTCACAGGGAGGTGTTTTATTTTTTTAACTTTTTATTTTTATTTTTTTCTAGGAGAGACAGCGTGAGCGGGGGAGGGTCAGAAAGAGAGGGAGACACAGACTCTGAAGCAGGCTCCAGGCTCTGAGCTGGCAGTCAGCACAGAGCCCGACGCGGGGCTCGAACCCACAAACTGCGAGATCATGACCTAAGCGAAAGTCAGACGCTTAACTGACTAAGCCACCCAGGCACCCACACAGGGAGTTTTTGAATGCTTGTCAATTTTTTTAAAGTCTAGGTTCTACCCAGTATTTTTATTTCAACTGCCAACAGGCTGCCTGATCATGAGAAGGATCCCTATAAGACACTAGCAAAGTCAGTAAGAAATATGTTTGCTGTGTTTGAATCTGGAGAAGTCAGATATGTACTTGTCCACTTAGGATCAGAAAGTAATAGTTTGGCTGGATGGGATTGGGGAAATAACAGGTCAGTAATTTTGTAACAAAGATGCCTCGGGTTTTGGATTGACATTTTGTAAAAGGAATAGAACTCATGTGTCATACTATGTTATATACTACACACATGCATGTAGGATATATGTGTATATGCATAAATATCTCAGGTACACATAACATATGTGTACATATGGGAATAGTATGTATTATACACGTACATAGTATGTTTTAGTTAACATTCATGTTTAAACCTCCTTATCTAAAATTATATATTTTGGTCAATATAATGACTTTCTACTATGTCTACACTTACATTTTACATAGAGAATGAGGGTTGGAGTAATTATAAACTAATTTATATCCTGGAATAACTTTTTTCGTTGCCTTAAGGAATTTAAAAATGTGCAATTTTTTTTGGGGGGGGGGCACCTGGGTGGCTTAGTCGGTTAAGCGTCCGACTTTTGCTTAGGTCATGATCTCGCGGTTCGTGGGTTCGAGCCCTGCGTCGGGCTCTGTGCTGACTGCCAGCTCAGAGCCTGGAGCCTGTTTCAGTCTGTGACTCCCTCTCTCTCTGGCCCTCCCCTGCTAGTGCTCTCTCTCTCTCTCCCTCTCCTAGAAATAAATAAAAACATTAAAAAATTATTAAAAAATGTGTATTTATGTACATATGTATACTTACACATGAATATAGGTTTTCATGTGTTTATACGTATATGTGTGTATATGTAAAACAAAAAATAACATGAGTATGTAAATGAATGTATTGGACATAAGAATGAATATTTTTGTCATTCACTCATTTCATTTTTTCTAAACTTCCTTGAAAAGCTTTTTCTTAACAACTCTAAGGGAAATGTCAACCACCCCAACAACTTTTTCCTTAACCTGCATTAGTTTATTCATATCAATCATATAGTTATTTCTTTAGCTGCTTATTTCCTATATCCATCTACCAAACAGGAGTTCTACAGCTACAGTCTGTGGCTTTGCTCCTAGCAGACAGGAGAGTGCCTGTTTCAAAAATTTTGTGGGCTGAACTTAGAGGATGGGAAGATATTTAAGAATTTTCACTGTCACAAGTATGGGGGCACCTGTATGGCTCAGTTGGTTAAGTGTCTGACTTGAGCTCAGGTCATGATCTCACAGTTCATGGGTTCGAGCCCCATGTCAGACTCTGTGCTGACAGCTGAGTCTAGAGCCTGCTTCAGATTCTGTGTCTTTCTCTTTCTCTGCCCCTCCCCACTCATGCTCTGTCTGTCAAAAATAAATATTAAAAAAAAAAAAACCTTAAAACAAGTATGGTTACTGACTTTGTCACTAAATAGTCATTAATTTTTTTTTTTTTGGCATTCTTAATGTCACCACATTAGTTTTATCACCTGCAAAATGGGAGTAATAAAGGCATCTTTCCAGAAAGGTAATTTGTTTGTATCAAGTGACATACTGTAAAAGAAAGCAGTTACATGACTGCTTATTATTTATGAACTGATTCTAGCAGAATATTTTCTTCCTAGTCACTTTAGACATCATGTGCCTTTGTTGAATGTTTGTTCTAAATGATGAATATGAGTTTTCTAAAGAATATATCTTTATGTTATCAGTAAAGTATTGTATAGATTGTATGTTTAGAGGTATTTGAAGAGGATAAAAAACTATAATTCAAGATTCTCTACCAATTTATCTCAATTTAAACATTAACATAGTTTATTATTTTTCTATGCATTGAATTTCTGTATTTAAACTGCATGGGGCATCAAGCTGTGTTTTCAATTAACTCAAAAAAATCTCTTTCCGTTTGCAACAGCAAGAAGTCCCATCACAGAGGGTAGTATCAGCAATCTGTTTTTATCTTATAATTACACAAGAAATCTTCTAACAATGGAATGCTCACAAGAGAGCCAATCCAGTATGCTCACACATAACTACAGATCAGTTAAAATGTCTTATTACATATTACCTTCAATTTTTAAAAGATCTAGCTACTCCTCTTTGTAGATTTGACCCACAGGCAAATAAGAATTTAAGAAACACATGTACAGGTTCTTAATCTTGAGTTGTGCCTTTGTTTTTGTTTTCCTTAATTGATAGATTTTCTTTCTTGTTAAATATTCTTCATATGATGTGCTAGTTATATGTACTATCTTGTGGAACCTAAATTTACTTCCTGTATTTATTATCAACTGTATGTCCTTAAGCGAATTACTCAATATTTTTGGCTCATAATTTCATCTTTAAGATGGAATAATACACTTCATTGAATTGTGTGTGTGTGTGTGTGTGTGTGTACACAATTTGAGAGAAAGAAACAGAACATGAGAGGGGCAGGGAGAGAGGAAGACATAGAATTTGAAAGAGGCTCCAGGCTCTGAGGTGTCAGCACAGAGTACGACCACAGGGCTCAAACTCATGAATCGTGAGATCATGACCTGAGCTGAAGTTGGACACTTAACCGACTGAGCCACCCAAACACCCCAAATTAGTATAATTTTTAAAGAGACTAAATGACTTCCAGCAGGTAAAACTATTTCCTTTATTTAAGTATATGAATTTTCAGCTACTTTTCAAAAACCTGATCAATTTGATTAGGGGCTTTTTGTCGCCTCAAGCAAACCTCTTAGCTTGGCAAAAGATCTTTGATGGTTTGTATAATACCTTTCTGTCCATTCTACTTGCAGAACTTCTCCTTTGGTAATTTCTATTGCAGCCAGGTCAGAGGACAGTTCCCCAAAACACCGTATTTATTCTTTGTGATGTTTTCATTTAGAATAAACTACAATCTGCTATTTGGAAATTGTGTTCCTTCTTCAAGATTCAGTAATACCATAATCTCTAAGATAGTGAATGAAAACCTTCTACATCTTTCAGTGTGACATTTATCTGTATTATACTTCTGTCTACTTCCGTTTTGGTCTCTTTCACTAAGCTATGTAAATGATAGTGATGCTTTTCCCATTTATGTATTTCAAGTTATTACTGTGGCAGTAACATTAAATACACATTTGTTACATGAATGGGGAAATGTGTTTTGGAATTCAATTGTGGAATCCTTAGGTTTAGGGGAGGTATGGGAGACAATAGTGGGATTTTGACACAACTTCCTCTTTGGATTGGTGAATGTTCAAAGTTTTTTTCTAGGAAATTTTTTGATTTCATATTCAAAACTTTTACCTTTTATAGGATACTAATTTGAAGTCAAGAGTAAGTTCTTAACGGTTAATAAATACACAAACACAGCAAAGATCAAGGAAGAAAGGGGAGAGGAAAGAAAAAAAATGCAAGCTCTTCTGTGCTCAAACTATTGGTAGAAGAACTTAAGTACCTAGATATGGTTCTAAATAGTTCTAGATATAAAAAAATCTAAGTTACGTATTTGTCTAATAGAAGGATGTAACAAAAAGAAAGTTATTTTACAGGGGAAGGAGTAGGTTTCTCCATGAGGACTATAAAACTTTTAAATTAGGAATTAGAGTTTTTCTTAAAGATTTTTCCTAGAATCAGACTTAACCTTTGTTAGAAGGGACCAGAATGAAATAAACAGAAAGCGTATAATATCTATGAAAATCATAACATTTTAAAACAAAACTGGCAGATATTTCTGGCTTAAGGATTCTTGCTCCTTTTCTCCATTATTATTCACAATATTATATATCATACAGAACATGTAAAGCCTTGTGTATACAAAGTGTATTGAAATACAAAATCTTTTAACTTTGTACCTGGGATATGGAGGAGGAGTGGGTTAATGACCAATATTCATTGTTGTAGATAAGACTATAGCAAGGAAAATAATATGTTGAAAGTGTCGAGGTTAGAGGAAACAAGTAATGTTAATAAGTGTAAAGGAGTTTGGTATGGCTAGGTTGTAGAAAGGTGTGAAGAGGAGGATAGAAATTGGACTAGAGAGGAGCATTGAAATCAAGATATGTAATCACTTGTAGAATTTGTTGTTGGGACACTATCTGAAGTGGGATGACTCACTGCCAAGGGTTTTAATTAGGTAAATGACATTTCCAAATATAGATTTAGGAAAAAGAAATCACTCTTCCTACAGGAAAGGAGGTTAATGATTAAAGGCTAAGAAAGTAGTTATGATGTTATTGTAGAATTACTGGGCCAGAGAGATGATAGTTCTCTGTAACCAGAATGGGACAGTGGAAATGGAGAGAACTAGACTGATAAAAAAATTACTTTCAGAAGTTCTATTAAAAACAGGATCACTCCACAAAAAAAACTTGGTATCAGCATTAGCAAATGGGTGAATATTGTGAATTCTAAGCTAGAGACCTTTAAATCTATTGAAATAGATTTGAGAAGATAAATCCAATTCCGGACATACTGAGGCAAAGTCCTAAAAATCTGCAAGAGGAAATATGCAATCAATTGCTGCCTTAATTGGATTTGGACTGAAGTTTTAAATTTGAAAAATATTAAGTTAATTGAATTCATTAGAGTGTGAAGAGTAAAACTGGTCAGTGATAGACTTAGAGAAAATTCAACATCTACAATTAGTTTGAGAAGAAGAGGTTGAAAAGTTTGGGATAAAAATAAAAATGCCCTTTCCCCCCCCAAATAAAACTAGATCAGTATGCAAAATTATTGAAAAGGAGGATTAGAGAAGTTTGGAGTTGTCCAGGGTGCTGAATATTGCCAGGTAGTGAAGGAAAGGGTTTGTTTTAGAAATGAGTAATCAGAATGTCCCATTCTGGTTAGAAATGAGTAATTAGGGTTTCCTCCGAGCATGTTTACTGGAGTGCTAAGTATAAAGTCTATAGATAACATAGTCCTGGGAAGACTGTGGGAAAGGAGAGAACCGTGAACAGATGACTATTCACTGAAATAGTTTATTATTATTTTATTAATAGTTTATTATTGTATTATTGACTATCATATAGTCAACTATTATGAAATAGTTGAAATTATTTATTTCTTCAAATAATGTGAGTGGGGAGGCTTTTAGAAGAATGTCACAAGGATTGATATTTATCTAAATTATGAGGGCCCTCAATCATATTGTGATATTAGCCACAGATATATATCTATATACCTATCTAGATATATATCTGTGGCTTAAAACTTCACGACTTTAATGAAATAATTGACACATTGAAGGATCTTAGAAAATTTCAAGCACAAAATCAAAGAATGCCATAGCTACATGTATTATAACAAGGCAGGTGAAAATTTAAGGGAAAGAACATACTTAAAGGCAAATCAAGCTTTCAGAACATTATAAATAGATGAACATTACACAGACAATTGCATATTTGTCTGTGACCAGAAAAATATCATAATATAGTGTGATAATACTTTTAAAATTTTGAAAATAAATGATGGTGAACGTCAACATCCTATCCAGCAAAAGTAGCCTTTGGGAAGAAAGACGATGAAGACATTCTAGAAGTTAAACACCAAACAAAAACTAATATCAACAGAAAAATGTTAGTTGCAAAGGTTTTCTAGTAGAAATACTGAATGAAGTTCTTCAGGCAGAATGGAAGTAATATTGTAGCAAAACTTGAAACTTCAGAATTAAGGAATAGCAACAATGATCGTGTCTCATAAATGTAAGAGCCTATATTTTCTTCTGAGAAAACGATTGTTGAAAGCCAGGTTATAACTGACAGTTGTAAAGTTACCTGAAAGATGTTAAATATAGAAGGATGTACCTATGACAACTACACTTTAATGTAGGGTACTTAAAGAATTATAGTAAAGTTCATAATGTAAAGTTTCTACACTTGGCATTGTAGAATACTAGGTCCCAATAAACTGAGTAGTTGGACATCTGTATTGTAATCCTTATATCACCACTGAAAACACAATTCAAGGATATATAGTAAAAAAACAATAGCTATATTAAATGAGATTTTAAGAATAATAAAGAGGCAAGAAAAGTGAAACAGAAGAGTGAATACAGTGGAGACACTTAGAAAACAAAGTAAGACTTAACTCCAGCCCCACCGATACTTCAATAGAAATGTCTAAGCACAGTGCATGGATATGTCATACTGGGATTATACATTGTTCTGAGACCATACTTTGAATATAATTAAGGACCGTTATGGAATAAAAGGATAGAAAGTCATATATATAAGCTAAGGAAATCTTGAATATCTTTATCAGGTAATTTGAACTTAAAAATAAGGAAGATCCCTTAAATAGGTAAATTAAATAGTGTAAACATGATTAACTCACCAAGAAGAAATTGCAGTCCTGAAAGTGTATGCAGTTGAGGAAAAAAAAGGTTCAAACTACATGAAATGTAAACTGGCAGAATTGAATATATTTTCACACTTGGACATTTCAACATTCCTGTCTTGTTAATTAATAAAACAAGTAGAGACAAATAACAATGAATGACAAACCATGAAAAACTATATCAACCAACATTAGTCAACTGGGATTTTTGGAATCTACAATCCCAGAATAGTAAAACATATATTCTTTTGAGGTGCATATGGAACATCACAAAATAGACCATATGCTGTGTTACGAAACAAACTTTAACAAATTTATAAGAATTGAAATTATATAAAATATATCCCTTGACCATAATGGAAATAAGCTGGTAATAATAAAGTGTACATCAAAAACCGGCACCTATTTAGACACTAAATTATACATTTCTAAATAACTGTGTTGAAATATATTTTAAACTGAATGAAAATGAATATACAACATATCAAAATGTGAGTTGAAGTTAAAGCAGTGGTTGGAGAAGCAGCAGCAGCATTAAAAATATTCTTCGATAACTTTAGACACCACACATCAAATACAATCAATCAAACCGATTTACCTTGAGTCTGGAGTCTATACACCCAGATGGTTGACTAAGTGTTGATAACATTGGTATATTTTATATTGCAAGCACACTCAGGTGATTGTTTGTGTATTATGTGTAGTAATATTATCAACAAATATAAAACGGTTGGTGGTTCTGAGGAATGTTAGTTTTAATGTTCTGAGTTTCAGGATATATACTGTAATTTCCAAACTCAAGTTCATAGAAGGAAATGATTAAAGAAATTTAAGGCATGCTTTTTTCTAAAATATGTATTTTTCCCATTGACAAGAGATTGTAAATAGTTATTGAAATAATATGTTTGTCTTTAAAATGAATAAATGAAAGAGGATCCTGGGGCAAATTCTTCTATTCTGAAAGCACATTTAATGGAAAAAAAATGAAACTGAAGGCTACACAGTGATTTTCTTATTATTCCAATATGTAGGAAGATTCCAGAAATATTGCATGATTCTGTGTTTCATATATTTGAGGATATTTTGCCCCTCTTGTCCAGAACATTCATTCATGTGTGATTAAATGGAAATTTTAGGACACCAGATCATGACAGTTTTGCTACACATATACCTTTTGAACTGTACATTGGCTAAACAATATATAGTTCTACTTTACTTTTGAATTGCTCTTTGAAGGCAAATGACATTAATTGGCTAAATTGTCCTCAGTCCAAGATCCAAGCTTGCTCATTAAGTTTGGGGTGGGTTTAGGGGACAGTGGCAGAGTCTTTTTACCTGAATCCTTTTGGAGAGTCCTTCTGCAGATGTAATAGCTATTCCTGTTACTTTCTTGGTTGAAATTGTTACTCCATGGTATACTGTTACAATCTGAAACTTCTTGAAATTCTAGATTATTTTGTCTTGGATGCATAGGGTCATGGTTTTTTCCCCTCTATTCCCTTTAGGGAGCTATACATATCAATAAGGCATAGAGAAGGGTTCTAACTAGCATTTGCATTGTATAGTCATTAAAGCTGACTCGAGAGTCATCTGAAACAGCAACTTTAAACATGCTGCAAGTAGCAACTAGTGAAACTCATGAACCACTTTGAACTTTTATCTTAAGTCGTCAAATGCATGAATCCACCAGTGTTAGAGCTCTTATGAAGCACAGAACATTGTTTCTCTGTGAGAGCTATAACATTATGTGGTAATTATAATTTTGGCTGAAAGTTACCAATGCAAAAACAATTAATATTCCTTATGTATAACTATTTGGGTAATTTAAACAGATGCAGGAGTTTTGATAGACAAACATAGTTTTATTACTGAGTTTCTGTAATGGAAAATGTTGATAGTTAGGTAACTTTAAATAGGTCATATTGTAACTCTTGTATTGTAATTAAGTTCTGTTCTAGCACATTCTGCTTTCCATCCTGGGGTCCTAAGATTTCCTAGTTGATTTTTAGTTTGTGTAAAGTAAGCTCTCCTTTGTATATTCCTATTCTTTATGGAGAATGCTTAGTATCACGTATCTACCATCACAGTACTATCCAGATGGGCTCCACAACTCTAAAAAGTCTCCGATTTCCCTCCGTTGAGTATTCTCCACTCCCATACCCTTAACAAATACTGATCTGTTGTCTCTGCTTCTAACTTCATGTTTCCCAGATACCATGTCAATGGAACTGCATATTATGTAATTTTCTGATCTAGCTTCCTTCACTTAGCATGGTGTATTAGGATTCAGCTATTTCCTTTTTCATTATTAAAATTTCAGTGTATGGATGTACACAGTTTCTTTAGTCTTTTACCTTCTGAACGGTTTTTGGTTGCCTCTACTTTTTAACAATTGTGACTATAGCAGCTATAAGCATTCATGTTTTGTGTGGAAATAAGTTTTCCAGTCCATGGGGTAAAATATGTGGGACCATGGCTTGCTAGGTCCTGTGTTAAGTACAGTTTACCAGTGAACAATATGGTGCCCAGTTTATAGGCGTGCCCAATTCCTGCCTATGCATGATTGAAAATCCATGTTACAATATTTGACCCCCCAAAACTTCATAGACTACTGTTGACTAGAAGCCTTACCAATAACATAAACTGTTGACAAAATTTTTTATTTTATATATTATGTACTGTAGTCTTAAAGTGAAATAAGCTAGAGTAAAGAAAATATTAATAAATTATAGGGAAGAGAAAATACACTACTGAACTGTATTNACAATTGTGACTATAGCAGCTATAAGCATTCATGTTTTGTGTGGAAATAAGTTTTCCAGTCCATGGGGTAAAATATGTGGGACCATGGCTTGCTAGGTCCTGTGTTAAGTACAGTTTACCAGTGAACAATATGGTGCCCAGTTTATAGGCGTGCCCAATTCCTGCCTATGCATGATTGAAAATCCATGTTACAATATTTGACCCCCCAAAACTTCATAGACTACTGTTGACTAGAAGCCTTACCAATAACATAAACTGTTGACAAAATTTTTTATATTTTATATATTATGTACTATAGTCTTAAAGTGAAATAAGCTAGAGTAAAGAAAATATTAATAAATTATAGGGAAGAGAAAATACACTACTGAACTGTATTTATTGAAAAAAAAATCTGCTTGAATGTGGGCCCATGCATCTCAAACTTCTCTTGTTCAAGGGTCAACTGTATACTTAAAAGGGCTTCTTACAAAGTGGTGCAGTTTGCATTTCTATCAGCAACACGTGATTGTTCTTACTCTGCATCTTCATCTACATTTGCTGTTGACATTATTGGAATGACTGCCATTTTATTAAGTGTTTTAATTTGCTTTTCCCTAATGACAAAAGATGTTGAGCACCTTCATATGTGGATTGGCCATCTATATACCTTCTTTGGTTCCTGTTTAGTCAAATGTTTTTAAGAAAGCTTGTTTATTTTCCAAAGGTATTGAAATTCTACCAACCTTCTTTTTAATTACTGT
Organism: Crocuta crocuta; assembly: GCF_008692635.1. Classification (NCBI taxonomy): domain Eukaryota; kingdom Metazoa; phylum Chordata; class Mammalia; order Carnivora; family Hyaenidae; genus Crocuta; species Crocuta crocuta. The sequence continues at coordinate 625,150 of NW_027529569.1, forward strand.
GAATTTTTAATTGGCAATTCTCCTAGGATAATTTCTAGCAAAAGCTCACAAAGAGGACATGACCAAAAACATATTGCCATTCTAATTGTCATAAAGCAGATGTTTACTTCACTGGAATAACTGGTGTTTCTCTTGGAATATGTATGCCAAAACAACATTTTATTTTGACCAACAGACTACGATTGTTACCAAATAAAGATTTGTTGAGAAAAACATATGTTCAATTGTGAATAGAGAAGCCAGCTTCTGATATTAGACTATTACACTAACAGCCTGAAATAAAACTATATTGAATTACTTATTTTTTTTTACAGACATTATGATACCTTACTACTAAATATATCAATATGTATCTCCTAAGAATAAGGGCAATATTGCACATAATTATACTATTATCACACATTAAAAGTAATATTAACTCAGTAATATCATCTAATATAAATTTCATATTTTAATTACCTTAATTCTTCCCATTCCCAATGTCTTTTTTTTTTTCTTTTTTTTACTGATAGTTTATTGTCAAGTTGGTTTCCATATAACACCCGGTGCTCATNTATTAGTTTGGCTATTCAGGGTCTTTTGTGGTTCCCATACAAATTTTAGGATAGTTCTAGTTTTGAGAAGTATGCTGGTGCAATTTTGATTGGAATTGCACTGCATGTGTAGATTGCTTTGTGTAGAAATGACATCTTAACTATATTTGTTCTTCTTATCCATGAGCATGGAATGTTTTTCCATTTCTTTGTGTCTTCTTCAATTTCCTTCATAAGTTTTCTATAGTTTTCATCATACAGATCTCTTGTATCCTTGGTTAGGTTTATTCCGAGGTATTTTATGGTTTTTTGTGCATTTGTGAATGGGATCAGTTTCTTGATTTCTCTTTCTGTTGCTTCATTGTTGGTGTATAAAAATGCAACCGATTTCTGTACGTTGATTTTGTACCCTACAACTTGGCTGAATTCTTGGATCAGTTCCAGTAGGCTTCTGGTGGAGTCTGTTGGGTTTTCTATGTAGAGTATCATGTCGTCTGTGAAGAGTGAAAGTTTGACTTCCTCTTTGCCAATTCTGATGCCTTTGATTTCCTTTTGTTGTCTGATGGCTGATGCTAGGACTTCCAGCACTATGTTAAACAACAGTGGTGAGAGTGGACATGCCTGCCGTGTTCCTAATCTCAGGGGGAAAGCTCTGTTTTTCCCCATTGAGGATGATGTTAGCTGAAGGCTTCTCATTGCAACTACTTATTTTCAATACTAATTATAGTTTATAATTTTATTTAAGGGATCAAATCTATACTTCTAATTAGAAAATGTTACATATGAAAGTATTTACATTGTCTTTAATATAGACTGTGTACAGTCTTAACTAATCCACATGCTAAAATGGATCTAACTTCTATATGGTTGATTGCAATATAATAAATATTACATAATAGCTTACTTCTTGGCTATAAGTCACAGTTAATCAGATAATTCATAACTCTTTGAGATTTAGTATATATGGGACACAGCACTTTAAAATTTACTACAGTTTCAGATTTTGATATTTTCTGACTAATCTGTATTTCAGAGAATTCCATCACATAATTACCACCTTTATTATGAAATACCTTATTTTGTGAATGAATGGTGCTACTTTGAAGAATAACCCTAACTCTATTTAGTTTACTCTCCATAAAGATGTTTATTTGATTCACTACATCCACTTTCATCTTTAGTATTTGTACCTGAAGATATATTTTAAAAACTGGTGCTTAAACATATAGAGTAGTGGATAAAACAAGATGCCTGCCCAAGATGTGTCAGAATATTCCATGTGTTTACCACAAGAATAGCAGTTAAGAAACAAACAACTTTATTACCATTATTTTTGTGGGTCAGGAGTCTGGCACAGTGTGGCCAGATTCATAGGATCGAAATTAAGGTGTCACCAAAGCTAGGTTCCTTACTGTAGCCTCTGGAGAATGTACCTCCAAGCTTATTTAGGTTGTTAGCAAAATTTTGTTGCTTATGGCTGTAGGACTGAGATACTTGTTTCCCATCTGGATGTCAGTCAGGAAGCACTCTGATCTTCTAGAGGCCTCTCTTGTGAGTGTGCTGTATGCAGTAAATGGTCTCAGAACCTGCAGCGGTAGGTCAAATGTTTCTCCCTCTTGGAATCATTCTGACTTTCTCTTTTCTCTTTATCGATTCTGATTCCTGCAATGCTTCTTTCTGACTCCTGCCAGAGAAAGTTGGTTTTAAGATCTCATTAGATTGGACCATCTTTGATAACCCACTTTGAATTTTAGATACAATTTAAAATCTGTAAATTTTAAAGATTTAAGTTTATCTAATTAGTCTAATTTAAATCTTTAAAATTAATATTTTTACAGTTCTTTTTGCTATGGAACCTAACATATTTCAGGGCTCCAGGGATTAGGTTGTGGACTCCTTTGGGTGACCATTTTACCTACCACATTTAGACACTGGACTAACATTACTGAAATGCAATAGATAGATGTTAAAGATGTTGAATTGTTCCATTTAAAATTAGCTTATTGCGGCACCTGGGTGGCTCAGTCGGTTAAATGTCCAACTTTAGCTCAGGTCATGATTTCACGGTTCATGGGTTTGAGCCTTGCATTGGGCTCTGTGCTGACAGCTAGCTCAGAGAACCTGGAGCCTGTCTTTGGATTCTCTATCTCCCTCTCTCTCTGACCCTCCCCCGCTCACGCTGTCTCTCTCTCTCAAAAATAAATAAAATACATTAAAAATTAAAAATTAAGATAAAATTAGCTTATTAATGAAAACCCAATTGAATAATTCATTATGCAGGTAATCATATTGATTGAATAGCAAACATTAAAAGTATTCTGTACTGTAGATTATATATTTAATGTACTATAAATTTGCTTTTTTTGTTTTGTCTATGAGAGAGAACAGTTGGTAGGGGAAGGGGGTGCCTGGGTGGTAAGTTGGTTAGGCATCTGAGTTTGGCCCAGGTCATGATGTCACTGCTGGAGAGTTAGAGCCCTACATCAGGCTCTGTGCTGACAGCTCAGAGCCTGGAACCTGCTTCAGATTCTGTCTCACCCCTTCCTCTTGTGCTCTCTGTCTCTCTCAAATATAAATCAACACTAAACATTTTAAAAAAGAGCAAGTGAGGCTCTATGCTCAGCAAATCAAATATAAATCAACATGAAAAAATTAAGGAGCAATGAGACTCCATGCTTAGCATGGAGCATAACATATGAGACTTGATCCCACGACCCTGATATCATGACTTGAGCCAAAATCAAGAGTTGGATGCCTATCTGATGGAATCACCTAGGTGCCCCCATATTGCATTTGAAAGTGGCTTAAGGAAAAACAATAACATTTTAACTGGAAACAATTTATGAATATGAAAAAATGCATTTTGAAGACACCCAACATTTGGGTAATTTTTAATAAAATGTGTTTAACAAAATATAATTGTTTTGTCCTTGAAGATGTATATACATATGAAAATGGGATAGATACTGTCCTTGTGATATGTAAGTGGTTTTATATTGTTTTAATTGCTTAAGTTAAAGCAAATACACTATTTGTTTTATTTAGCACTAATTGTTAGTGATTTCAGTGAGGGAAAATAAACTGCTAGTTTTTGTAGTAGTCAAAATTCTACCCATAGTAAAAACTAAATGTGAATTAAAGGGAATCATTTTTGTACTTTATTCAGACCAGACCCCAATGAAAGTTCCATCTGCAGCCAAGTCATTGAGATAGTCCAATCATGTTCATGATGAAAATCCTGGAAACTCTGCCATTTATAGTGGGGACAATTTGATTGCAATCAAGCTTTTGACCAAAGATATTGAAAATTAAATACACTTGATATTGTCTGTAATACTTGGTATTTCCATTTTTTCTTCTAAATTATACCTCCCCAAGCTACTTTAAAGAAAATCCTTCCAAGAATCAAGGGAAGAGTAGCATTATGATTTTAAAATTTATCTGAAAACTTTTCTCTGAGTTCATGCAGTTTTTTATACTTTAATTTTCTCTATCATCTTGGCCAGTTAGCAGTAGACATTGTTCTGTTCTTGGGTCAGTATGCCTTGTCAATCTGAAGATAATCACAGTTGGAAAGGGAGGGAAATGGGAGTACCTTTCTTTATATTATTTGTTGCACTGTTTCAAGGGGTTCACAAGAAGTGCCCTTCTTTTACAAAATAAATAATATAGCTTTTCATTGTCTGTTGGGTTTGTGAGCATTGCATTTACCTGAGGACGTCAAATATACATTGGAATAGGGTCTATGTTGGACAGCTCAAAAAAGACATGAAGAAACTAGCCATTAAAAGAAGAAAAATTAATTTAGGTATGTAAGTTATGGCATTTAATGTTAGCTTCTCTAAAAGTCCAGTTTAACATTGGAAAGGTTATTTCTTACCTATAATATCCCTTGTGGGTCAGGAATTCATGCTGTTTTGTGATGCTGACAATGTAAACATGTGATGCAGGCCAAGTTTTGCTCACCTCCCATTATTCTTAACTCAATCACATGAACCCAGAGGGAAGGTTGGAAAACATAGTTTTCCTTATGTTCTATGACAGGACCTTCTTTTTCACAGACCTCAGTCTTATTCCCTTATGTCCTTCAAGTGATTAGTTGAGGCCCAATTACATTATGGAGGGTAATCTGCTTTAATTAACTGATTTAAATTTTAATCACCTCTAAAAATTACTTTCACAGCAATGTATTGCATGGTGTTTGACCAAATATCTGGAAATCACAGTTTAGCCAAGCTAATGCATAACATTAGCTATCACTCTGTCATCTGTCAGTCATCTGTCTTACTACCTCTGTATATTGGTTTTCTATTGCTGGTAACAAACGACCACAAACTTAATAGCTTAAAACAAGGCAGATTTATTTCACAGTTTTGGAGGTCAGAAATCAGAAACAAATGTCACAGGGCATAATTCAAGTCACTGACTTAATTCAATAGGAAAAAAGACTGCTTTCATTTTGGACTTTTTAGGGAGAGTAAGTTTCTTTGCATTTTTCTAGCTTGTAAAGGCTACCTTAATTCTTTGGGTCTTGAGCCAATGGTTACCTCTAACGCCAGTATCATCAGGCAGTGTTTATCACATCATGTCTCTGGGGCCATTGTCAAATCTTTTCCTCTAATTGCAACTCTTTTGCCTTTATTATTCAACCTACAAATGCCATTTTGATTATACTTGGCACACCAGGATGCTCTAGCATCATCTATTTGAGATCAGTTTACTGGCAACCTTAGTTCCACTGGCAACTTTAATTCTTTGTCACATGTCCTATTCATAGATTTTAGGTATTTAGGATATGGACATTTGGGTGACTATTATTCTGCCTCCTACATTCTCTACCATTTACAAAATCATTTAACCCACCTTAACATCACAATATTGGTGTATAGTTATCAAATATAAATTGTCCAGAGTTGTTCAGAGGTCTAGAAATATTGAACGGTACGCCACAAAAATTCAGAAGTGAATAAAACAGAAAAGTGATGCTATGTTCATTCCTCAATGAGGAAATAACCAAGCCAATAAAAAAATAAATAAATACTAATTCCACTAATTTAGCATGGAGCTCACTTCTCTAAGCAGTAATAGAACATACGGAATCCCTCTAGTTAGAACAGCTATTATTATGTTCACAATGACATCAGTACTTTGTGGTGCTCATTGGAATGAAACAAACATTTCATAAATAATAATTGATAAATAGGGAGTACTTAAACACATTCTCAGCATTAAGATCCTATCCATTAGGTGTTGTGGTAAGTCTTGAAACATGAAATACAATGATATGGGCAATATCAGTATCACTATGTGGTTGACAAATTTGGTTTTGAAGTAATCCAGGTGTGGATTAGAGCATATGCTCTAATCCTTTCTAATTAGTATAATAATTACAATAATATATTCATTTTCCCAGGACTTTTGAAAGCTTAAAATAAGATCAACAACAAAAGCTTGTATATAAACTTACAGTAGTTTTATTATTAAAAGCCTAAAACTGAATACAACCCAGCTGTCTTCATTAGGTGGATAGTTAAACTCTGCTACATTCAGATAATGATATAGTGAGTAATAAAGGTGAACCAACTATGGATATATGCACAACATGGATGGATCTCAAGGTATTAGGCTTAGAGAAAAAAAGTCTAAAGACATTATATACTATGATTCCATTAGCATAACATTGTCAAAATAATAAAACCATGGAGACGGAGAACAGATTAAAGATGGTTAGGAATTAAGGACAGGATGGGTTGTAAACATAAAGGGTGTAATGTGAGGGAGTTTGTAGTAATGGAAGAATTCTCTATCTTAATTGAGATTAATTACACAAATATATATATGTGTATATATATATACACATATATATCTATTTATATAGATGACAAAATTGCCTAAAACTATACATGCATACACACACAGGCAGACACATGAGTGCATCCATTTAGTCAAGTTAACAGTGTTACTCTGATATCAGTTCTCTGGTTTTGATTGTGCTATGGTTACATAAGTTGGAGAAAGGTGCGTGGAAGGATTATGGAATCCTGTACTATTTTTGTGCCTTCCTGGAAATATATAATCATTTCAAAATTTAGAGTAAAAACGAGATCAAGCATATGAAGCACTTAGCACAAAACCTGCTACACGGTAAGTGTATATGTTTGACTAGTTGGAAAAAGTCGCATGAAGTTGGAAACTGGAAAAATAATACACATGGGGGGTGGGGTGGGAGAATCAATATAGGAAAATGTAAAATTCTTTGTTGTCAAATGAAGGTTTATGATTGTATTAGGGTAATGTATATTTCATGTGGAGGAAAACGTGAGATGCCAATGGAAGATTATACTATTACACTGTTCTCCCATATGTTTTATTCAATATTCTTTGTACTTCTATGTTCAAAGAAAATGGGGGTAATGTTAAAATAGCTTGGATTGCTCATACGTATGCTTTCAGTGGATTTCATTTTAATGTTGATTTACTAAAATCTTTCAATGATACACTCGATAAAAATGCTACACTGATGGAGCAAGTGTAGTGTTTTTCATCACAGCTTCAACTATAAATTCTGTTTGATGAACAAGGTAGTGAACCAACTTTAACATGAAAAAATTTTCATTAGCAATGCAATCTTTTTTTCCTTTTTTGGTGGGGGAGGTTTCTTCCATCTTTGATTTACTGATTGCTAGTCTGGAATATTAAATGCATCTTCTCACATATCTTTGAAGATGTTAAAAATTGTGGGCTTCAGTGTCTGTTCTACTTTGTTTTTAGATTCTATATTTTAAACATCACCAGAAAAGTGTAAAATAACTTGCTAAAATTAATATATACCTGCATGTAGGAATTAGATAATAGTGGACACTTTTAAGAAAATACTAATACATTTTCTTTTAAACCTCTTTGTTGTGTTTCAAAAATGGTGATTACAAATGTTGAAGTAGGTGAATAGATGACTATAAATGTTGAATAATACTTTCAAATAAGCAAAGTAAAAAAATCAGTATTTTCATATTTTGTTAAATCTTTCAGTAATTCAGAATTGTTTTGAATCCTAAATAACCAGCTAATACATTTAGTAACAAAAATTATAAAATTTAACTATTTTCTTCAATATTGCTGTGATATTGCATAACAACAAAGCTAAGTAAGTTAGTTATAAATGGATAAGGAATGCTCAGTCTACCTGATTTGAATTAAAAACTAAAAATAATTTTAGCTTCAGTGATTATGATCAAAGCTGTGATAGATAAAAGCTCCTAAAGTATTCCCTAACCCCCAGGTAGAATGAGAAATGTTACTTTTGTATGTTCTATATATATGACACCTATTTCCGATTCACATATTCATTACATTTTCTTAGCATGGATATTTTATCATCAGTGTTCTTTGCTAGGCTGTGACTTACTTGAGGGCAGTCTGTCATATGTGTTCAACCCAAATGACTAGTTCAGTATCAAGTCATTAGTCTACGAGTGTTCATTAAATGATTGGAAATATAAGCTAATTTATTGTCTTTTTAGCATAATCTTTATCGGAGGTAATGAGCATTTGAGTCTCAGAAGATCTACTGGAGTAACTGTATTACATTTTCTATTAAAATAGTTGACTAAATTCATTGTCCTTTGAGTCACAGAGACTCGTGTTTGAATCCCATTTCACTCACTGCATAGCTTTAACAAATTGCACTCATGGTTTTTATGGTCATATAAGTTACAGAAAATTTAATTTAGAGAATCCACCTTTCTTACTTTATATAGTACCTGGAGAAAATAAGCACTGTTTCATTCTTACTTCCATAGGGGCTTAGTTCCTTTATTTACTAACTATTCATCAACCTCCTAGTGCTTAACAATATACTGTCTTATACACACACACACGGAAAAGGAAGCATGGAAGACTTATTTGCCATAAAAAGTCTGTATCATTTGGCGTGCCAAAATATACCAACACACAGGAAAGAAAGATCTATTTGTTTCTCTACCACTTCTAAAACATTTGAGAGCACTATCAGTCTGTATTAAAGTTCAGAAAGTGGTTGGTGAATATGCCAAGGAGAACATAGGAGTTACAAAGAATCTTGAAAAGGTTGAGTTATAAGTAAACATGTTTTATATTAGGTATCCTTGAAGCAAACATTAGATGACATTTTTTTGTGCAAGTGATTTATTAATGTGTTCCCTGGAATATGAGAGAAAAGGGACACAAAGGACAGAAAAGGAGATTTTGATCCCGGGCAAAATCACAGAGTGGATGCTTTTGACCTCATCTGCAGAGGAATTCAGGAGTTGCAGTTTTAATTCAGTTGCTGGACTGGGACAAAGGAGCAGGGGCTTTCATAGCCTCTCACTCATCAGTGTTTGGGTAAAATAGTTTCGGGGCGCCTGGGTGGCTCAGTCGGTTGAGTGTCTGACTTCAGCTCAGGTCATGATCTCATGGTTGGTGGGTTCGAGCCCCGCATGGGGGCTCTGTGCTGACAGCTAGCTCAGGGCCTGGAGCCTGCTTCAGATCTGTGTCTTCCTCTCTCTCTGACCCTCCCCTGATCATGCTGTCTCTCTCTCTCAGAAATAATAAAACATTAAAAAAAAAACTAAGTTAAAAAAGTTTACAAGTAGTGGATAGAAGGCGAGATGACAGGAGTTGCAAGACACTTCCTATTTTGTCTACATGGTGAGGACATGGGCTCCCACAGCCTGAAAGCCATGTTTGCTAAAAAGAGTCACCACTCACTGCATTTAAATACAAAGTATACTGAGGCCTAGACACTAAAAAATGAGAAAAGGTGAAGTTAAGCATCTTCATGGAGTGCAGTCATTGCCTAATATGTATACGTGTCAGGTAGAAGTGTGCTGCTGACAATTTATAGGGAGGGAAAAAAAAAAAAAAGAATAACCCTAAATGGGAGGAAAGATTTTTTCCTTGAAGCATGACAGTATTAACATGTAATTCTTGTCATTCAACTAGTCCTACAGGGAAGAAGTGAAAATCTATTTACAATGTTTTTGGGAAGTTATTCTTCAGCTGTTGCTTTCACATTTATAAGAGGAGTCAGTGTTTCTGGGGTCAGCTACAGTTAGAATAAATGGGTTTCCACTTCGTTTGTTCAGGTTATTGGGCTCTGATTCCCTTCTTCCCAGGTTATAAGGGATTCCAGTTACCAACTAGGATGCCTTCTCTTTTTTTGCTTCAAAAGAGAGACCCCTATAATTTTGCTTCTTTATGCTCCCCTGACGTCACACCTCAAGCTGTTACAACCTTACCAGCTGGCATTTTATTATAGATCACTTAGTCTTCCAGTCAGGTACTTCAGACGCCACAGTACACTTTTTTTTTTTTTTTCCAAGTTGTCTTTTAACTCCTGCATTTCAAAGATAACCTGAGGCCATGGAATATTCTTACTCATATTCATGGTTCTTTCTGCACTTCCATGGAATAGACTTTCTTATTCTTTCCCTATAACCTTCTGCCATGAGTGTTTCCTATCTATATCTATCTTTCGTGCAAGACAGAGGTGGAGAAATGGAAAGGGAATTTGGGAAACTTTGAGTTGTTTGTTCCTCAGGAAAAGAACTCACATTTCTGATTTTGTAGTTAATGTACATATAAAATTATAAATGCTGAAACACAACATGAATTTTTATACATCCCGTTGAGAGATGTACCGACCTTGGAAAATATTTAATATTCTATTAATTTTCAAGTTTATACTCTATTTTTCGATGGTTGCTTTTAGTAGCTCAAAAAGATATTTAATGAGTCATGAGGTTCTGTACACTTTTTTCTGTCTCTTTAATGCCACATATCTGTTTCCCCCTGTTGATTATTAAAGTGCTTACTTGCAGAGCACCTGAGTGGCTCAGCCGGTTGGGCATCTGACTTTGGTTCAGGTTGTGATCTCGCGGTTCGTGGATTTGAGCCCCGCGTCAGGCTCTGTGCAGGCAGCTCAGAGCCTTGAGCCTGTTTCAGATTCTGTGTCTCCCTCTCTCTCTGGTCCTCTCCCACTCATGCTCTGTCTCTATTTCAAAAATAAATAAAAATAATAAAAATTTAAAGAAAATAAAGGGCTTCTTTGCTTTCTAAGAACAACATGCCAGTTGTAACCTCCCCAAATGTATCAGTCTTAGCCCTTGTCACAAGTACATTATCTGGATTCTGAATCCTTTTCATTTTCCAGCTAATGGCTATCAGTTTTGAAGTTTTACTCATGGTAATTGCTGGAAACTTAAATACTTTTATTTTTAAAAAAATTAATGTTTTATTTCTGAGAGAGAGAGACAGGGTGAGCAGGGGAGGGTCAGAGAGAGAGGAAGACACAGAATCTGAAGCACGCTCCAGGCTCTGAGCTGGCTGTCAGCACAGAGCCCGACACGGGGCTCAAACCCACGAACCATGAGATCATGACCTGAGCCAAAGTTGGACGCTTAACCTACTGAGCCACCCAGGTGCCCCATAAATACTTTTATAACCAAGAGGAAAAAAATGTTTATTAGAGGTCTCCTCAAAATTTTCCCACAGAAGTTTGGAGATTTACTGATCAGATAACATACTGTATCTATGAAAGTGACTTTTATGTTTTTCTCCTTAATAGACCATAATTTCAAGATGACAGAGCAAGGTTGTAGTCATTCATATCCTGCCTAGTGTCCATTATATATTAAATGGTCAATAGTTAGGCAGTAAATGAAAGCACTAATTTCATTCAAGAGAGTGATGAAGCAATTTTTAGTATATTTACAAGTTAATTGTATATATTTTGACATTGCCTTAAAATTGTTTTATAGATTGTATGCTAGACTTGTTTAAATATTCTAACTTAATGCCCAGCTATTCCCTAAATCTTGTTTTAAATGGTGTTGCTTGAGTGGTTTTGTTTATATTCTGTTCCTGTAATTAGTATTAACAGCAACCTGGGACTCTTTTCAACCCAGAGAATATCCATATTTCTTTATTACTATATTCAAATTAATCTCTGGGACATAATATATAATGGGATATTATATGACTTAAGTCTGATTACACCCAAAAGCACATGATTAGAATTTACTCATAAAATAAAAAGAATCAGTTCTTAGGAGCCTATGTAGCTCCCCCAATTCCTTTTTTGTTTGAGCGTTTATTGATAATTTCAGTGTCAGAAGTACAATTTGAGGCATAATTCACATGTTTCCAGTAAAGGTGCCTATAGAGAAAGAAGGTAGCAAGTGTGTAAGAGGCAGATATATACTCTAGAATTGGTCCAAAGCAGATTAAATTTAATATATTGGCTCAAATAGCGAATAAGGCCTATAGCAAATCTAAATTCTTCCTTTAGAATTCCTAAATTCTTTCCTTTTGGGGAAACATACACTAAATGCATGTATTTTCTTAGTATTGTATTTATTTCCATGTCATCAAATATTTTGGCCATACTGTACTTTTGATAAATAGGAAGTTGTGTGATCTTTCTGTATAATCTCTTAGAGTTGAAAATGTATGGGTATTATATTTAAGATTAAGATATTCATAAGTTTTCAGTACTGGAATATTAGTATGTTTTCATTTCTATGGGCTAAAACCAAAATTAGCATGTGTTCATAGAGCATGTTTGTTCAGTGCTCTTTTCCAACCCTAGAATATTTCTACATAAACGGTGACAAATACATAGAAGCTGGATAAAGTCATAAATATACAATGATGTGATATCTTGTATTCACTTTTGTGTAGAGTTCAAATTCTGTGTATCTAGCGCTGAATAGCTCAGGTGTATAGTTCCTTTGTTGCAAGAAATTTCCAGGGAGAGGGAAGAGTACTGGTGATCATCTTCTTCCCAGAATCATAAGAATTATTTTCTGATGATGGATCTGACTTACAGCAGCTGTTCAATAAATATCTATTGAATGAATCTATGTACATACCTTGTTGAGCTTCTTTTGGTTTCATGAATGGAGTCAGCATCCACACATTATGAAACAATATTCTAAAGTAAAAAGCTTTGTGATTTCAACACAAAGGTCTGTAATATTGAAATTTTATCATTTTACTTCAGTATTAAGTTTTAAGCCATTAAATGATAAAGTAGATTTATAATTTTTTCAGATATTTTAAAAATTCAGTGTTTCACAAGAGTGGTATTCCAGAAGGAACAGAAAATTGAAGGAAAAAATATGCAGAATTAATGAACGAAAGCTGATTGAGTATCTGAAGACTTCACTTATGAAAGTAGGAAAATGTCATATGATGCAGCCCTGGAAACTTGGCTGAGTGTAGGGGTCTTTGTACATAATGAAATAAAATTATTTGGTTTTCATTTGCTTCCCTTCAACAATTTTTAGCTCTCAACTTATCCTCTGCAGAATAATTTGCTAGACATGGTAGAGAATATCTTTTAACAGAGAAAAAAAAAGCATGTTGGAAATATAATACTTGTATTAAAAATCTTATAGAAAACATGGTATTGGTTATAAACATTTTGGTTTTTATGTCATGCATTATCTCATAAAAAATAACCATCCCAATAATTTATTGGAAGCTTTTTTTAAACTTTTTAAAAAATGTTTTATTTATATTTTGGGAGAGAGCGTGAGCAGGAGAAGGACAGAAAGAGAGGGAGACACAGAATCCAAAGACAGGCTCTAATCTCTGAGCTAGCTATCAGCACAGAGCCCAAGGCGGGGCTCAAACCCACAAACTGCGAGATCACGACCTGAGTCGAAGCCGGACGCTTAACCGACTTAGCCACCCAGGCACCCCATATTAGAAGCTTTCAAAAAGCAAGGAGATCAACAACAGAAATGACCAGAGTTGCTTCAAAGAATATTCTTTGCTATTTATTGAAATCTAGTTTGAATCATTGTGGGATTGAAAATGTTTGACAGAGCTGATGTACCAGATATGTTTCTAAATATAAAGTGTACTAGAAACATGAAACCTTTAAATTCAGTGATGCTAACAGGTGCAGCTTTAATGAAATACATTAGCATGTTAAAATAAACAAAGTTAAACATAGTCAGATGGATAATGATCAACATCTTATTTACTGAATTCCAAAGCAGAGACTAAAGGCATCAGAGAAACATACCTTTAAAATGAGATGTGCAATCTCAGGGAACCAAATTTAACTCGCAGATTTTAAAATATAGTTGCTCTTTTTTTTTTCTGTTGCATGGTTAGAATATAAAGAGCCAGTAAAATTATATATTTCAATAAAAATATTCAGAGTCAGTAACTGTACATAATCCCACTTAGGAATATATACCCAAAGCGCCCAGAATCACAAACACACACAATGCTCTCATGTAGTTTATAACAATCAGATGAAACACCCCACCCCCCACCTAAGTTCAATGTAAAAGGTTTTCTTAGGAGGAACATTAGGAAATTTTCTCTAGGGAGACTATTTTTTAGGTATAAAGTACTCTCCAATGTTTGGAGAGCCCTGAACATATCAGAGTGTGAGTGAATTCTCTATCTTTTCTTGAAAGTTTTAGGAGCAAAGTGAATTTTCAGGAAGTCTGTGATGATCTGACAGTGGTGTGGAATGAAAGCCCTTGAAATTGATATGATTTGAAAGGTGAGACTCCTAGTGCCGGTGGATTGCCAAAGGCCATGTATGTGGAGCGTGTATAGCCTGGAGAAAGTACAAGGGGATTGAAAACCTTGATGGGGTGAAGGAGAAAATTTTTCTTTCCTGAGCTACTTGTTTGGGTTAGGCAAAAAGAGATTGCATTCTCCAGTAATGAAAGGGAATATGCTGACTTGAATATTTTAGAAGACAATAATGGCATTGTTTTTGGGCAATTTAGAACAGTTAACATACATTCTTATAGTCCTTTTTTTTTTTCTTTAGTATCTTGGTGGGTAAAATGAATTCCTACCATTAGTATGTTCTAAATCTGTGATTTATAAGGTAAAACATTTTTTTCTCTTCCAGTGTAGATGGTTGTAAAAATAACAAGATGAATTATAAGTGAGAATAACAAAACTAGCAGAACAGACATGAAATAGTTAGGTTTCTAAATCCCTCAGATGAGCTTGTAACCTATTTTTGAAGAAAGGCTTGAAATTTTAGCAACAATAAAAGGAAGGGAATTGGCAACAAGAAAGGTTTCAAGTTCATTTAGAAAAAATAGTTGACAGTTTTCCTATTGAATTATAATTGACATACATTATATTAGTTTCAGGTGTACAACATAGTGATTAGGTATTTTTATGTTATTCAGTGCTCACCAGGATAGGTCTAGTTACCATCTGTTATTACACAAAGTTATTACAATATTGAGTATGTTTTCTGTACATTACAAACCCTGCATCTTCTATCTGGAATTTTGTGGCTATTAATCCCTGTCACCTCTTCTTCCTCTCCCACCGTCTTCCCTCTCGTAACGACTACTTCTCTGAATCTAAGTCTTCAGGTTTGCCTTTTTACATTCCACATATAAGTGAAATCATACAGTATTTGTCTTTATCTGTTATTTCACTTAGCGTAATATCCTCTAGGTCTATCCATGTTGTCACAAATGGCAAGAGCTCATTCTTGAGTAGTATCCATTGTGTGTGTGTGTGTGTGTGTGTGTGCACGCGTGTGTGTGTGCGCACACGTGCACTTGCACCACATCTTCTTTATCAATGAACACTTAGATTGTTTCCATATTTTGGCTATTAGAAATAATACTGCCATGAAGGTAGGGGGTACATTATGTTTTCAAATTAGTGTTCTTTTTTTTTTATCAAATACCAGAAATGGAATTGATGGATGGTATAGTTCTAGTTTTAAATTTTTTGAGGACCCTCGACACTGTTTTACATAGTGGTTGCACTGATTTACATTCATACCAACAGTGCATGAAGGTTCCTTTTTTCTTCTTCTTCACATACTTGCCAACACATTTCTTTTTGGTTGTAGCCATTCTGACTGATGTGAGGTGGGATCTCATAGTGGTTTTGATTTGCATTTTCCTGATGATTATTAATAGTGAGCATCTCTTCATGTGCCAGTTGGCCAGCTGTATGTCTTGAGAAAAATGTTTCTTTAGATCCTCTGCCAATTACTTTATGACTTAAATTCCATTTAGTTAACACAGTATAATAGTTTCAAGTGTACAATTTAGCGATTCAACAATTTCATACAAGACCCAGTGCTCATCACAACATGTGCACTCCTTAATCTTCATCACCTATTTAACCCATTTCCCCACACACTTCCCTTCTAGTAACCATCAGTTCTCTCTAGCTAAGAATTTGTTTCTTGGTTGGCCTTTCTTTTTTTTTCCCCTCATGCAGATTTGTTTTTTCAGTTGTACATATGAATGAAATCATGTGATATTTGTCTTTCTCTTATTTTCTTTAGCATAAAACTCTAGATCCATATCATTGCCAATTGTAAGATTGCATTCTTTTATAGAGCTGATTAATATTCCATTGTATATACTTTTGTAATTGGATTTTTGTTGAGCTTTTTAATTTCTTTATATGATTTGGATACCAACTCATACATCTTTTGCATGTGTCTTCTCCCATTCAGTAGGTTGCCTGTTCATTTTATTGATTTCCTTTGCTGTGAAAAAGCCTTTTGGTTTTTGTAAAGTCCCAGTTGTTTGTTTTTGCCTTTGTTGTCCTTGACTGAGGAGATATAGCTAAAAAAAAAAAAATTAATAATAATCCTGAGAATAATGTCAAAGTGCTTACTGCTTATGTTTATTTTCTAGGAATTTTAGGATTTAGGTCTTATATTTAAGTCTTCAATCCATTTTGAGTTTATTTTTGTATATGGTGTATTTTTAGGGTACATGGTTTGCTATTGCTTTCAAATTGTTGCAAATCTTTACATTTTTACCCCAATGCATTTATTGAAAAAATATCTATGTATAAGCAGACCTGTGCAGTTCAAACCCCTTGTTCAGGCGTCAACTGTAGTGTTTGGCAGGATACCAATGATGTATGTCACTAACATTGCAGACTGTGAGTTCACCAGTTTGATTAACTAAATGTATGAAAATATGATAGTTATGTGATAATCGCACAATTCAGTAGGATAAATTAAGATATTTATCGAGGATAAATTAATAACTGATTGCTATTATAGAAAATTATTAAAGCCTTGGTAGTTCAGAAATGGGTACAGTTGCATTTTAGTATGATGGTAGACGAGATAGGAGGATAGTTAACTGGGAATCAAGAAAAAGTGCTTTAGAAAAGTTATGTTTGAGATGAACAAAGAAAAATATCAGAATTTCATGTTTATTATTCTAAAATGTTTTCCATCTCTTAGCTCCTCTTTTGACTTTATTGTCATTTACTTTTTCTATCTTGGCCTTTTACATTGAGCAGATGCTAAAATAGCAAGGTAAAAATATCCTTATTTACTGTATCTTTCTTTAGTAACTGCTTTACTACTCTTCCTTCACCTTGCTTTATTTCATTGTCCCTTACAGTAGAAAGCACAGTAACACTAATACGTTTTAGGAAGCTTAAACTCCCTTCTTATGCTCCCTTATCTGCTGGTCTCTATGTTTGCTTCAGATATTAACTAAAATTTCACTACTTCCAGAATGCCTTTTCTCCATTACCACCACCTGTTTGGAGCAGAACCCCTTCTATGTATAGGCTTATACTTTCATGAGATTCCTCTACGTTTAACAATTAGCCTAATGAATAGGAACAGGATATGTCTATAATGTCCCTAATACATATGTACTGTGTGTTGGCATGTATGATCATTTCAAAAACAGGAGTTCATTGTCCTGAACTGTGTATATTTAGGATCCAAAATATGAATGTTCTCAATGTGTATTGAGTGAATAAATTCATGATATATTAAAGGGAAAATGTGCATACATAAGACATTATAATAAATACACTAACATGAATGTAGTAACTGCATTTACAGTTCAGTTATATGATGACCAGGGTTCAGATTGGGTCTGATAGGGTTAAATTGAGTCCAAGGTTATTTTTTTCTTCATTATGAAACAATTTTTTTTCAGTTAAGATGATAGCCTATTCTTTAAGATCCATGTCGTGTATGTTTATTTTTTAAAAAAATGTTTTATTGAACTATATACAAAAGAACTGCATATGTTTAATGTGTACGTTTTGATGAGTGTTGACTTATGCAAATACCTGTAATTCCATTACCATCAATTCAAGGAATAGACACCTCCAATATCTCCCAAAGTTTTCTGTGTCATCCCTTAATTTTCTTGTGTGTGGTAGAATGCTTAGCATGAGATCTACACTCTTAACTCTTGAAATGTACCATACCGTATTAACTATAGGCACTGTGTTATAGAACAGATCTCTAGAACTTAGAATAACTGAATATAGAATAACTGAAACCTTAAGTCCATTGGATAACTTCCTATTTCCTTCAGCCCTTGGCAATAACTGTTGTATTTTCTAATTTTATGAATTTAACTGAGTAGCTACTATATATATGAGTGGAATCCTATAGTACTTGTCTGTGGTTGGCTCATTTTACCTAACGTAACATCCTCCAGGTTCACCTATATTGCTAATGGCAGTATTTCATTCTTTTTGAAGACTGAATAATAACCATTGTGTGCTAACACCTCCTTTTCCTTATTCATCTGTCCATAGATATTTGGTTTGTTTTCATTACTTGGATATTGTGAACATGCTTCCATGCTCTTCTGCAGCTGTATCTTCAAGATGCTGATTTTGTTTCCTTCAGTTATTGATGGAACTGGAATTGCTGGATCATGTGATGATTCTATTTTAATTTTTGAGCAATCTCCATACCATTTTTTGTAATGGCTATACCAGTTTACATTTCTGCCAGCAGTGTAGCATGGGCCTCTCTTCATGTCCTCATCAGCACTTGTTACCTGTGTCTTTGATAAAAGCCATCCATCCTAACAGATGTGAAGTGATATTTCACTGTGCATTTCCTTGGTAACTAGTGATGTTGAGCACTGTTCATATACCTGTTGACCATGTGTTTGTCTTTCTTGGAAAAATGTCTATTCAGGTCCTTTGCCTATTTTTAATTAGATCGTTTTCCTATTGAATTGTGTATTATATATTTTAGAAATTAAGCCTGTATCAAATATATGGTTTGTGAATGTTTTCTCCCATTTATAGGTTACCTTTCATTCTGTGGATTATCATCTATGGTGTACAGAAACTTCTTAGTTTGATCATCCCACTGGTCTATTTTTGTTTTTGTTTCCTATGTTTTGGGGGTCATATCCTAGAAATTTATATGACTAAAGTCAAGAAGCTTTTCTCCTTTATTTTGTTCTAGAAGTTTTACAGCTGCAGGTCTTATGTTTAAATCTTTAATTGATTTTGAGTTGCTTTATGTGCATGGTATAAGATAGAGGTCCAGCTTCATTTCTTTTTCTTCTTCCTTCCTTCCTTCCTTCCTTCCTTCCTTCATTTCTGAAGCAGGGATGTCTAGTTTTCCTAATACTATTTGTTGAAGAGATATCTTTCCATCATTGTGTATTCTTGAAATACTTGTCAAAGACTAGCTGGCTGTATATGTGTGGGCTTATTTCCAGACTCTTTATTCTGTTCTCTTGGTATACAGGTCTGTCCTTTATGCCAGTCTCATACAATATTAGTTACTGCAGGCTTGTAATATATCTTGAAATCAGGAAGTATGGTACTTCAGATTTGCTTTTCTTTCTCAAAATTGCTTTACCTATTCTTAATCTTTCATATGTGGTTTCATATGAATTTTAAGATTGTTTTTCCATTTCTTAATTTCCATTTCTTAAATGAACATTTATTCATTTTTGAGAGACAGAGTGTGAGCAGGGGTGGGACAGAGAGAGAGGAAGACACAGAATCTGAAGCAGGCTCCAGGCTCTGAGCTGTCAGCACAGAGCCTGATGCAGGGGTAGAACCCACAAATTATGAGATCATGTCCTTAGCTGAAGTTGTATGCTTAACCAACTGAGCCACTCAGGTGCCCCTGTTTTTTCCATTTCTGTAAAACCTGGCATTCAGATTTTGATGGATATGGCATGAATTTGTTGATCACTTTGAATAGTATGGAAATTTTAATAATTCTTCCAATGCATGAACACAAGATGCCTGTATTTAAGTGTGTTTTAATTTCATTTATCATTTTGTAGTATTTATTGTACAAGTATCTTACCTCCTTGGTTAGGTTTATTATTAAGTATGTTATTGCTTTAGATGTTGTTGTAAATGGGATTGTTTTGTTTTTTCTTTTTGATTTTTTTAGATGGATTGTTAGTGTATAGAAATCAGCTTCTTTTTATGTGTTGATTTTCTATCCAGCAACTTTATTTTTTTTTGTAAAATCTTTAGAGTTTTCAAAACATGGTCGTGCCATCTGCAAACAGATAACTTCTTCTTTTTCAATTTGGATTCATTTTATTTACTGTTCTTGCCTAATTGCTCAAGTAAGGACTTCCAATACCAAGTTGATAGAAGTGGTGGTGGTGAGAGTGGGCATTGTCCCCAGTCTTCAGGGAAACACTTTCCATTTTTCACAGTCACTAGGATGTAGTTGTGGTTGATGATATAGTTTCAAATATGACCTTTATTATGTTGAGGGAAGTTCCATCTATACTTATTGGTTTTTTTTAGCATTTTTAACATGAAAGAGTACTGAATTTTCTCAAATGCTTACTCTATATTTGACATCATGTGATTTTTGCCCTTTATTCTGTTAATATGTGTCAGTTATTGATTTGCATATGTTGAACCATTCTTGCATCTTAGAGGTAATTCCAATTTTTAATTACAGAGATTATATTTTAGGTTTAAATGTGAATTGTTGTGTATGCACTTATAAAGAGTTTATGTAAGATCCACATAGTTTAAAACCAGCATAAATAGGCAGTGATTGAAGATTGTATGTCGAAATGGGATAAGGAAACCAATGATAAAACAAAATAACACTTTCCTTTGTGGGTAGGATTCAGTGTTGGCCCGTGTTTACATTGATATAAATAAAAATCTCCAAAGAATACGTTAGTTGTGCCAGAAAAGAAAGGAAACCGAAAGAAGTAGACTCTCTACTCCTAAAGAAAAGTGTAACACTGATAGACAGTTTCTGAGAATGTGTCAAAATATGTTTTGTGTATAAAAATATGTGTGTATTCTTATAATTTTAGTTTTAAATTTTGTTTTATCACATTCCTCCATCATTTACTGTTATTTCAAATCATAATACTAAAGATCTTGAGAATTCTCTTGCATTTTATAGTATAAAAGAAAAATGGCAAGATGACTTCGAGAATAGAAGTTTTACATAACTATCAATTTGAGAAAAAAATGGAAACATTGAAAATAATCATCCAGTTTCAAAAAGGATAAAGAAAAACACATATCATCATACAGTTGTCAGATTGACTATTTCAGTGATGGTACAGAATTTTTTTGTTGAAGAAGCTTCATTATTTGGAGGAATTCTCACCCTACTATGAAAATGGAAAAGGAAAAAGTACAATGTATAAATTATCCCATTAGTTAAGATGTATGTTCAGGAGCCACATTTGTTTCAGTAATTCCAGATTCATTTTTTCCCACATTCTCCTAACATATAATTAGGAGAAATATACCACATAGAAATCTGGGACACTTAATGAAGCCATATATTATTTTTAATTATATATTTACATAGACATAATAGCTAATGTCACTTTAGACTACATTGCATTATTTTTTACTTTGTATTGGCAATATTTAAACTGCCTTGATTATGCACCTGCTCCCTCTCCTTTATCACTGTCAAGAACATATATCATAAATAATATATTTTCTAGTTACAGTTGTGTGCTTACTATTCATTAAAAGGGTATTGGTCTGGATAGTACAAATATAATAGGCTAAATTTATCATTCTTAAATGAAAACAGTCACTACAAGAAGATAGGAAGATACAGAAAATGATTTAGATGTATACTGCATAGTTCACCTCAAATTTATATGACTCTGACTTTGGTTTTATAGAAAATGTTTTGTTTTCCATTTCATTTTAATTTCATTATGCTATCAAGTGGTACTGTGTTGGTGGTTACAAATATGTAAGTATGAAGTGGCTTCAAGAACATTCAATTATTTCTTTAGTTAATATTTTTAAGCTCTCTATCTGTCCTAGAATTAGCTTCCTTGAAATGTAACCATGTGAAATGCATGCACAAATGATTGGCTTTTCAAATCTTAGGCAGTCTATATAATGCTATCATAATATGCTATCATTTAGACCGCCACTTCCCAGGAAAATCGTGTCCTTCTTTCATCACTTAAAATGACATACTTCTTTGATTATTTGTAGTAATTGTAAATCAAAAGCTCTTTAAAGAATGAATAACATATATATGGCTGCATCCGTATGCATATATAACTATAGAAATTCATATTTTCCTCCATTAATATCTGACTTGGAATATTTTAGAAAAAACTCAGACATAGTCAAGAAGTGAGTGGAAACATCAACTCAGTGGCAGCTATTACAATTTATATGTGATCTAGTGCACCAGGGAGAGAAAGTTTCTAAAATTAGTCAAACACCAAATACCACATTGTAGTCAAAATTTTAATTGCAAGGTAGTCTCCTCATACCTGCAGCGAATGGATTCCAGGATCCTTAGTGGGTGCTTAAAACCAGGGGTAGTACCAAGTACCATATGTATTTCCTTTTTTCCTGTGCAGGCATACCTGTATGACAAAGTTTAATTTCTAGATTAAGCACAGTAAGAGTTTAGCAATAATAAAATAGGACAATTTACAACAATATACTGTAATAAAAGTTATGTGACTATGGCCTCAAATCTTACTGCACTGTACTTCCCCTTCTTGTAGTGATGTGAGAGGATAAATTTTTTTTTTTTTAATTTATTTCTGAGAGAGAGGGAGACAGTGTGAGCAGGGGAGGGTCAGAGAGGGAGACACAGAATCCGAAGTAGGCTCCAGGCTCCGAGCTGTCAACACAGAGCCCGATGCGGGGCTCGAACCCACGAATCACGAGATCACGACCTGAGCCGAAGTCTGACGCTTAACCGACTGAGCCACCCAGGCGCCCCGAGAGGATAAAATTCTTATTGAGAGGCATTTTTGAGAGGGGCCTGGATGGTTCTGTCAGTTAAGTGTCTGACTTCAGTTCAGGTCATTATCTCATGGTTTGTGAGTTCCAGCCCTTGCACCAGAGCATCAGCTCTGGGCTGCTAGCACAGTGCCAGCTTGGGACTCTTTCTCTCCTTTTTTTATCTCTTACACTCTCTCTGCCCCTTCTGTGTCCTCTGCCTCTCTCTTTCTCTCTCTCTCAAATAAAAAAAATGCCTATGTGTTGAGGTGAAGTGACATAGGCACTCTGTCATAGTGATAGGTTACTGTTGACCTTCTGACGATTTGTCAGGAGGATCGTCTGCTTAAGGACCATGATTGACAGTAAATGAAACATTGNGAACCCACGAATCACGAGATCACGACCTGAGCCGAAGTCGGACGCTTAACCGACTGAGCCACCCAGGCGCCCCGAGAGGATAAAATTCTTACTGAGAGGCATTTTTGAGAGGGGCCTGGATGGTTCTGTCAGTTAAGTGTCTGACTTCAGTTCAGGTCATTATCTCATGGTTTGTGAGTTCCAGCCCTTGCACCAGAGCATCAGCTCTGGGCTGCTAGCACAGTGCCAGCTTGGGACTCTTTCTCTCCTTTTTTTATCTCTTCCTCTCTCTCTGCCCCTTNAATATAGTGAAATCATTTGTATCACAATGATTATTTGCTCTTGAACATTTCCTTTCTTCCATTTCCTCAGGGGTAATATCCACACTCCTCAATCCATGGTAATAAAGATAGAAGCATTAAAAGCCTTCTAGATATAAACTATATTAGACTAAAAGCAAATAGAACAAAGTTAGACCTTTATGGTATTTTTTTGTCTAACTCTACAGGCAGAGAACAATTTCCCCATAAGCAGAGAAATTACAGACCTATGTAGAAGGTGGTTTCTTACGTACAACTTGATCTCTTCACTCTGATCCAGATAAAACTTGTTCTTTTGAATTAACAGTGTAAATAACTCTCAGAAGCTATTACCTCAAGAATAAGATGAGTCATTTATATTTTTATGTTAATCATTGTAGCTTGCTGGGTTTTAAATTTCAAATAATGTTCCTATTTTGAAGTTGAGGTGCTAACTAAAGAGCACTCTGGATGGATGGCACACAGGGAAACTTCTGTTACTTTCAAGACAGCAGAAAATGTTGTGTCCTCAGAGAAAGAGGAAAGAGGAATATTGAGAGAGTCAGATAAGAAACAGTAAAGGTAATATTTAACCTGATGACATTTTAACATGAAAGTTATGGCAGTATTTTTTGTCTGCATGGATAAGGAAGGATAGACTACATACAGGCCATTGCAAAGATGTCCCGCAGGTGGTTTGGGGGCCTTAGTGGCTTGGGAGACCTAATCTAATCCTTTCAAAGCATTGACTTACTGCATTTATTTTATTCATGACAATTTTGTAAAAATCTTCACCCTTTGAAAAACGAAAGATGCAAACTACCTTGTGCAAGTGTTTCGATTGTTCTTCTAAATGTAACTGTTACTAAGGTTTGACTGAAAATACATACCAAAAGCTGCGACTCTGCTGACACAGGCTTGAGTCCATCACTATCACTTCAGAGCACCGGTGCTACCAATCATATGTTCCTGACCAGGTCTTTGAAAGTGTATACATTTGACATTAGCCTATAGATTAGAAATGGTTTAACATCAGTGATGTTCAAAACTACTTTTGTATAACTTTATTCATATTCTCCCATAGTTGCAAAGACCAACCATAATAGATTTTGAAAATGTAGAGCTAATTTTATTTATTAAGTGTTTATTTTTAAGACTGAGAGGCAGAGTGCAAATGGGGGAGGGGCAGAGAGAGAGAAGGAGACACAGAATCCTAAGCAGGCTCCAGGTTCTGAGCTGTCAGCACAGAGTCGGACATGGGGCTCAAACTCAAACTGTGAGATGATGACCTGAGCCAAAGTTGTACACCCAACCAACTGAGCCACCCAGGCACCCCAGCAGAGCTAATTTTAAATGATGTAATGGCATTATATTGTCCAATGTGCTTCTGGATGTGCTTCATTTGAGGGTTGTTCTTCTAGTAAAGCCTGTGTGTACTGACAGAAAATGTAGCTGCAAAGCAAATAATACAAAGGATTAGTCATATGCAAACACACATAGTCATTCAGGAGTGTGATGATTAGTTTACCCATTTATCTCAAAAATGTTTCATTTTAAGAGGAAAAAAAGCCCATAAAATGCAGTTTGAGTATACAAAAAATTACAGGTAAAAACAGATAAATTTGTCGTATTGGTATTGTAGGATCTAGAGGTGATCTTACTATTGTATGCCATCCTGTAAGATTTGGGCAGATATCTTTTTGTATTTTAGTTACTATAATTAATAAAATAACAAATAATGTATGCGCTTCTCCAAATATGGTTTAGGTAGATTTTATAACCAATGACAGTTTAGAGGTTGGAGAAAAAGTCAGCCGAGGCAGATATAGGAACATAGTATCTTTTATTTTAATTTTTTAATGTTTTTATTTATTTCTGAGAGAGAGACAGCATGAGCAGGGGAGGGGCAGAGAGAGAGGGAGACACAGAATCCGAAACAGGCTCCTGGCTCTAAGCTGTCAGCACAGAGCCCGACGTGGGGCTCGAACCCACCAACCGTGAGATCATGACCTGAGCCGAAGTCGGTCGCTCAATGGACTGAGCCACCCAGGCACCCCTATTTTTTTCTTTTTTTTTGTTTAAAGGAGGGTGTACATAAATTTACCAAAGGGAGGGAGAAAACTAATTTAGTAGACAAGTTTATTTTTCAGCAGAAAAACAAAGCATTAAAGTTTATGCCACACAAAAGTGAAAACTTTTAGGAGATATATGCCATGAGACACAGCATCATCAGAGTAGAAAAATTTTGGAGTGCAAATTGGAGCCCCAGTGTTTAGTGTCACTTAAATATTTGAGTGTTAGGGCTTCTCAGATGTAATTAAGCTGAGGTAGAAAGGGCCTTTGCTATGGTACTGAAGACAAATGAATTCGATGCATTTTGAAGGAAGAGATAAATAGTAAATATATTATGTTTCTGGAACTAGATATTCTATTTTCCATTATTTGCTATTAAGTAATTAAGATTATTGTACCGTCATAGTTAATTTTACATGTATTAACTATTACATTATTTGCCTGGATATCTTTATAGGTAAATTTGCTACTTGGAGATTTCCTGGGGAGAAATGAATATTTCCTCACCTTTTTGGCCATAGTAAGCTGTTACTATGTTAATGTATAACACATTAGCAGAATCACTTAATAAGTTTGACATAGGTAGTGATCTAGGAATCCTGTGGTGTTAAGGTTTCTTATCCATTTTGTTCTTCGCACAATGATTGTGATATGTTATGTTCTGCCATTAAAATCACTTTTACCTACTCATTTCCTATTTTTCTTTTTTTCATTTAAATATTATTTTAATCCCAGTGTAGTTAACGTAACAATGCTATATTAGCTTCAGGTGTACAATATAGTTACTCAGCAGTTTCATATATTACAAACTGCTCATCTAGCTAAATGTACTCTTAATCCCCTTCACCTATTTCATCCATCCTCCCACCCCCCTCCCCTCTGGTAACTCTGTTCTCTATAGTTAAGAGTCTGTCTTTTAACTTGTCTCTTTTTTATTTTCTTTGTTCTCTGTATTGTTTCTTATTCCACTTATGAGTGAAATCATATGATATTAGTCTTCCTCTGATTGGCTTGTTTCTGTTAGCATTATACTCTCTAGATCAACCCATGTTGTTGCAGATGACAAGATTTCCTTCTTTATGGCTGAATATTATTATCACAGTTTCTTTATCCAGTCATCTATTTATGGACATTAGGGCTACTTCCATAATTTGGCTATTGTAAATAGCCAATAGTGGTAGGTTTGGTCCCTGAATGGGCAGTTTTAGCAAGATGCACTAGTCTGCTTGCTAGATGAGCTTTTCTGCCACTACATCTGGGATCTTGGCTGCATAAGCAGGGCATGCAGTTTTTTTGTTTGTTTGTTTTNTCAATGCAATTCCAATCAAAATTGCACCAGCATACTTCTCAAAACTAGAACAAACTATCATTTCCTATTTTTCTATAAAGAGCTGAATCTTAAACTTTTAAGTCTACCTACCCTCTACAACAGTTCTATTTTCAAGAAATTTCAAATTTTTACACATACCAAAATTTCAGAGTATGAGGGAAATTTGTCAAGAATTTACTTTTTGAAAACGTCTCTTACTGATTTTATACTACCTCAGTATTTTTTTCATTTGTCATATATATTGCTGAGCATTTTAAACATTTATAATTTTCAAGTTAATTTATATAATTTAATTTCCCTAAAGGCCAAAAGTAACTTTAAGAAATGTATTTTTTTTGATTTTGATATATGCATCATTTTAGAACTACAAAGGCATAATTATATACAACATCAGATGATATCTGTTCCCAGTAGTGAACAGACCCTAACTCACTTAAAAACATTCATTTAAGGGAAATCATATAGAGTTTGTCTTTTTGACTTGCTTTACTTAGCGTGATACCCACTAGGCCTGTCCGTTGTTGCAAATGACAAGATTTATCCTGTTTATGACCAATATTCTTCTAATATCTTCTTTATTCATCTATTTATGGACAAGTGAGTTGCCTTCCATGTCTTGGTTATTATAAATACTACAATGAACAAAGTGATGCATATATATTTTTTGAATTAGGGCTTTTTTTTGGATAAATATCTAGAAGTGAAATTACTGAATCATATAGTATTTTTGTTTTTTAATTTGAGGAACCTCCGTATTGTTTTCCAGAGAATTTCCTCCAGTTTTTATTCCCATTCACAGTGTACAAGGATTATTTTTCTTCACCTGCTCACCAGCAGTTGTTTTTTGTTGTCTTTTTGATACTAGCCAATCTGGTGTGAGGTGATAACTCTTTGTGTTTTGATTTGCATTTCCCTGATGTTGAGTGATGTTAAGCATCTTATCATGTGCCCATTGTCCATCTGGGTTGATGTTTTGACATGTTTATAAAGGCACACATTTAGATTAAATGATTTAATATTATTTAATCTCAATCTATAAAATTAAGCTCATAAATGTCTATTCTACCTAAAATAAAGACCCATATATTCAGATGAGAGAATTGAGAATGTACCATTCGAATTTTGATTAATGTATTTGGATCATTCCTATCACTGTTTTTTATTTCAGTATCTCCCTGTGACCTTAGTGCCTGAAAAAGTCAATCCAAATGTTTTATCATTGAGACTTACACAGATTTTCTGCTGGTAAAAAGCAACTGTAGCAATATATTAGATCTCAAACATCTAGAAGTGGAGAGAGTTAGAATAAAAGAAAGTGATACAATTTTGTTGTACCAAAAAAAAAAAAATCCTGGTGATTTTTTTTTTAAATAATCCAACCTTTAAAACTATCCACCCACCCAAGATTTTCTCATAAATATAAAGTGCTAGTAATAATTTCTTAAAATTTAGATTATTGTCTTTATTTTAGCCTACATGATGATTGATGAGCAAACTTTATTGGAGTGATTCATCAGTTTAAGCATCCCCTTTCAGCATTACTCAAAAGGACCTTGATTGCTGATACCTCAAGAATATAAACCGTATTCTTCATCTCCAAGTATCTTGCAAATGTCATATTTAGAAAATGAATCAGTTTGACTTTTAGGTTCTGAAAATGGTATATAAAATTTGCATATAGAATGACAAACTAGTGTGATAAGCAAAGCATTGGGAATTTTATCAAAAAAATCTACAATTTTGAAAGTTTACTCATGTTACATGAATGGATATTAATGGAAAGTTAGATGATGTACTTTTTTTAACCACAACATCACATAATTTTATTTCAGATATATCAGCAGTGTAGTCTTAAAAGCCTCTTTATGAAATATATTTTACACGTTTTGCTATGCCCATAACATATACATACATGCATCTGAATCATATTGCAGGGAGATATCAGTAACCAAGTGAACAGTGGCAACATAGTGGCTTTTTCATTTAGAAGCTTCTTGCTATGACTTATGAGACCTATAATTCAGGATTTCTAACACTCAGAAATTGAAATTTTTATAAAAAAATTAGTGTAAATAATTAAATTCCTTTTGTTTAAATTCAAAAACATTTGTTTTCTATTTGAAAATGATTAAAACCATTATCTGAAGGCACACGTCATGGGAAGAATTATTTTTGTCATTCTTTCCATTCACTGGAATGTTCTCAGTCTTCATCTGTTTTTGACACATAGAATTTGCCCAATATTAGGGAAGAAATAAATACACATTGTAAAATTTGACAAAATATTTTTACCTTTTTCCTATTAATCAAAGGAATAACATACCAATCATTTCCAATGATTAAAGTGATTTTTTTAAATGGTGGTTAATTTTTGAGAGAAAGAGACGGAGGGAGGGAAGAAGCAGGGGAGGGACAGAGGGAGTGGGAGACAGAATCTGAAGCAGGCTCTGCGCTGTCTGTGCAGAGCCAGATGTGGGGGTCAAACTCATGAGAGATCATGACTTAAGCCAAAGTCAGAAGCTTAACCAGCTGAGTCACCCAAGAGCCCCAAAAGTGTTTTTAATTACTCCTCTGATACTTAATATCCTTTTGTGATATCAAGCTTTATTCAACAACAAATGTTATTGACTACTTGATGTGTGCCAGTACTATATTATCATATGATAAGCAGGTCAAGTTTTTACATATCAGAGTTGGTAGCACTTGCTTACATATTGGAATGCCAGTAAAACATACCTTACCTTATGTGTAAATAAGCCCCCATAACTGAAGTCTTTTCCTTTGTAAATGTTTGCAGGGAAATGTAGGAATTTGTTCACACTCTTTTCTTTGAAATATAAAAATGAATGCATCCAAAATTGTGCAAACTGTATACTAGTGTTGTTTTGGACCTAGGAAATTATACCATGTTTTCGTGGATCAGTTGGACATGGTGGTGCCCTCTGATATTCCTTTAATGTCTCTATTTCATGTAATCACTGTCTGGCTTGTGTTTAGTGAGTGATACACTCTCCTTCACAGAGGGCTAGACTGTCATCTGTTTCATTAGCAAGGGAGATTTTCCAGTCTTGTATTTCTTGCTGTCTAATACATCCTCAGGAGCGCACAAAAATACATTACATAATAGTCTTTGTAATAAAGAAAACTTGGAGATTTTTAAAGATATCGTTATATCCATTCACTGAGAAATAGAGGTTATTGTCTCTGTCACAAAATTTGTAAGAATAATGACAAAAAAAAATCAGGACTAAGCTAACTGTTGCTATTTTTATCAAGTGTTCTTATCATTTATCAGTGGGCCTCTAAATTCATGTCAGCACAGATTTTAGGAAAAGCCCTGGGTGATGGCCGGACTTATTGGCAAGTACACAGCTAACACAGCTGGAATTCTCAAATGACCCAGAGCCTGCAGACACATCAGCTCCCTGGCTTGTGAATTCAAACAATTTAGGTCAACAAGAATGCTACATATGGGTATAATGATACCATGTGGAGATATCTTAATATTGTAACATTAAGGCATTTTATGATATATATCTAATTAGAGTTTAGCCTATAGCTAGATTAAAATAAAAAAAACCTCTTGGACATTTAAAATTAATTTCTCACACCCAAATAATATATAAGAAAACAGAAAATGTTCTCTTTGAGTTAGAGGTGGGCATGCCAAAATAATCAGGAAATATTACTTCTGCTTCGCCCATATAAAATTCACACCAAAAATATGAATATCTACAATAGAATGTTTCAATTTTTCTAATATTTGTTTATTTTTGAAGTAGAGAGAGTGTGAGCAGGGGAGGGACGGAGAGAGAGGGAGACACAGAATCTGAAGCAGGCTCTAGGCTTTGAGCTGTCAGCACAGAGCCTGATGCGGGCCTCGAACTCACAAGCTGTGAGATCAAGACCTGTGCCAAAGTTGGTAGATTAACTGACTGAGCCCCCCAGGTGTCCCAGAATGTTTTTTTTCCCCTAAATGTTTATTTTTGAGAGACAGAGAGGGAGCGGGGAAGGAGAAGGGAGAAGGCTGTCAACACAGAGCCTGATGTGGGGCTGGAACTCACGAACCATGAGCTCATGACCTGAGCTGAAATTGGATGCTTAATCAACTGAGCCACCCAAGAGCCCCTACAATAGAATGTTTTAACCCAAGAAACCTAAGTTAGATATTCTAGGAAGATAATTTTGGTCACCAAAGCAAAAACAAAAATTTAGTTTCTCAATTGCCTTTAACAATTTTTTTTTTCTTTCTTGAGGTAGTTGTAGTGTTCAGCCAAAAAGAATATTTAACATTTTGACGCATTATAACAATAAGAAACTCAGTTTTTTCAAAAGGACCCTTTTCTTAAGCGAAGAAACCTGAGATTGTACAAATGAAATGTTGACACTTTAGGCCTGTTTAGAAGAATTTTTCCATTGAATATTTTGTAGTTCAGTTGACTCAGTGGAAGAGGATCATGCAGTATGGAGAAAGTGCTATGGTTGGTAGGTACTGTAAGGATACCAAGATGGTTCTCACATTGTTGCTATTTAGGAGATCAAAGCATAGTTGGAGACTTTGATATCCAATAAATAATGGTAAGAACTGTCCAAAATTTGCAAGCCTAATTTTTTAGAGAGATGAGAAGGAGATTGAAGCTAAGAAAAGCAAATTTGATGTAATGAGTTTGAATTGTGTCTCAAACATTGGTAAGACACTTAGAAGCAATACTGGCTAAGTTTTAGAGTTCTAAATGAGGTTCAGAGGAGAGAGAATGGAGAGGAATTACAAGAATAGTAAGTTTATTAGCTTGCTAGAGATGTTGGAAGAATGGGGTAGTGTAACAAAATTTTGGAATTGTAGTTCCATAAGGGACTATTTGGATATTTACATACTCTAGTACTAATTACAGTATTATTTAAGACAATCTTAGATACATAAAATTAGGTGTGGTAAGTGTATTAAAGATAATATACTATACTCTTAGATTTTGAAATTTCTAGTTTCTGTAGCCCCCTGATCTTTCACATGAGATATTGCGGAGAAACTGTCTGTAGGAAGTCTTGAAGTTTCAGAGTAAGAAATTTGTCTTGTTAACTATACTCACAAAGTTCAAGGTTTTAAATGTGGTTTGTCCTTGTACAGCTAGAGATAATCACCTTGTTTATGAAAAATGTAATAAAAAGTTATGAGGACTGTGGATCCATTTTTTAAATCAGACAGTAAAAATATAAAACAGCATACCTTAGTACATTAAATATTAAATATACTCAAAAGTGAAATGTTACATTCCATGTTGCTTTATTTTTCATATAATAAAGGTATGATAAAAGTAACAAACCAAAAAGGTAAAAAGCACCTCTGTTTCTGAGGATATTATATTTTTAATTTTTCATACACCAAATTTTATGTCACTGATATTTCCTTTTTTGTTGTCTCTTTTCTTTTTTTACTTACATTGCCAAAGTTAGCTTTTGTATAGGACTTCGATGAAATGGAGCTTTATTTCTCATAATTTAAATGAATAGCTTTAGATTGTATATACCAGTGAAATAGAAAAATATTTGTGATACTTCATGTTGAGTAAGCCTATCTTCTGAAATTGCCGTTTTTATTCTAAGCTAAGTTCCTGTGTTCCCATCCCAACACGCATGCCATATTGCTTCATATAAACCAATACATTCAAAACAATATGAGATTCAGCTTGACCTGTGGATCTATTTAAAGCAAAGCAACTACGTTAACTTCATGATTTGTGGTAGTCATCTTTAAAATTTTGTTTATTGTTTGATTTGTTCTTACATTGGTTATTCAAGTCATTGATTGTGGTTGTTTTTCACACATAGGCCCATTTGTTTAAATATTTTCATTTATTTTTCGCCTTTTTCCATTTTCACTGAACTATTTATATTTTATAATGTTCTTACCAAATACTAAGTGAAAATATCTTATAAATTAAGAGTCCTAAGAAAACTATTAATAGCTAATGTAAAATTTCCATCCATGGGCATTGCAAAACATGACCACAGACTGAAGGGGATGGGGGAATTCAATACAAGAAAAGCTGGCTTTTATATTATATGTAGGTCAGGAATGCAAGTGAATTTTAGAGATGGGAGGGAAGGTTGAAAATACATTTATGGTGAGAAGTATCAGTATTTTTCTCTCTGAAAAAGCCTGGGTAAATTATGCTACGAAAAAAATACAAGTACACAGACAAGTTATGGACATTTCATTTTATTCTTCCTAACACAGATGACAAACACAGAAGTTTTGTGTGTCTGTGTGTATGTGTGTGTGTGTATTCCATTACATTATACTTGTTAGAAAAATATTTTCAGGGGACTCCAAACTAAGGAATATGGACCAGAAAGGCAGGGTTAGTAACTGGTCTTGTTTCTTGAGGTAGCCCTGAGGTGTTTATATCGGTAGGGTCATGTAGCATAAGGCATGCTTGTAACACAAGTCAACAGCCAGAAGAAAGAGATGCATAGGTCAGGGTAGGGCAAACTGGCTCAGAGGTTTCATGCTTTCTCCAAGCACACAACTTCCCCAAGTCTCCATGTGTTCACCAACACAGAAGCCCGCCAATCCTGATCTTTTTGGGATTTTATGGAGGCTTCATAATGTAAACATGATTAATTAAGTCAATGACCAGCCCTTCCCCTGAACTATTCTTTATTCTGGCTGTAGTAATGGAAAAATGGAACTGTAAATTTGATAAAATTTTATAAACCTATAATTTATATAATTTTATAAGACATGTATACAAATGAATGAATGGAAAACAGTATATCAGAATATGAGAGCAGTAGTTTTTATCACTATTATGTCTTCATTGTGGCATTATGGTTTTGTAAAATGTTGCTATGGAGGGAAAGTGTCAACTGTACATGTGATATCTGTATTGTTACATGTACTTATGACCCTGAAATTAAAATTTTAGTTCGATATTTACATTATTACCTTAAACTTGATGCTACATAAATATTACTAGAAAAATACAACTTTTGCTGCAGATTGAATGTTTAACTCCAAAATTCATACTTTTTCCAGAGCAAAATATTTTATTCAGCATGGTGTTGCTTTTCCTTTCTCCAGTGAGCAATGTATTATAAAGGCAGACTTCCATTCAACTTAGAGAAAATAAAATTGAAATATAAAGAATGCTTGTTTTGTTCATTTTTAATTTAATTTTTATGCAATTTTTAAAATTGTTAACATCTAGTGTAGTATGAGTTTCAGGCATAGACTGATTCATCACTTACAGCACCCATTGCTCATCACAAGTGCCCTTCTTAATATCCATCACCCACTTAAATCCATCCCCTAGCCTCCTTCCCTCCAGCAACCCTCATTTTGTCCTCTTTAGTTAATAGTCTTTATGATTTGCCTCTTTCTTCCCGCCACCATGTGCATATTTCATTTCTTAAATTCCATATGTGAGTGAAATCATATGGCATTTGTCTTTCTCTGATGGACTTATTTCATTCACAGTACACTCTAGCTCCACCCATATTGTTGCAGATGGCAAGATTTTATTCTTTTGACACCTGAGTAATAATTCTGTGTGTGTGTGTGTGTGTGTGTGTATTAATCAGTGGACATTTGAGCTCTTCCTTATTTTGGCTATTGTTGATAGTGCCTCTATAAACATTGGGTGCATATATTCCTTTGATCAATAGTTTGTATTCTTTGGGTAAATACCTAGAAGTGCAGTTGCTGGATGGTAGTAGAGTTCTAGTTCTATTTTTAACTTTTGAGGAACCTCTATACTGTTTTCCAGTGGCTGCACCAGTTTGTTTTCCCACCAGCAGTGCAAGAGAGTTCTCTTTTCCTCCACATCCTTACTAACACCTGTTGTTTCTTGTGTTGTTGATTTTAGCAATTCTGATAGATGTGAGGTGGTATCTCATTATAGTTTCTATTTGTATTTCCCTGATGATGAGTGATGTTGAGCATCTTTTCATCTGTGTGTTAACTATCTGGATGTCTTCTTTAAGGGGAATAATGTCTATTGATGACATCTGCCTAGATGACTAGATTATTTGTACTTCGGGTGTTGAGTTTCCTAAATTTTTTACAGATTTTGGTTACTAACCCTTTATCAGAAATACCATTGGCCGTTATCTTCTCCCATTCCAAAGGTTGCCTTTTACTTTTCTTAATTGTTTCCTTCACTGTGCTTTTTATCTTGATGAAGTCCTCATAGTTCATTTTCCCCTTGCCTCTGGAGACATGTCTGGTAAGAAGTTACTGTGGCTGATGTCAAGGACATAGCTGCTTATATTCTCCTCTACGATTTTGATGGTTTCCTGTATCACATCTAAGTCTTTCATCATTTTGAATTTATTTTTATGTACTGTGTAAGAAAGTGGTCCTGTTTTATTTTTCATGTCACCATTCAGTTTTCCCAACAGCACTTGTTGAAGAGACCACCTTTTTTCCATTGGATATTCTTCCCTGCTTTGTCAAAGATTCATTGGCCATATGGTATGGGTCATTCTGGGTTTTCTATTCTGTTAACTCATCTATGTGTCTTCTTGTGTCAGTACCATACTGTCCTGACGGTTAAGGCTTTGTAATACAGCTTGAAGTTCAGAATTGTGATGCCTCTAGCTTTTCTTTTTCACAATTACTTTGGCTATTCATAGTCTTTTGTGGTTTCAAAATTCATGTGTTCACCCCATCCCCAATATGATGGTATTAGGAGATTAGGTAGATGATAAGGACTTAAGATTAGAGTCCATGTTAATGAGATGAAGTGCCCTTATGAAAGAAATCTGACGGCTCTTCAATCCTTCTGCCTTGTGAAGACACAGTAAGTAGGTGGCTGTCTGTGAACCAAGAAGCACGTGCTCCCCAGTTGCAGAATCTGGCAGTGCCTTGATCTTGGAATTCCCAGCCTCCTGAACTGTGAAAAATTTGTTTATAAGGCATTCAGCCTATGGTGTCTTGCTATAACAACCCAAACAGACAAAGACACCTTGAATAGAAAATAGAAAGCTATTTATTTGTACTTATTACAGAAAAGAGAACTATATATAGAAGATATTATATAATCACATGTAAAAACATGTCAACAGAGCAGACACCACTTTGCTCATACAAAGGCATGATATAGTGGCAGTTTAGAAAGGTTTAATTCAACAGAGCAAAGTTTGCTCTGGTAAATTAAGCAGGTCACCATGGGATGTAGTGCCTTTTTTTTTTTTTTAACATTTATTTTTAAGAGACAGAGCATGAGCAGTGAAGGGGAAGACACACACACACACACACACACACACACACACACACACACACACACACACAGAATCTGAAGCAGGCTCCAGGTGAACAGCACAGAGCCCAATGCTGGCCTTGAACACACAGACTACGAGATCATGACCTGAGCCAAAGTTGGGTGCTCAGGTGACTGAACCAACTAGGTGCCCCTGTATTGCCTTTTTAAAATTCTACTTCCTTGTCAATAGTACACAAGTGAAAAATCTCTGGGTATTTGGTGGAAGAGTTGGGAGTCAAAATTGTATTAAGTTTGGATAAGATAATACCATGAATTTATGTGACAATTTGAATTGCTTTGATTTTATTCATCAGATTACTTGTGACATATTTAATTAGAGAGTTATTTATGTCCTACCCAATTCTGAGCACTATTCTGGGTCCTGTAATTAAACTGGAGAGCAAAATTAAAGGTCTTGCTTTCCTTGCATTCACAGTCTAAAGAATCAGACAAACTTCAATTGGACAAGTGGTCACATTAAAACCAATGTCAATTCTAGTAAGTGGTATAAAAGTAAAGTAAAAGCTATACTATTGGGAAGGGTGGGTAGATGATATAATCTTAATTTTCCTTGAAATATTACTAGAGCTGAAGTCTGAACAAATGTTAATTCTTCAAAGAGGAGACATCTTGGGGTAGGATGATTGGCAACTGAAGGAAAAAACAGAATGCTCAAGGTGCCATGTAGAAAAGAAGGTGTGTGAGGCTGGGACAGCCTATCATGGGAGAGTTTGGAGATGAGAAGTGGCTTGCTTATTTAGGGTTTAAACACTTTTCCCCGAATTCCTCAAATTTGGTCTTGAGCATTTTGTTTAAAGGGAAACAATTATATTTGGGAAAAGAACTAATGCAAGGGGAAATTATACTTTCATGCTAATACTAATTCTCCTCCTATTCTGTGGAGACTAGAAATGGAAAAAAAAATAAATGGATTTTTAATGGATATAATGAGGTGAGGTTATTGTGTTTGAAGCAAATGGTAGCTTGGACTAAGCAGAAGAGACTTAAACAGAGTTTGAGATGTTTTTGATATTGTATATTTTGAAGTTAACATGTTTAAAATGGACATGTCACAAAGGCAGTCGGCAGAGGAAAAAAGATCTGAAGATGACAGTTCTATTTAGGTTTATTAAGTTTAGATATATTTTCTGGGTTTTGCAGCTTGAATGAGTGGTCATGGTATTCATTGACCTTTGTGACCGTGGAAGGAAAAAATATGATTAGCAGATTGATATTTAGAATATTTTTGCACAATAGAATACATGAATCTGGAGTACAGAGTTCAGAGAAGAGACTGCTGACCATGGCCACAGCTATAGTTAGATAGTCTTTGTTAATGAATCACCTTCTCTCTGACCTCACAGAAGCCAGTGGCATTTCAGTTTTGAAGAATGGTATCAATTAGAGGCCATGAAAAGATGGGGAAAAAAAAAAAATATATATATATATAAGATAATGACTGGATAAATTATTGTTGTTAGAGTTAAAATAGACCTTCCAAAGGGGAATAATTATTTGAGAAAAATGTTTTGAATAAAATCAGCCTGAAGGAAAATAAATTATGTAACATTCTTAACTGAAAATGCCTGGCTCTACTATAAGTTTTGTCCTTTAGTTAGACATTGGACAACTCCCATATTACGAAAGGAAGAAAGAGGAGAAGGGGTGCTTACATAGCTGCAGGTAAGTTGATGTTACTGACACACAGGTTGAGAGACAGTGTCTGATGGTTTCTATTTTTCTACAAATCCGGCAGTTTTGTTTATAACAGAGGAAATGGTACCAATGGAAGAGACATAAATGGTTGGACAGAGTAAGAGAAGTTTATAATTGTTACTTTGAAAATATGAGCATTCATCAGAGAAAACCACCATGATTTGTGGGCCAGATTGACAGCCCACTTGAGAATTACGGCTTTTTATTTACTGTGGCAATAATCTACCCTC
This sequence comes from Crocuta crocuta, assembly GCF_008692635.1. NCBI lineage: Eukaryota > Metazoa > Chordata > Mammalia > Carnivora > Hyaenidae > Crocuta > Crocuta crocuta. Next base: position 662,950 of record NW_027529569.1, read on the forward strand.
CTTTGTAAATTTTCATAGTATTGTTACAGTATCCAGCAGCAGATCTGGAAAAATCAAATTATTGACTTCTTCCAGGACTGAAATTCTTAGAGCTTGTGGCAAATGCTACTGCTTCAGCATTATTCTTTTCATGGTTACAAAACTGGGTCACTTAACTCTATCCTTCCTTGCATCTGACATGACTAGTGGTTGATTTCCAGCCAAAGAAATGTGAGTGAAATTTATCTTAGGCATGTTCGGGTCTGACATATCAAATATTCCCATCCAGTCTTCTGTGGTCTTTCTTTCATCTGAATGGGATAAAAATAGCAAGGCATTCTTGAAAACACATGCTATATATAGCAGACCAACCACCAAACAAGTTCCCTAAATGACCACATGAAAGAGAGGTACCTAATGAAACTTAGGACAAACCAAGACTTTTTTGTGAGCGGAAGTATATTTCAGTTGTATAAAAGCAATAGTATTTTTTTTTCCTTAAAAGCAGGTAGTAAACAGTTTTTGCTTTGTTGGCTAATAATATCTCTGTAACAGCTCTGCAACTGTGTGCCTGTAACGCAAGGTAAGACACAGACAACACATAAACATTTCTGTGTTCTACATAATTTTGTTTACTAGAACAGGCCATGAGCCACATCAACTAGAATGTGCCATCATTAGTATTAAATGTTATCTCATACTAGCCTGTCCAAGCTAACATACATGTGTTATGAAAACAGGCACATGGAGATTTAATGTACTGTAAGTGTACTTTCACAGTAACAGAGCATAGATAAAACTTTTTTTTCTTCCTTTTCTTTATTTTTTTCTTTCTTTCTTTATTTTTTTTTTTACAAATAGCTTATTGTCAAATTAGTTTCCACATAACACCCAGTGCTCATCCCCACAAGTGCCCTCCTCCATGCCCCATCCCCCTCCCCCCCACATCCATCAGTCCTCAGTTTTTGNTGTAAGGTTTCCAATGGCTTCAGATCTTTTCTGTGTGATGTATGGGCGCGAGTGCAAGTATGGAGCTCCTTAATTTTCCGCCATCTTGCCCCCTCCTCAGAGCATAGATATAACTTAAGGAGATGAAGAAAGGGGATAATGATGTACTAGATAGTGGAGTCAGAAACGGAACATCACAATAAAACTGGAAAATGGTGCCAGTGGGTATGATTTAACAGGAAAGCAGGAAATAATTTTGTATTTGTCACATGGGGGTGTGACTTTCAAGAGACTTAATCCAAATAAGGTGTGCATATGTGTGGTGAGTAACATTTTATTACTTCAGTACAGCAATAGGAAAAGCCGAGGGTCAATTAAGTTGTATTTATGTAATGATAATGATTTGAATGCCATAGTTATAGATTTATTTATATATGCGCTTGTGCACATACACACACAGATATAAATATCCCTTATTGATAGGGCATCAACAGAGACAAATCCACAAATATATTATACATCATATGTGTATTTACAGAAATAACATATGTATAAATGTAAGTATAAATATAAGTAAAGATGGTTGGCCATGCTTTGTTGCCAAACAGATAATTCATTTCGGATTTGCATAATGCAAGAGTTAACTCCAGTTTAAAAAGTGTTACCTGTGAACATATTCTAAAGCAGAATTTAATCACAATTAAATGACCTCTGCATGAAGAAAAGCCATGTCTAAAATACAGTTGACTTCTCTGAAGTAATCTAGAAGAGTTAATGAGCACAGAAGATCATCTTTTTTGTTATTATTACTACAAAAAGAGCTTTGAAAGAAAAAATGTTTTATTTTTTTAATGTTTTGTTTCTGACAAAGAGAGAGCGAGCGAGCGATCAGGGGAAGTTTAGAGAGAGAGGGAGACACAGAATCGGAAACAGGCTCCAGGCTCTGAGCTGGCTGTCAGCACAGAGCCCGACGTGGGGCTTGAACCCACGAACCTTGAGATCGTGACCAGAGCCAAAGTCAGACACTTAACCGACTGAGCCCCCCTGGCGCCTGTTAAATGTTTATAACAAAGCATAACTTAAGTGTAGAATATTTTATTTTAGGTTTCCTAATAAATAAGGTGATTTATGGCAGACTTAGGACACTTATGAACAGTACACCTGTTGGCACTGTGTACTATATTAGGTCATTGAAAAATAAAGCATCAATTCATATTACCGCAAATAAGGTAAGCCATTTCTCACTTTTCCATAAAATAATTCTTCAATAAGTAGCTCATTTATTATGCATAAATTCCTTATAGCCAAGTTCATTAACTGATGTTACACTTGATAAGGTGCCAAAACTATGATTAGCCAAATTACTTAAAATAATTTGCCCAAACAAGAGTGGAATAATCGCAACATTATTTTTCCTTTTTTTATTACTAAGAAGGCTTGTTGCAATATTTGCTGAGATGTGTGATGCAATAAATATGTTTAGTTCTCAGGATATAAATGAAATATTTGGATTGAAACATGACTTCAGGTGGAATGATAGCATCTGTAGTGGGGGTTCTCACTTCTGTCTTCTGTTGGCTCTCAGCAAATACTGGCCAGTGATGATGATATAAAGCACAGAAACAGATTCTATATACCCTTACATTTTCTATTAAAACTTTTTGTTATAAGAGAAGACTTCTGTTAAAACTTTTCTTTTTTTAAGAGAAAATGTTTATTTTTGAGAGAGAGACCGAGTGAGTGACCAAATAGGGGAGGGGCAGAGAGAGAGGGAGACACAGAATGTGACGCAAGCTCCAGACTCTGAGCTGTCAACACAGAGCCTGACTCGGGGTTTGAACTCACGAGCTGTGAGATCATGACCTGAGCCGAAGTCAGATGCTCGATTGAGCCACCTAGGCTCCTCAGAGCGATTTTTCTCTTAGAGAATTCAATTTATTGCCACTTGGTACATCTTGTTTGAAATATCATTTACACATAGTTTAAATGTAATTGAATACTAAGTATCTTTTGGCTTTCTACTGAAACACTAAGGGACGACTAGGATTTAAATCACTGTTTCCCATTCACTCTCAGTAACAAAGTAGCCTTTTTCATCTTGGAGAAATTAAGATTTGTGGTATCCAGATTTTATAGTTACTTGAAGTCACTGGGTGGAGTGAAAGTTGAGGTAGAATGAGCTTTGCTGTTAAAGGGAGGGAGAAAGGAGAGAAAAAAGGCAGGGCATGAACTGCCACCTGACAACACATTTTTATTTGCCTTCCACACAGCTAGCATCCGGGATGCATGTACCAGGCCTTTTTGTCCTACCTACACATTGCTAAATGGCTTTATTTTTCGGACACATACTAAGTATGTATGTATTTATGTATATTTTGTTTTGTTTTTGGTTTCTGGGTTGATGTCTCCCTTCCTGCTAAGCATGGTTGCAGATAGGAGACTTGTTGATCTCCCTGCATTTATATGTCTGTCTTGAGTGTTTCAGTGTCATCCCTTTCTGAGTTTTTACTTTCTGCTTCACTAATTATTCATTTTATAAGAAGGTATAGGTGTAAACTCCATTGTCTTGTATTTCACTGACTTTATTGTTTAACTCTTTTTATGACCATTATTATGTTGGATTTAAGAAGAAAGGAAGACATGCATTGTGTGTGTGTGTGTGTGTGTGTGTGTGTATTTTTTGTAAGGAATTCAGGTATGGTTATAGAGTCAACTGGCCATAGAACCTTATCAGGAAAGGATTTGATTATTAAAACCCATTTCCCAGACTTGCATTCACTTTCACTAATTGGGAAAGCGAAGGGTAGTGTTTTCTTTCATTTTATGTCATACAATCTGGGTGTCCAGAGGCGATTGTCCAATTGTTCCACCCTGAATGAGAAGCAGTAGTCAAAACTTCTGGACTAAATTACCTACTTAGAGTAGATTATCAATCTAAGAGGTAAAGTGATTCCTATAGTAGGTACTTGTTTTTACATAATACCCCACCCATCTTGCTCAATTTGTGATAAAACCAAAATGTGAGTTGTAGAGAATCTTACCTTACATTATCAGTATCCATAGATGGTTTCTCTGCATTTACTCAGATATTCTGACTCTCAAGTGAGGAAATCCAAGGTCTTCATTAGCAGTTGATTATCAGTTTTACATAGAGCTAAGGGAAAATCTTCCATAATTAATAGTTATAATGGCAAAGGAGAGGGAGTAATCTTTGCCTATTTTCCTCATCTGTAAAAGTAAGAATCATATTTGTATATTGAATTTTATGCCCAGTTTAAAACATATTTTTAAAAATCCCATTGTCTAAAACATTAAAAAACATGTAATACTTGTAATACTTGACTGAAGAACAAATAAAACAATGCACAGCAATTTAAACTGCCTTTTAGGCTGTCATCAGTACTCTACAAATGGATTGGTAGAGTGAAGATTTTTGTGCTTATCTAATTGACTAAGCTGCTTTAATGCATAAAGTATTATCCTACTAGCCTAGAAAAGTTGTGGCAGCTTCCAGAAGTCCCTGTTCACCATTAAAGAGCTAATGTATGTATAATTTAATCTGCATATTAATATGGTTACTTAGAATGGAATCATGGATTATACTGGAACAGTGCCTATATCGACATATATATTCTGTTTACACTTTCCAGATCTGCTTATGTGGCATGATGCCCAATCATAAGTTAATCAAACCTTTCCTTAGAGGGGCTGCCAAAATGACCTTGCTTTGGAAGGGCAACTGGAAATTTTGGAAAAGCAAAGGCAATATAAGGAAACCAGATTAAAGTGCTATGTTGAAAAGTTCAGATTTCTTGAACATTATATGATTTCTGAAGAATAGGGAGATTTTTGTATCAAAAAAATGTTGCATAGATTTTATAACTTATTTAAGGATATTCATTTAAAAATTGAGAAAATTAGTGTAATATGATCAGAAATCTTAGTCTTGTATCAAGTAGACAACTCTAGATGTGAATGTCATTCAAATGATACATTTAAATACTTGTAATTTTATCTTTTTAAAAAAAAAAAAAGCAGAGTCTTTAAAAAATTCTTGGCAAGATAACTTCTTTCCCTTTGGCAGATAAAACTTTCTATGAATTTGACAGCTTTTCCCTTCCCAAAGGAAACACATGACTAAGTGATGTTTTTCTCACTTGGTAATAAAAGATTGTGTTTTGAAACTCTGTAGTTTAAAGAGAACAATGATTTGTATGGTTTTTAGTAATGTTTGTTTATTTTTGAGAGAGAGAAACACAGAATCTGAAGCAGGCTCCAGTCTCTTAGCTGTCAGCACAGAGCTCAATACAGGGCTCGAACAGATGAGCCATAAGATCATGACCTGAGCTGAAGTCAGAGGCTTAACCGATTGAGCCACCGGGTGCCCCATGATTTTTTTTTAACTCTTAAACTGTCTTTTTTTAATCATAATACTTTGTATGTTTATCTAATTTTATTGTCTAATCTCTAATATCTAGTGTTTTTTGGTAATATTGTTTTATTTGTGTTCTATATACTGAAGGATAGTCTCTTGAACTCCAAGATGTCTAAAATACACTGCTTATGCTGAAGGAATTTTATTTCAATTTACCAGGGATTTTTGCCAAATTAAAACCTCTCATATGACAAATAAATATATACATATAGAAATTTCCCCATAATATATATTGTATATTCAAATACAGATGTGAATGTCACATAATATGTTAACACCTCAGGTTTTACTAATAACTGAGTTTTCTGGTACTGGTGGCTTTTGGAAAAACTTCAGGACAGCAATAGCATTGTCACTAGACCTTGAAAAATGAGTAGGCATTAAGCCAATTTCTGTTGTATAGCATTGGTGTGCTAAATAGGAAGCACTTGGCACTTTTTATTGCCAGCAGAAAAAATGATTTATATGGTAGAGGTCAGGAATTCAGAATAAGAAAGATGTACAACACTATGACATATATTAAGGGGAAATTACCTAAAACCCTAATATTCCATGCTTCAATTTTAAGCATTTCTTGGAAATAATTGTTCTTAATTTAAATACTCATGCTGTTATAATGTTTAAATTAAGGAAGTCTAGTGTTACTCCATTTGATCCTCATGCATAATTTCCATTAATGCTGATAAGCCCACTAAACTTTAATTGATGTTATATCTCATATTCAGGCCAATAGGAGAGCCTATTTTCAACAATGATTCCATAGTATATATTTCTATATAAGTCACTTTGATGCCAAATTAACAAACATCATAATGTGTGATGCTAAGATCATAAAAGTCTAAAAAATGGAAAAAATAATAGTTGAATATATACATGGTAAAATTCTAACCGCAATAAATCACTGAAATAACAACCACTGTTAAGTTGAAGAGAACCCAAGAGTGCACTTGTTAAATGTGTCATTGTTCTAATCTTGGTTCATCAGATTTCATTATGACAAAAAGATACTCATTCCGTGCCAAGAAATTTGATAGAAGTGAATAATAATTAGGCAAAAGGAATAAAACAAACAGATATGAGCTTATTTGAAGGAAAAAACAAGTGCTAAAAAGTGGCAAATAAAAATAATTCTATTCATTGTTATTTTTTACCACAATGAAAATCCGGTGTGTCCTGTTCAATGAGATAAACCTGAATTTTAAGTATTCAAGTGTCAGAGTATTCATTGTACTTCTGACTCTTCTGTAAATTCAGACTTAAAAAGAAATTATATTGCTATTTATATACATTTTCAAAATCCTAATTAATATCACATTCATCGTTTAGTAAATCAGTTTGTTTTTTATCTTTAACAATTGAAACTGCAAATATAAAAAGACACAGCTGTAATCGACTTTTGAATGAGTTTAAAAGTTAAAAAGTACACAAAACATTATTTTCTGAATGACAGTTTAGGACATCTGTTAATTCCCTAAATTTTCATTAGTTTCATACAGTAAATCTATTGCTACTATTATATGTAACCACTGAGTTAGACACCTACCTTAAGATATATATGAATAATTATCTGGGTGGAGTGGCTAGAATAACTGGTTAATGCAGTTGACTAACTTGCTCATATCCATTCCTGCCTAGCATGTTAACGTTGGCATATGGAATATAACTTTAATTTTATCAGCAAGATAAAAGTACTCTAAGATACTTAGATATCACTAATTTTTTTAAGTTATAGAGATTATCTTTGAAATTTAAATATTGAGTCCAATGTAATGAATAAAGTATATAGGAATTGGTTTTCAAAGTTTATGTTATTGTAGGTTAACAGAACCCAGCCAATATTGAAATGGATTTTTGTTAAACATAGTATTTATGCTAATGATGAATTAATTGCTAATTTAAAAAATATAGCAGATCTATTTTTTATAATAGAGGGAGAATATGAATAGAAAAGTAAAACAAAACACAAATGTCAGGAGGAAAGAGAAGAATTTAAGAGTAAGTTAAGGAGGCAGAGACACTGGACATTCTGATGAAATGACGATTAGGACACTATCGTACATGCTTAATTCTCTCTCTCTCTCTCTCTTTCTCTCTCTCTTTGGTATGAGGGGTCTCTTTTAGCTTGTACTCATGGATTAAAACAAACAAAAAACTGTCACCAGAGAGAGCTGAGAGCACTTCAAAGGGGAAAAAAAAATTACCTATTTTCAGTATGATCGAATCAAACTTCCTGTAGACACTTCTCTAACTCGACAAGCTCACACTAATATTGTAAGAAAGAAGATAGCATCAATGATAACCAAGAAGAAGGATAAGAACAAATCAAGATATTTGCCTTAAAACATTAAGACTTATGACCTTATTAATTAGTGTTGTGTTGCATTTGTGTAGGGATAGGGGAAAAAAGAACAATGAAAAGGCAAAATGATCTCAAGATAGATATATAAATACACATTTGATTTATTGCAGAGCTGGCCTTACAAATGACTGAGGAAATCAGGTTTGATTTTTACCGTAGATCATTCAGAAAAAATAGGGGCACCTGGGCGGCTCAGTCAGTTAAGCATCTGGCTTCAGCTCAGGCAATGAGCCACAGCTTGTGGATTCGAGCCCCACGTCGGGCTCTGTGCTGACAACTCAGAGCCTAGAGCCCACTTCAGATTCTGCGTCTCCCTCTCTACCTGGCCCTCCCCAGTTCATACTCCGTCTTTGTCTCTGAAAAATAAACATTTAAAAAAATAATAAATAATTCCATGGTGTGGGGGGTAGTAAAAATTGTATGTTTTAGAAGGAGTACAGAGTTAATAATTTTAAGGATATTTTATGACACAGAGCTTACAAGTAATATGGGGCAAATTTTAATATAGTTGAATATTTAAAGAATTTATACATAAGATCTATAATGAAAAAGAAAACACACCAAATACTGCAAAAAAAGAATCAATATACAATAAGATAATAGTAACCAGAATATAAGGTATATCTGAATTAGCAAGATATAAAAAAGTGACTATCAATAGAAAAATGTCAAGAATAGGCAGTTCACAGAAGATCAATAAGTGACCAATAAACATAAGCAAATAATAAAGAACTGTGGTAAAGGACAAATACTAATATAATGTGTTTCCATGACAGTTGGTAAGATCTTGAGAGCGATGGTCTGACTGCAATTTCCCTTCTCTCTCTGCCTTCATGGTTCCTCTGCTAAAAAGTCCTTATTATCAAATGGGACAAGTTCATGTCCTGCTTATCCCTGAGTTACAGATTTGTCCCTCACCAGTCCTCAGAACTATGCAACCAAGCAGAAGATGCAACAGGTACCTCTCCCCCTTGATGCTACAAAGTCTGCCCCCCACAATACCCCCTGGCTTGTTCACCCTGTTCCCAAGTCCAACACTCACCCATGTCACTCTGGATGACGTGTTGTGTCTCCCACAGTTCTGAGTTCATGTGATAAACTAGTAAACTAAAAAACTAGTCTTGATCTCCTCTTTCTAATGTCCAGTGTCATGAGTTAGACTATCCNTGTGTTGTGTCTCCCACAGTTCTGAGTTCATGTGATAAACTAGTCTTGATCTCCTCTTTCTAATGTCCAGTGTCATGAGTTAGACTATCCCTATAACCCCAAGGTGGAGTCCCTTCCTCACCAAAAGGGTGAACAAAAGGTTATGGAAACAGTGATACCTAAAGCGACAATAAATATCTTATAAATTAGCCATTTTGATAAACCCTGGAAAAGCTGGGCAATAAGAAGTGTTAGGACTATAGGTGAGAAATGATAATCTTCTACTACAAGTAAAATCACTTTTCACAAGGCTTGAAAGATGAAGTTGCCATATGGGGAGAGGGTGTGTGTGTGTGTGTGTGAGAGAGAGAGACTTTTAAAATGTGTAACAGCAGACAATTACAGAATACTTACACATGTTCAAAACTAGATAATTAAGTAAAACCAGAAACCAAATAGCCACCAGTAGCAGAATGAATAAATCTCGGCATGTTAATAAAATGTTGGTAAAATATTTGTAGAATCTTATATATCAATGAAAATATCAGCACTCACCACATGAATTTAAAAGCCAGTCTTCCTGAAAAATGAAGAGCTAGCAGAACATACTCTAAAATTTCCTTTATAACATGTAAAAACAAATTGTGTGTGAGCATGAGATACCTGTATGTGTAGTAAAACTCTAAAGAAGAGCAAGGATAATGGCTAGCACAAAAATGAGTGTAGAGGGTTTCTCTGGAGGAGACAGAGGTCATTGGTTGAGATAGGCACAGGGGCGCACATGGATGGACTAGATAGTCTGTACACCTAGCTGTACAGAAAAACTCATGTTCTTGAGTTTTCCAAGTGCATTGTCAGCTCTTTCTTTGAATATGTTATATCACAGAAAAATACTTTGGTACAAATATGAGGATTTGTTCATCTTTTGTCTTTGAAGTGTATAGATACCAAAGTTTTATTTTTTATTGACTAGCATGTAGCATTATATTATGTAATATTATATTACACTATATATAATGTAAACCCCATTTTTTGTTTTTGTTGTTGTTTTTTTCTTGTAATACAGATACCTGGCTCAAGTTTTGATTACTGAGGCATCCACTGCAAAGAGGGTTATCCCTAATAAACACAGGGCCAGCCACATGACTAGATAAAAAGCCAGGCTGCCTCCCCTGACCAAGGTTAGAGATCCTGGTTGATTTCCATAGCTGATCATTTTGCCCACTTGTTTTCTTCTTTCCATGCTTTATTTTTTAAAATATTTATTATTAGTTTTTTAAAGATAGGGACAGAGTGAGTGGTGGAGGGGCAGAGAGGGAAGGAGACACAGAATCTAAACAGGTTTCAAGCTCTGAACTGTCAGCACAGAACCCAAGATGGGGTTTGAACTCACAAACCGCAGGGTCATGACCTGAGTTGAAGTTGGATGCTTAACCAACTGAGCTACCCAAGTGCCCCATCTTCTTCCCGTGCTTTAAATTCTTGCTCTTAAGTTTTAAATTCACCAATAAAGTGTGAGTCTATAAAACCCTGGGTCCCCACTGTAGACCCAAATAAAAGCAGAACCTTTATGTACTTGCCTGTCCTTACTCTACCTGTGACCTCGGTTTGTAGCCCACATATATTGTATAATTTCTAGGTCTCTTAAGTAATAAATATTTATTTTTCAAAGTTTCCTGATGGTTATGGCTGAAGGGTATCCTGCAATAATGAGAACCACAAAGGCTGATCCAGCCACACCATTGTTTATTGACAGGCTGAGATTGGTGTAAACCAGGTGTACAGTATAGTGATCTGACCTTTGGATACACTGAAAATTGATCACAGTAATAAGTCTGGTTAATATTAGTCATCACATAAAGTTACAACATTTTTTTCTTGCAGTGAAAACTTTTAGCAACTTTCAAATATGCAATATGGTATTAACTATAGTCACCCTGCTATATGCTACATTTCATCCCCATGACTTCAACTCTTGACCCCATTCACCATTTCACCCACACTCCAAACCCTTTCTCCTCTTGCAACCACCAATCTCTTCTCTAGATCTATGAGTTTTGTTTTGTCATTTGTTTTATTACATTCTGAATATAAATGCAATCATGTATTTGTCTTATTTGACTTATTTCATTTAGCATAGTATCCTCAAGGCCCATTCATGTTATGGCAAATACATAAATATTTGTTTACAGATTTTTGTGTGGATAGGAGTTTCCAGTTCCTTTGGTGACATACTTTGTGGATGTAAGTTTCTAACTTCTTTGGTAACTGCTGTTATGATAAGAGTATGATGAGTTCTTTAAGACCCAAATAGTCTTCCTAAGTGGTTGTACTGGTTTTGCATTTCTACCAGCAATGAATGAAAGTTGCTGTTGCTCCACATCATTGCCAGAATTTGGTGGTGTCAGTGTCTTGGATTTAGCCACTCTAATACGTACACAGAGGTAGCTCAGTAGTCTTGTCTTTTTTTTTTTTTTCCCCTTGAGGTAGCTCAGTGTTCTAATTTCCAATGCCCTAATGACATCAAACTGATTTTTAAAAATTGCTTGTTTTGCTATACTTATAGGGAAAATTGCTCTGGTGTAAGAGTGTTTATTACAGCCAGAAGTAGAAGTCTGTCTGTATTACAGACAGACCATTTTTGCTATATTTTGGAGCTGTTTTAGGTCCCTCAATTTGTCTAAAACGTCTCTTCTAGTTCTCATTGTGCTAGATAGATATGCAGTAAGATTAGCCTTTTGAATCATGTAGGTTCAGTTAGATTTCCTTCAGGGTCTTTAAGATTTTCTGCCAGTTTTCTCCTAAAGAAAACATTGGAAATAATAAGCTTAATTACATTTAGTTTTTTAAAATGCTTATTTTTGAGAGAGAGACAGAGACAGAGTGTGAACAAGGGAGGGACAGAGAGAGAGGGAGACACAGAGGGAAACACAGAATCTGAAGCGGACTCCAGGCTCTGAGCTATCAGCACAGAACCTGATGCAGGGAGCTCGAAATCACAAAATACGAGATCATGACCTGAACTAAGTCTGATTCTTAACTGAAAGAGCCACTCAGGTGCCCCCAGCTTGATTACATTTGTTAATATCATTGTTAAATCTTTCTCTAAATTATAATAACACTTAGAATTTTCTGAATTTACAAGACCGTGATTTATTTCTCTTGTAGTCAATGACAGGACCTCTTTAAAAGGAGTATGTTTCAAGTTGGGTGATAGTTTTGTAATCTTATAATTCTAATTTTGTGTCCTATATAATTTTTAGTGAGAAGAATTAAGGAAAATAGCAATATATTATTTTTATAACTGGACTATAGGAAAGTAGTAGGTTTGAAATAAATTTCTAAAGGGCATCAAACACTGAAGAATAAATTTTGCTGACTTACAAAGGAATATCACTGGCTCTTAAAAAATACTGGAGTCTAAAGATACCTACTTAAGAGAAAATCAGACATACAAAATTTTTCCTTATGGGAAAAATATTTTTTCTATTTAAAATGAAATGCAAATGTAAAGTAGGGAAACTTATGCAGTATTTGAAAACCGTCTTCACCGCTAGCACCTAAATTGGGCTCTTAATGTTGTTGTCATTGCTGGTTACTGAACTAAGTTCTGATGTATAGCAGATCCTAACCACACCAGGTACCGAGCTGACCATGAAATATTTTGTTAGGTTATTTATAAGTAATCTAGACAAAAAATAATACACAGATATTAAAATACATGCAGTATATTCTTTTAGATATTGGTTTTTTACTTTTGTGTTCTGTTAAAGTATTTTTATTGCTTCTCTGGCTTCGTTTGATGTTTATTAATTAGAGAAAGAGCATGAGCTGGAGAAAAGCAGACGGAGAGGGAGAGAGAAAGAATCCCACGCAGGCTGCATGCTCAGCATAGAGCCTAGTGTAGGGCTTGATCTCAGGATCATGAGATCATGACCTGGACAGAGATCAGGAGTTGGACATTTAACCGACTGAGCCACCCAGGCTCCCCTCTAGCTTGTGTGTGTGTGTGTGTGTGTGTGTGTGTGTGTGTGTGTGTGTATGTGTGTGTAATGTTTGTTTAGAGAGTGAGAGACAAACTGCACATGAGAGAGAGCACATGCACATGTATGAGCAGGGTACGGGCAGAGAGAAAGGGAGAGAGAGAATCCCAAGCAGGCTTCATGCTGTCAGTGGACAATTCAGGACCATGAGATCATGACCTGAGCCAAGATCAAGAGTCAGGTGCTTAACTGACTGTTCCACCCAGGTGCCCCTGGCTTGTGCTTTCTAAACAAAGTGAAGAGTCTAGGTTTGCCTATAAGTACATAAATTGAAATTTAATTCAAGAATGATTCATTAAAATAATTTGTTTTCATTTCCATTATAAGAAATATTGCTTTAAATTAATCTGTGTTGCATATTTTTCTTACATGTAAAAATAGCATATGTGACTACATACATATACAGTTTAGCATATTACTATAAAAATAATATATTATAAGAATAATATATACTATTTTTAGCTATCTGCTGTTAGATTTCCTTACTTGAATATTTATTTGAATTATTAGGATATGCAAAAGCATGTACAAATAGTTTTAATTTAGAGAGAAAAGCAAATAATCATGAAATATGTATGGAAGGTTAACAGAAAGAGAAGATTCTAAACCTAGAGATATGTATGTCCTAATTCATTCATATTTGAACATTATTTTAGTGTCCTACTCAAAATGTGATCTCACCGTTTACCTCAGTCAGTGCTGATCATATTTATTCAGTGAAATTATATTTTCTAATTTGCATCTAGATGTGACCATGATACCAAAATTTGGACAATGGTATAAGTGTGAATACACATATATTACTTCTTCCGTTGGAACTTCAGCTGTTATATTGAACTGTCAAGGCAAGAGCTTTGTGTTAAGAATGGGCAGCAACTAAGAGTCTGAGAACTGAAGAATATCATGGAGTTGTCATGCCAAACCTAAACTGACAATATTTAAATTATATTGTTATATTGGTTTTTTTATTTAAAACTAGCTCTTTGGATTATGTTTTGTAATATGTAGCTGGAAAGCCTGACAGGTGACATTTTAAAATGTGTTTGAATATTCTAGAAGTTCAGTTTCCATATCTGTTAACTTGAGGTAGAAATACCTTCTCTGCCTAACTTATAATATTGTGATAAAAATAAATGAATAAATAAATCCTACACAATTAACAAAATCAAAAACTGTACAGCTTCTAAAGAGATCGTTGAGCAATTGCCATTTTCCAAAATTACCCTAGACAAGTCAAGTAATAAAGGAGTGAAGTAATTCATGTTGGATTTATTCCAATGGTCCTGAATCTGCTTCCTGACAGATACATGTCTTTCAATTATATTGGTATTGTTTTCTACTAGCAGGTATTACAGTGCTCTTTCAATTAAATCTAAGAAGAAATGTGGAATGAGATGTGAGAGGAAAAATAATTTGTGAAAGTGAATGTCTGTTTATTTACTAAGAAGATTCACATACACAAAAACATACATACACACGTAATCTTTATATGTAATTGTGGATTACACACAATTTATGTGTGTAATTGTGGGATTTTAGAAATAAGTCAAAATATACTTCATAAGTGTAGACAAGACTTTTATTAGTGTAATCTGATTTCTTCTTCAATCTGAGATGTTTGGAACAATATGATTTTGGAGAAAACAGTATGAGTCTTTTTAGAGGATTATGTTTGATCCTTGACCCTGGAAAGAAAAAACACTATTTTAAATGTGAGTGACAATTGAAGTTATAAGTGAAACTGAAAACTAATGGATAGGCTGACCAGGATAGAAAAGGATCAGGTTTGAATTGAGGCTAAAATACTACTTATAGAACATGCTCCCTGGAAGCTAGTTTTTTAGTGACCTGTAAGTTAAAGAGGATTGTCCATGCATTTTTACAAGCTCTGTTTCATGAAAACATTTGAAATGTCCCTGGTATTCTACATTAAACATGTCCCTCAGTTCTTTTCAGGCTCCTGCGCAGTCACTACCTCTAGAAAGTGTTTGGAATACTTTTAAGTCACTTGACATTAGGACTTTAATAATGGTTGCTTTTAAGCAAATATCTGATCCAAGTACATTTCCTGTAAAGGCTGCAGAAGATGAAGCTCTAAAGTAGATATTAGACCTTCATGAAAAAGCAAAGATGTAGCCAGAGTAGTCCTTGAAGACTGAACCCATCTGCCCCTGTCTTTGTGTACCTCCATGGGAATCAGTGGCACAGAAGGAATTGATGCCAATGAGTATTTGAGAAACATGCTTACCTGCTGAGAAAAGCCTGAAGACACCTTTATACATCTCCACTTCCAACTGATGTATCTACAGAAATGTGGCTTATAAAGGGCAAAGAGACTTAAACTGTTTTATGAGCAGTGGTTTGAATTTTAATAGCATCATTAGGCCATGGTGTGTGACTTATTGTCACTTTAAAATGTGCATTATAAAAAAAATCAAAAGCTAATAGAAGTGTTAGTTAGGTGATAACTTCATCCATAGAAGGTCAGATGTAAGAGTATAGAAAATTGACAGGTTAATTGTTCTCATTAAGCATACAGGTTATCTTAAATTTGTATTATTAATATAACCTTCAGAGGAAAATTGTCCTGAGCATCTTAACAGCAACACTTGCTGTTTTTTTTTTCTTTTTAATTGTTGTTTTAGTCTTTCACATTATCATGTGAACAAATGAGGAAGAAAATGTGTTTGATGTTTTATTCAAATGTTCTATAGGATAAAATAATTGCAAGTGCTCTGTTTAAAACACATACCAAGGTAATGTTACTGGAGCCAAGAATTTGTGGAAGACACACAAAACCCTTAGGAATTGTAGGATTGAGAAGTGAATATGAACAGAAAATGATGGTTAATAGCAATGAGAAATTAACCTCAAAAGTAGCTATTCTTTATTGGAAGAAAAGAATCATGAGAATATGGATACTAATTTGCTGCATATATTTACTAGAGTCAAAGTGATGGGTTTTGATGCACAGTGCTGATGAGAGGTATTTTGTAAGCACTGCAGCAAAAGATAATTTTCTGGAATGTGCAGCGGGCTAGCAAGGAGATGTAAAAAAACAAAAACAAAAACAAAAGCTCTTTCAATGATGGATGCTAGATCTAAATTAAATCTTTCTCTGTGGAAGAAATTGCTCTCTTTTTCACATTGGTGCCAGAATGATGTAGCCCAGAGCTGGCACGAGAATATTCTTATGGAATCCATCTCATATTTTCACAGCCCAGATGAGCTGTTAGTTGCTTCTGTTGACAGTACATATAGATTCTGATTAAGCTACCTCAACTACTTAAGTTGGCTTCCCTCTGGCTACCTTATAATGCCCTGGTTAATTGGTGAGAGGTTTAGAAATATCACAAACCATAATAGACAGGAATAAAAATGCTTTCCCAAAACTCTCTTGTTAGACATTGAATTATACCTTTTTTATAAGCCTTTGTTGCAAAAAGACATACTCAAGTACATACACAGTAGAAAGAATGGGCTCATGCAAAAGGTTAAAAAAAGAAAATGGAATCCAGATATGTAGATAGAGATATCTCCTGTAACAGAAAGCAATGAAGGAAGGTATCCCAAGGATGGTAGGGGAAGTCGTAGACCTGACATGTAAAACTGCTGAGTTTGACTTTTATAAACTGATGAAATCAAAATCTAATGAATATTTGTAAATAAATTGAAACTAATTTTATGTAAAATCTAAATATGTATCTTTGTATTTCTAGTAACTTTATCATTTTTTTCAGAGCATTCATACTTAAGAATGAAAGTTCAATGAAAACTTATATAGATTTAGATATTCCAATTAAGGTATCAAGATTTTACTCCCATTGTCAAAGTTTTTCTTCCTTGTTTCACATGCAGTGAAGTTGAAAGCTCATTAGAATACTTGGGGAAGTGTATTTAGGAGGTCCTGTTTTTACCCCCAGGGCATCTTTTAGGGATATTTGGTAATGTAGATTAAGTTCAGGCTGTAATCCAGTTTCTACAGTTGCAAAATAAAGGGGTAAAGAATCTGAGGTTTACTGATTACATAGAATGTTCAAGTACATTCCATTTGATTAGTAGATATTTTCAGTCAAAAATTATATATTCAGTTAAAAATTATCTAAAAATTAGATCCTATTAGTCTTATTTTAAATAAGAAAAAAAGTTAGATTCAAAGATGTTACGTAATTTGCCTATAGGCTTCAGGTCTAACTCCAGTCTAACTTTAAAGGTTAATACTTTTTTGTGTATAGAAGGGTTGTGCTAGACCAGTTGTATGTTCTTTTCTAGTTCAAAATGCCCAAGTATTAGTGTTACATGCTCAATTGTGAATGATGATTAGATCTGACTTACACTTACTAATGAGTCCGGATCCTTTTAATATAGCGGATGTAACCTGCTTTTTGATGATGGTAATGTCTAAATTGGACAGATAAATGCCAAACCAAAATGGCTAAAAAATAACTGTCAAGCTCAAGCTGTGAGGAGTAACTGAAACTCTCAAACACTGATGACTTTCCATGTTCAAGTTGAACATGTGTGTGATCTGTTACCTCATAACTCTATGCATATGTGTGAGAATGTTCAAAGCCATATTTCTATGAAATTACATGCACAAAAATTCAAGACGGAATATATATTTAAATATAATGGCATCACAAAAGAATAGTTCTAAATCACGAAGGGGAGAAGACATTTTCTGCCACGATTGATAAAGTTCAAACTGCCATCAGAAGTAGAATGGATCATAGTGCCTGGGTGGCTCAGTCAGTTAAGTGTCTTACTTGGTTTTGGCTCAGGTCATGATCCCACGGTTGGTAGGTTGAGCCTTGTGTTGGGCTCTGTGCTGACAGTGTGGGGCCTGCTTGGATTTTCTCTCCCTCTCTCTACCCCTCACTCACCTGCTTTTTCTCTCAAAATAAATTTTAAAAATTAGAATGAATCAGACTATATTAGCACTATAGGACATTCTAGTTTAATTACAGTAATGTACTACCTATATAAGACAACGTGGATTAATCTTACAAACTTGAATATAAGTCATACAGAGAAATCTATAGGATTCTGGTTAAGTGCAAAATCAGACAATTCTGAAATACAGTGTTAGAATTCAGGAAAGTGGTTACTTTGAGTAGGGAATCGATATTGATCAAAAATGCAAGAAGGCAACTCTTTTCCTGCCAATGTGTTTTTTCTTCTTTTGTAGTGTGAAACAATTGTTCACTTTGAAAATTCATTGAAATCCATGTTTATGAGTCATTTGTATTTGTACATAGATTATAATTTACACTTTATTTTTTTAATTTTTTATTTATTTCTAGGAGAGAGACAGAGAGACAGAGAGACAGCGTGAGCAGGGGAGGGTCAGAGAGAGAGGGAGTCACAGACTCTGAAACAGGCTCCAGGCTCTGAGCTGGTAGTCAGCACAGAGCTGGACGCGGGGCTCGAACCCACGAACCGCGAGATCATGACCTGAGCGAAAGTCGGACGCTTAACCGACTAAGCCACCCGGGCGCCCCTAATTTACACTTTATAAATTTTAAAATAAGTCACTAAGTAAAAATAAAAAATGAAACAGTACAGTTACTTTGTAAACCTAGGGTAAAGATCACCAAACAGTATTATTTAGCTCCCAAATCCAGCATGAATGACCTGACTCCTCTATACCGCCCGACTTGTCTAGAGTAATTTTGACAAATGTCAATTACTCAAGGATCCCTTCAGGCACTGGATCATTGAGCTTTAAGTGGAAACTTTTTATTTACTTCATAAATCTTGGGCTATTTTGATAGTGACTACGTGAAATTCAGTTAAAAAAAATGAAAGTATCTTCTCATTAAGTATGTATTTTTTATGTGGTTTCTCTATTTGAAGAAAGGCCTTATATTTTGTCACATCTTGAAAAGAGTTTGGTTGCATGTTGGAAAAACATGGTTATCATTTGAAAAGTATATCTTTATCGAAAAAAAGGTTTTCAACCTCTACTCTTTTGAAGTTCAGTTTCAGGTGTTCTCTTCCCCAGACTTACCTTTTCATATTTTTTACTGTGTCACACTATACTCTTGCCCAGAGAGCTTTGACCTGATACCCCTACTGGTCCCTTTGGTTTTTTGTTGTTTTAGGTTTTTTTTCTCCCCCAGTCATTTCATGGTCTGCGTTATTTTCATCTCTTCAGAGTTTCACTGTTTTATATTCCTTTGCCAACAAATTTTGCTTTTCTCCATTACTCTTCTCTGTGATTCACTTACCAAATTAACCTCTTTTACCTCCCATTAACTGAAATCAGAGACCTGCCTATGGATAACACAGATATTATCAGTGATGCTAAAAAGAGTAGAGAATATTTAGTTAAAATACTTCACATTTCTGTAATTGTTAGCTCTCTCTGTTTCCTGTCTTCCTGGCCAGCATTCAGCTTATTAATAGCAAACTGTCTGTCTCCAATTTTTCCGATTCTTTTCTAGGATCAGTGTAGTCCTATTGCCCCTTGTCCTTGAATTTTGTTTCTTATTATGAATCTGTGCACCTTTCTGAATTACCAAGTCTTCAGGAGCAGTGTCTTCCAAGTTTCTGATTGTAATGTAACTATATGCTGATGGCATCCACCTTTTGGAATGCCCCGAGGCCACTGTTGGGTGCTAGTGTTTTACATGGGAAAGGGTCTCAATAAAGAGTGGTGAGGATAAGATGAGAGAAGGATGAGAAGGCAGGCAAAAAAGTGCATTATCAGGTGTTACAACAATGAGCAACTGGAGAAAAATTCTGTGAGCCACTGCTTAAGAGTCAGTAGGATGCATGACTCAGTCATATAACCAGAGAGGTTATATGTGATTCAGCTGCAACAAAGTAGGTGTATTTGTCCACCAGTAGGGACTTCTAAAGTTAATGCCGCAGTACTTTCAGCCTACTTGCAGTCAGAGCAGAGTACACTGTCAGAATTTTCAGCCCAAACCAGTAAGTGCTGGTAGCTAGAAGTTGGGCCTGTATTCATGGAAATACAAGTGGAGGGGATGTGGATGGTTCAGAGGCAGGATCTTTGCTCTACTCAGAGCCAGTCATGTACCACATATCAAGTCTATAGTGTACTTTTACAGTTTCTGTATAGTGGGTATGAATAACTTTAAAAAGACAAAATTTATTGAGTGAATCAACATCTCTGTCTATTGATGAAGTTGGTTCCAAGTCAGTAATCAGTGGCCATCATCATCTTCTTCCGCCCATTCTAGAGCTGCTTCCACCCATTCTTTACTGTCAGCGGCCCCACACCTGGCTTAATGGACAACCTAGATCTTTATCCCTGGGCTCTCAGCTCCCAGTTAGAATGTTATGTCAGGCTATCAGTGCTGCAACTTCATAGTCCAGCACAAAGTCTTGGAATCCACTAAATTTAAAAGATTACTCTCACTGCTCACATTTTGTGGCAGGAACACTCCTTTATAATAATTAAAAAAAAATCATTTCTCTTGGCTCAAAAGTAACTCCTTTCTTTACCTACATGCTTAGTTTCATAAGAGCAGTTGCTTTAATTTTAGTAAACTTCATGCTATGTCCAGTGGTATGTGGTCCCAGAACATTTCCAGAAACCAGCACCTTTAGATATTCCTTGAGGAAGTAAGGACTGTGAGTGATGGTGAGGAAGGTCACCTCTAATTCTATCCTTTGTTCCCAGTGATCATCGAGGTTACCAATGTGAACATCCAGATTCAGATTCCGTAGTTTTGAGGTAGAGCCTGTGACTGAGTCCCTAGTGAGCCTGCAGGGGTTGCGAGTGCTGTCGTTTCATGGACCGTAAGTAGCTAGGCTGTAGGTCATCTGTAGCACTTACCTCTTATTTCCAGCAAATACGATCCTTGCTGTTTGGAGGTGATCTAAATAATTCCAGAATGCCTTCTTGAAAATTTGCTTTCTGGAGCCATGATAGAATTCTTACTCTTCTCAACTTTCCATTCCTAGTCAGTCAGCAGGGTTATGGATCCATGTCTTTTATCTCCCAAGTGTTAGCTTGGAATCTTGTCATTTCTTTGCTGGCTTTTGCCACACAACCAGTACATCTGCCTCTTGCCTCAGAATTGTCACAGTGCAATCTATTTTCTACACTGCATATGTACACATCTTTCTGAATTATAGTTTTTATCATATCCCTGAAGAATACCCCCTGGAACATGTCCAAACTGTCCCTCATGGCTGACAGGAACCCTATTTATGCCCCAGTTTCCTTGTATTTCACAACATTTAGAACTCATTTCTGCTCATGGTTCTTATTTGTTAATCATTGATTCTAGGAAGAGATGTATTTATGAACGATAATACAGAATATCTGAGAAAACAAAGATACCATAAAATAAATTTCACGTAAATTTATCTTGTTAAAATTAATAGGAACACTTAATATTCAAATCACATCACTTGTTATGGAATATATGAGTAAAATCTAAATGTTATTTCTATTTTATAAGAAAAAGAGACCAACATTTAATGAACTTAAATTATCCTTACTTATACTAAAAATATAAAGTTAACTCATTAGCTGAAGTCATATATCCAGTGAACTATAAATTATTTAAAAAATCCTGTCATGCTACAAATTCAACTTCTTTTACAATGTTTCCTTTAGATGTAAATGATATATTTTAAAAGAGTTTCTTTGCCTTACCTATTGCCATAGTTCTAGACAGTGTCTGAGAATATAGATGAGATATTTAAACTTCTAATCAAGTATACTTTCTACTGTACATTGAAGCCTCAAGTTTTTGCCATGACCTAGTTTATTACACCCTTGATCTATTTAGTATATGTATGGAATTACACATTTTCCGAAAAAATACATTAGCTTTATATGTTCACGGTTTCCTATGTTTTCAGTAACATGAGTTCAATACCAATATACTTTCCTTAAACATTTATTCAAGATCTACATTTTAGAACATTTCTCTGAATACAAATCTTCCAAACCAGTGTTTAAATCATCATGAATTGTATATGCAAAATTGTATGAGTAAGATTAATTCCTTTATTTTAAAAAAAATTTAATGTATGTTTATTTTGAGAGAGAGAGAGGGAGACAGATCCCAAGCAAGTTCTCTACCGTGAGCAGGGAGCCGGACATGGGGCTCAGACTCGCAAACTGCAAGATCATGCCCTGAGCTGAAATCAAGAGTCAGATGCTTAACTGAACACTTGGCGCCACAAAATTCTTTCTTTATTTAAACTTTTTTTAAAAAAAATAGTTCATTTATTATTGAGACAGAGACAGAGACCGAGCTGGGGAGGGGCAGAGAGAGAGAGAGGGAGACACAGATTCCAAAGCAGGCTCCAGGCTCTGAGGTTTCAGCACAGAACCCAATGTGGGGCTTAATCCCAGGAACCATGAGATCATGACCTGAGCCAAAGTCGAATCCTTAGCTGACTGAGCCACCCAGGTGCCCCAAGGTTAATTCCTTTAAATAGGTCCCTATTTATTTACTGGGTCTTCACATTGGTTTATTTTTATATTGTCCTGAATGTTCTTTATCTCCTGAAGATTTCTTAATCTCTTCAATGAATTTTTCTAAGTCTTCATTTCAGATCTGATCATTTCTATTTTTCCAAATGTTGCAAACTTAATTTTCATGAATATTATTCATGATATATGATAAGAAGGCATATGTAAGTGGTGAAAGTGGGTTTGTACATTACCCACAGGGCAGATGGATGCTTTTAAAAGGGTATTAATCAGGAAGTAATAGAATCAGAAATATAATCTAGACAGTTTTGCCTGCGCTATGAAAAATATATTGGAAGGTGGCAGTGGCGGAGAGGAGAGGCAAGTTTGGAATGTGAGTTTGCTGAGCTGAGCATTGGGACACACAGAATATTGTTCATTTTATATAAGTCTATTTGAACCACATAACTTTGGGACCTCATTCTGAAACAATCACAAGTCTGTTTCTACAACCTCTTCTGTGTTCCTAGTCTGATAATAGCTCTTTGCTTAACAACTATTCTTTCTGAAATGTGCTACCATCAGCATTATGCCAAAGAAAACAGAGTTTCTTTAAAATAGAAACCAATACAGAATCTTCTAGCGTTTAAGGAATGGAAGAAGGGAGCAGATGTGGATTATTTTATAAAGGGTTTGTGGCATATAGAGCTAATTTCCTGAACCAGTGCTCATTTTCAAGCCTTCCCTGTTGCTTCTTTCTATGAAAAAAAAATTGCACAAGTTAAATATAGGTTTCCACTTAACATCAGTGATCCATTCCGGAAATGAGGTGTTCTGCTTGAAAACAATAAAATTATAAACTTACATTCTACATTTTAACTCAAAATTCCCAATGAACATTTTAAATGTGGGGTAAGAATAGCAGTCTCACATTTGTAAAACCCACAGCAAGTCTGGTTTGCTCTTACATTAAGGCAAGAGGATTTCTAAGTGATCAGGCTATTTAGTAGAACATTACCAGAACATACTATTTAAACTCAGATATATGAAAATACAATTCATCAAAAATCAAAGTCAAAACATGGAAGGCTCTTTTTTCCCCTCCACATGTATTAATTAGAAGTCAAACGGAACATAAGCAAAAATGCATTGGAAAGGAACAGTTCACACAATTGAGAGGCAAAGGTGGAGCGCCGTGAAAACTACAGAGGAGGAGTGCTTTGGGCTGTTAGGGTGGTCGGAGCTTGTGCAGGGGGCTTTGCAGTGTTTCTTTGGATAATTCAACTCAAGTTTCTTTCAGATGCTCTGCTCTGTATTCAAGTCCTGGAAGGGTGGATCCTTTAATGTTATTTCGCGTATTTACCCCTTCTGCAGCCACCAGGGGTAATTCCTTATGTGGATAAATGCTTAAGAGATAAAACCATGATTTAAAAAAAAAAAAAAAGTGTTCCCTATGTTTTACCCCTTGGCTGTCCAGCAAATGCACATGTACATACCTGCACATACACATTATGATATAATTCTAAAAATGTACACAGAGACTATGTAATGTCTCCTTATTAGAACAGAATACAAAGTCACAGCCAGAGGCTGTTTTATGGGTTCACTGACTTCTGATGATAGAGGCTCCAGTTTCATCACAACATCAGGGAAAAGGGAGAGGAAAGGAAAAAGTAAAATATTTATCATAATACATGTTTGGTATGTGTGTATCATGCATGTGTATCTAGCAAGCAAGGAAAAGCCGGAAGTGGCCTCCTCATGAAACTGATATTTGTTACTCACATGTTCCATTTCCTATTATCTTTATTCCTTCTTTTAAGTGGGCCTTCGGCTGGATTGGAACCTTTTCTACATTGAGCCAAAATCTTCATTCCTGAGAGTTGTCTAAGATCAATTAGTTCTGTCAACATCTCACATTTACCAGTTTGCCTCATTTATGCTAGGTGGCAGTATCAGCTTCTAATTAAGTGCAAATATTATTGTGTGTTGGCTAAAATGTCCCTGCCCATTAGTCTTAAAACTTTTATACATGAATAGAAATAGCCTCATTAGTCACAGGAATGAAAATCATTTATCATATGTGTGGTGTGAATAGGGGCAGTAGGAGTGTATCTCAACTCCCAGTGCAATCTGTTGGTTCCGAGAGCAATATATTATGATTTGGCCAGGAAAGCACCATATGTTAAACACTTGTTCAAATAAAGTTACACCTAATATTATGGCACATATTTTTTCTTTAATCCTTCAGCCCAATGTTCAGTGGGCCATTTTACCTTAAGACCCACCTCTTCTGTTTAAATCAGGTATAAAATGTGACTAATAAACTCTGTGGTGCAAGCCTGTTAACTTACATATGTATTTTGTTTTTCATTGAAGTATAATTGTTAACAACATGTGGACTAACACAATTGAGTGTTAGGGTTTCAGAAAATTCCCAGACTGCTGCAAGCAGAGACCTGAGGGGACAGAGTATAAGATCACATACATATTAAGTGCATTTCTAGTGAGAAATAACCACTGCTGTATTGACAGTGGAAGGAAACAAACATAATCTGTATTGGGTATGAGAGAAAAAAATCTTAAAAATGAGGAAACTGAAGGAGCAAAATTACTTGTATTCCAAAGACATATAATCCACCATACTGCCTTCCTCCTCAGTCCAAACCTACTTATAAACAAGTTCTTCATGTCCAGTTAAGGCATCAGGATCTCAAATGGCCTTTTATGATATGCAGAGGAGGCATAGTGTAATTAAACAGTCATGTCTACCTGTGAACGTCTGCATTTACCCCAGGAATGCCATTTTAAAATAGAAATTTTAATGGGAAGGAACTCCTAGTGGTTTCATGTGGAGACTTCAAGAATAAGAGGAAATAGTGATGGAATTTACACTTACACTAGTTACTTATTATTTTTTTTGAGAGAGAATCCCAGCAGCCTCCACAGTGTCATTGCAGAGCCCAAAGCAAGGCTCGAACCCATGAACCGTGAGACCATGACTAGCTGAAATTTGACTGAGCCACTCAGGCACCCCTTACATTGTTTTAAAGGATCGTTAAAGCTAGATTCTGGGGCCACCTGGGTGGCTCATTCAGTTATCATGTGACTCTTGATTTCGACTCAGGTCATGTTCTCAGGGTTTATGAGATCCAGCCCTGCATCTGGCTCTGTGCTGACTGAGAGGAGCTTGCTTGGGATTCCCTCTCTGCTCTTCCCCTCCTCTCTCTCTACCTCCTACCACTCAAAAATAAACTTAAACTAGATTCTGAAAAGTTAGGGAAATGAACATAGGCTGTGTTGGGAATCAAACTACATTTGATATGAAATGTACTTGTGTTAAAACTTAATTGGGTTTGCTTCAGTATGACTATTTTAATTATACTTGCTATAGAAATTAGCTTAATGTTTAAGTCTACAAAAGATATTCTTTTCAGGAATATCTCCAGATTCACAGGATTTATGACTTCTGAAAAGATGGGCCATTGCATTCCATCAGTCCCACTAAGGTTTTCACATGAATGCAATTAACCAAAGTTACATTAATTATTCCTTGTTCCATTTGTCTACAATTGTAAATGGCTAAGTGACAAAAAGTAACTCTAAATGTACATATTGCTTAATACATGGGAGTGCTCAATACATCATTAATCACTGACATTATTAATATTCCATCAGATAAATTTAGTACAGTGACAAAACATTTTGGGTCACTTAGCAGTAATTCCTTTTTTAAAAACATTTTGTAATACTTGTTTATTTTTGAGAGAGAGAGACAGAGTGCAAATGGAGGAGGGGTAGAGAGAGAAAAGGAGACAGAATTTGAAGCAGTCTTCAGGCACTGAACTGTCAACTCAAAGCCTGAACTGGGACTCAAACTCACGAACCGTGAGATCATGACCTGAGCCAAAGTCAGACGCTTAACTGATTGAGCCACCTAGTCACCCCTGGAATTATTTTTTAAAATATTTTAGAGCACATAAGTGGGGAAGAGGGCCAGAGGGATAGAGAGAATCTTAAGCAGGCTCTATGCTCTGCATGGAGCCAAGCATGGGTCTTGATCACATGAACTTAGGATTGTGATCTGAGCCAAAGTTAAGAGAAAGACATTAACTGAGCCACCCAGGCACCCCAGGAATTCTTTTAAATTCTAACTAGAATTCTACATGTAAATCGTGGCTTTCTAAATTGGGGCATATTTCTGACCAAGGTGGCTGCTTAACACATGTAAATTTGTATTTACATCGGCCCCAGTCTATAAGATGAATTCTAGTTCTTCATGATGGGACCAAATAGCATGTTATTACAATTCCCCCTCCCCAAATAAGAAAAGACTTTTTAGTGTGCCAGGTTAATGGGTCTGGAAGCAGGTTGAGAAGCTGGTGTAGTAGATGTTGTCTCATGTCAAATATTAAAAAGAAGCAGCTATTGGTTTTGCATTTACTTAGAGTTCCAAAATGCAAGTAATTACACAACATTCATGGATTGCAAAATTTACCATGAAGTAGTTGGATGAATTGTCATTTGTAGAACAACGATGTTGTATAATTACTTGAGCTTTAATCTTGTTTTTCCGCAATCTACTTAAGTAAACTAATAGACTTATTTCCAGTAATAATTATCATGTTTAAATCCACAGACATTTTCAATTTAGCCTTCTGTCTCATTAATCTTTTGCCCAATTTTACATATATACTATGTTTCCAACAAAATAGTGCACTATATGTAAGTCTTCTTAAACAGTTTTTAATTAAGCAATTTACCAAATTTACTAATATATTCTATTTCTTCTTGAAAATAATTATATAAATTTTAACAGCCCTATTGAGGAATAACTACATAAAGAACTATATATATTTAATATATACAATTTGATGAACTTGGAATATGCAAACACCCACAATTTCATCACCACAATAGACAGTAATAGTCTAGATGAAGTTTTGGTGATTTTCACTATTCTGCCAAGTGCAACACTGATCAAATAAGTAAATTTATTTAATGGTTATTGCAATAAGAGGAAAATCCTAGGTCCAAATATCAAAATATCTGAGCAGGATGGTTTTGCTTTTTATATGATTATAGATAGAATTAAGTAACAACTGTGTAAATTGTTTTGGATTTTTTTGTGATCATGGGAAGTCTCAATCAGCTCAACAGGAAATGTTTATCTGTGTACCTAGCTAGCTTCACAGGGAAATATAGTTCAGCTAATCTCCCGTAAGATAAAAAAAAAATAGATTGTGTTGCTGGCCCTGCGTGTCTGGCTTCTCAGTATGTTCAGGTAAAAGGGAAATATCTGTGTGTGGCTATGTCATGGGTAAACAAGTCATCCCTGAGTCTTATAATAGTCACTGAGGAGTGGACAGCCAATTTCCCTGAAATTATATAAGGCAGGTTTCTTTTTAGTGGAAATCCACTTCTCAGCTTCTCAGAACACAGAAGGTTGGAGGGACTTGCTGTTTTCCAGGACCTTATATCTTATAAAATGTGACATTTTGTCACCACTGTAATCTTTGTTAGAAGTTTACTTCCTTCCTTCGACCTGCTTGGTATTCAGTTTGCTCTTCTTTTTCAGTAAAGGGAAAGGTTAGCTTATTGATTTAAATTCTTTTTACAGTACTTATCTGCAGTTATACACTTTCCTATAAGTACTGCTTTAGTTATGTATCATAAGTTTTGGTATGTCATCTCCAAGATCAAAGTAGCCATTTCTTTTGTTCATGATGATTATCATTCATCACTGAAAAACTCAAGCAGTCATAAACCTCCAGTAGGGTTAATCTGGACCTACAAAATAATCTCTCATAAATTACAAAGCCAGTTGAACACTATTGAGGCATGATGGAAAACATCAGGTGATTTATAATCCTGGAGATCAGTCCTCTTAAAAGAGGGATACGTGAAAAGAAAGAGGCAAATATTCAAATAAGAGTTGTGGTGGCACTCCTGGGCGACTCAATTGGTTAAGGGTCCTTCTCTTGATGTTGGCTCAGGCCATGACCTCACATTTTGTGGAATGGAGCCCCACATTGGGCTGTGTGCTGATGGCAGAGCCTGGTTGGGATTTTCTCTCTCCCTCTCTCTCGACCCCTCCCCTGCTAGCTCTGACTCTCTCTCAAAATAAGACATTTAAAAAAAAATCTTAAAAGTTGTGGTAGAGTCAGGAGATGAATCCTGAACCTTTTCATTCCAGCAGATTCCAAGAGGTTAGTCAATGAAAATCTTTCTCTTGTGCCATATTCCTCATTAAATGTGACATCCTTTTGAAAATAAGGTGTTGGGGTGCCTGGGTGGCTCAGTCGGTTAAGGTCTGACTTCGACACAGATCATGTTCTGGTGGTTCATGGGTTCAAGCCCCACATCGGGCTGTGTGCTCATAGCTCAGAGCCTGGAGCCTGTTTTGGATTCTGTGTCTCCCTCTCTCCCTTCCCCTCCCTTGCTTGTGTTCTGTCTGTCTCTCTCAAAAATAAATATTAAAAACTTTTAAATATTAAAAATAAGGTGTCTTAGCTCTTGGTGATTTTGTCCACAGTATTGATTACCTTTCATATAGAGGCAGGTATGACCCAATTGTTTCTCTAGGCATTCTTTTTGGTCCAGACATTGACTTACTTGTTCAGGGAGAAATCCAGCCCGTGTTTGGTCTGATGCACTGATGAGTCATTTGAATAATATGTCAATTTGTTAGTCTGTGGTGTTAGTATTTCTTTGGATCCTCAGGGGAAACCAGATATGCATCAATGTTGAGTACTGATAAGGATCTAGGTGTTCAGGTTTCAGTTCTTGGGACTAAATTGGAAATGTTAGTTTGGAGGGTTGAAGCTGATGTTGAAGAAAATGGAACAATTAAAAATGTCATAACTAAAGTGTTCAGTTATGTCCTGTTAACATGTCAGACAAACACTTACTGAATCTATACAAATATATTCCCATGAGTATAAAATACCCAGTAAAAGTTTCCAAATTCTGGAGGATATGAAAAAGGCAAAAATATAAATATTTTATTTTTGTTTATAAAACCATAGTCTGCTAAATTGTTTGACTTATATATAGCTTAAAAGAGGAGAAAGTGGTTCCATATTTCCAGAAAAGAGAATATTAAAATATTAGCAATATTCCAGACACAACTTAGTCATTTGATCTTATGTATTCAGTTCTTATTCGGTTTGGTCTTGGTTTTGCAATCTCATGACCACATTTGCTTCTCCACTAGAAATATGGAAATCTTTATTTATTCTATTACATGGCCTTCAACTTATTTACGAAATGCCTTCAGGAATCTCTACCCAAAACTACTTGACTGGCATAGTCATTTTCAAAGGGTCTCTGAGTCCCTTTTAATTAAAGAACTTTGCTGTAGCTGATTTGCAGTTACTTTCAGGGAAGCATTAGAATAAAACAAACAACTGTCTATAGATAAAGATATAAAATCACTGTGGTTGACTTAGTAATGATAAATTTCAAAAGTGACAGACATGATGAGATTTTATTTGTAGGAATAATGTTACTGACAAGAAAATTTTCTTGTTTTTGTGACATGCAAAACAAACTGAAGTCAGTCAAAAAGTTTTATATAAAATATCTATAAACAAAATGAAAATCTCTATTTTCAAATAGAGATGTGAATCTCCAAGTGAAAACCACTAGAATATTCTGGATTCAATTTAATAAGTAAAATTGTTCAAATCAATACTTTAATAGCAACAGGAATTATGATGATTCTCTCAAGATCTAATATCAGAAAATTTAACATCAGTGCAGTGATAAACACATAGAAACCTAGCCAGTGCAGTAACAAAGCTATGGAAATCTCATAGGATTTCTGCAATATTTACATTAATAACATTTTACTGAAATTTAACCCTGTGAAGGGTTGTTTGCCATTCTAACTTGACACACTTTCCTCTAACTCATATCAAATACACCTAATTATTTCTACCATCTCTCTTTATACAAGGTGAAAGAATAAATCCTTTGTGATATTCCCAGGAACCCCCTTTGCATGATAATTGATTTCCCATCTCTTCTCTTTAAATCTACAAGTGTCTTAGGTCTAAATTGGGACTCTTGTAGGCAGCATATAGATGGGTCCTATTTTTAAAATCCATTCTATCATCCTATGTCTTTTGATTAGAGCATTTATTTAGTCCGTTTACATTTGAAATAATTATTGATAGGTATGTAATTTTTACCATTTTGTTACTTGTTTATGGTTTTTTGTAATTCTTCTCTGCTCGTCGCCTTTATTCTCTCATTTTGCTGGGTTTCTTTAGTGATATACTTGGATTGCTTTCTCTTTCCCATTAATGTTACATATAACATGTGTGTAGCAGTCTGCAGATAAGTTGATGGTTAAGTTTGTACCCATTCTTTTGTAATTTGTTTTAAAGTTTATTTTGAGAGAAATCCAGACAGTGTGAGTGGGGGAGGATCAGACAGAGAGGAGGCAGAGAATCCCAAGCACCTGATCTGCCCTGATGTGGGGCTTGAACCTGCAAAGCCATAAGATCATGACCTGAGCAGAAACCAAGAGTTGGACACTTAACCGAGTGAGCCACCCAGATGCCCCAAGTTTGAACCTCTTCTTTACTCCTTCCCCCACCCATCATGTTTTAGGAATGTGATGTCCTACTTTACATCCTTTTATTTTTATAGATCTACTTAATTTTACTGCTTCTGTGCTTCCTACTTTTCTTACTCCTATTTATGGTCTTTCCTTTCAACTCAAAGAGTCCCCTTTAACATTTCTTGTAAGGCTGGCATATTGGTCATGGATTCCTTTAACTTTTATTTGTATGGAGCTTCTTTAGTTCTCCTTCTATTCTGAATAATAGCTTTACTGATTATAATATTCTTGGTTGCAGTTTTTTTCCTTTCAGCATTTTGAGTATATCATGCCACTCCCTTCTGGTCTGCAAAGTTTCTGCTGAAAAAATCAGCAGGTAGCCTTATGGGGTTTCCCTTGTAACTGTTTTCCCTTGCTGCTTTTAAAATTCTCTGTCACTACTTCTTTCCGCCATTTTAATTACTGCGTGTCATCTGTGGACCTCTTTGGGCTGATTTTATTGGGGGATCTCTGTGCCTCCTGGATTTGGATTTCTGTCTTTTTTCTAGATTCAGGAAATTTTCAGCTATTATTTCTTCAAATACACTCTCTACTTCCTTTTCTCTCTCTTCTGGGATCCCTATAATGCAAATGTTATTAGGCTTGATGTTGTCACTCAGTTCCCTAAGTTAATTTATTATTATTTTTTCTATCTCCTCTTCACCTGGATTGCTTTTCATTACTCTGCCCTCTAAGTTGCTGATCTGTTCTTCTGCTTCCTCTAGTCTACTGTGTAGTCCCTGTAGTCCATGTAGTATATTTTTTCAGTTCCTGAGTTTTTCATCTGATTGTTTCTTTTTTATGTTTTCAGTTTCTTTGTTGAGGGTCACACTGAGGTCCCATACTCTCTTCTCAAGGCCAGTGAGTGTCTTTTTGACCAATGCTGTAAATTCTCTATCTGGCATATAATTTATCTCCATTTCATTTAGGTTTCTTGATGTGATTCTGTCCTGTTCTTCCATTTGGGGGTATATTCCTTTCTCATTTTGTGTAACTCTCTGTGTCTCTTTGATGTGTTAGGAAAGCCAGCTATGTCTCCTGTTCTTGAAAGTACTGGCCTTATGAAGAAGAGGTCCTCTAGTACCCGTCAGAGCAATGTCCCCATTGATCAGAACCTAGAGGTTCAAGAATGTTTCCTATGTGTGTTGCCTATGCCCTACTCTTGTGGCTGAGCCTCATTTGCCTTCAGTCATCTTCAATGGCTCTTCTTGAATTGTGAGCAAAGTTTGGTTCCAGTGTTGTTAGTGAGCCAGTCTCAGGACACCTTGGGCTTGAGTTGGGTCAGGCCAGGTTTTTGACAGAGCTGCAGTGGCACTGAAATGTATGGTGCTTTCTCCTTGTTGCCCCTGAGGAGCTTTTGTTGGTGATGGGACCTGAAGTCAGACCATAGGTCTGCCCCCACCCAGCCCACTGTTGAGGTCACTGTAGTACTATTTATTGTGTGTGTTTATCTTCCCGTCTCCCAGAGCAGGAGTCACTTTGGAGTGGTGCTGGCCCCTGTCGGGGCTGCCTGCAAATGCCGTTTGTGGCACTGCTTTGGATGGACTCCAGCCTCTGCTTATTGGAGGGGCTGGGTCTGCAAGAGAACTTTAGGTTGGTCCTGAGGTATTACCTAGGTTTGTGGAGGTGTGTTGTGGGAGAGGACCTGCAACTGCCTGGGAAAGAAGCCTGCTGGGTTGGAGGGGGCAGATCTGCAGAAGAGCGCATGCAGGGACTTAAGGAGTTAGGAAGGTTTACTCATTTCTGCTATGGGAGGAGACCTGAAGCTGAGGCCTTCCAGAAGCGGTGTGCCTGTAGAAGGCTCGTGTCCTGTGAGCAAGTTGGGTGTGAGTGTTGGTGCTGTGCTGGTTCCCCAGGCGTCTGTGTGTCTAGTCTGGGGTAGGGTGAGGGAAATGGTGCCCACCAGCATTTTTTTTCCCTAGAGAATTCTCCTAAAGATCCCTACCCCTCCAGCACACACTTTGAGATTAAATGAATCTCCTTCTCTTTATACCCCAGATGTTTTTCGAACTGCTGCTTCTAGGGTATATTTCAGTGGGGCTGTTTGTTATGCTGTCTCTTTAAGGATGGGGACTCAGTTTCCTGTTGCCTTCTTGGTTCTGCCAGGGCCCAGAGCCAAGAGCCCTGCCTTGCTGACTTTTAAAGTTCTACCTTGTTAAGTCCTGCTGATTGTAATAACTGGAGAGATTAGTCCCCTGTGGTTGTCAAAGCTAAATGTTATGGGAATCTGTCTTCCTGTCTTCCTGTTAGGGCTTCACTGTGCCTGGGGTGCCTCATGTGGGGGTTCATTTCTCTCCACTGTTTGAGTCCACAGCATCTTTCCCTCAATCCTACAGATAGTCCTTTGGGTCCCTTTAGCTCCTGACCATGCCCCCACCCTTTTTGCCTACTCCACTGTAGCCTCTTCTCTGCATTTGGCTTTGGAGAATCCATTCTGATACTCTCCATGTCATTGTCTGGGTTATTCATGCACTAATGGGTGTTGTCTAATTGTATCTATGGGACCAAGTGTGCTTAATATCTTCCTACTCAGCCATCTCACTGTTTTTTTCCTTTTTTTAAAACTGGGAAAACCAAATTTATTTTTGCATAATTGCAATATTTACAACTGCATGCGTTTATTTTTAATTTTTTTTCTTAAATATTTTATTGTCAAGTTGTTTTCCATATAACACCCAGTGCTCATCCCAACAAATGCCCTCCTCCATGCCATCACCCCCCTGCCCGTCTCCCCCACCCCCATCAGACCTCAGTTTGTTCTCAGCATTCGAGAGTCTCTCATGGTTTGCCTCCCTTCTTCTCCCCCATGGTCCTTCGTTAAGTTCCTCCTAATCCACCTATATGTGCAAACATATGGTAGCTGTCCTTCTCTCCCTGACTTATTTTGCTCAACATAACTCCCTCAATTTCCATCCATGTTGCTACACATGGCCAGATTACATTCTTTCTCATTGCCATGTAGTTATCCATTGTCTAGATAAACCACATCATCTTGATCCATTTGTCATTTGATGGACACGTAGGCTCTTACCATGTTTTGGCTATTGTTGAGAGTGCTGCTATGAACATTGGGGTACATGTGCCCCTATGCATCAGCACTCCTGTATCCCTTGGGTAAATTCCTAGCAGTGCTATTGCCTGGGTCATAGGGGAGTTCTATTGTTATTTTTTTGAGGAACCTGCACATTGTTTTCCAGAGGGGCTGCACCAGTTTACATTCCCACCAACAGTGTAGGAGGGTGCCCGTTTCTCCACATCCTCGCCAGCATCTAGAGTTCTCTGATTTGCTCATTTTAGCCACTCTGACTGGCGTGAGGTGGTATCTCAGTGTGGTTTTGATTTGTATTTCCCTGATGAGGAGGGATGCTGAGCATCGTTTCATGTGTCTGTTGGCCATCTGGATGTCCTCTTTGGAGAAGTGTCTGTTCATGTCTTCTTCTCATTTCTTCACTGGATTAGTTTTTCAGGTGTGGAGTTTGGTGAGTTCCTTATAGATTTTGGATACTAGCCCTTTATCTGATATATCATTTGCAAATATCTTTTCCCGTTCAGTTGGTTGTCTATTAGTTTTGTGGATTGTTTCCCTGGCCATGCAGAAGCTTTTTTTTAATCATTTTTGCTCTTGATTCCCTTGCCTTTGGGGATGTGTCAAGTAAGAGATTGCTGCGGTTGAGGTCAAGGAGGTTGTTTCCTGCTTTTCCTCTAGGGTTTTGATGGTTTCCTGTCTCACATTCAGGTCCTTTATCCGTTTTGAGTTTACTTTTGTGTGTGGTGTGAGAAAATGATCTGGTTTCATTCTTCTGCATGTTGCTGTCCAGTTCTCCCAGCACCATCTGTTAAAGAGGCTGACTTTTTTCCATTGGATACTTTTCCCCACTTTGTCAAAGATTAGTTGGCCAACCATTTGTAGGTCCAGTTCTGAGTTCTCTATTGTATTCCATTGGTCTGTGTGTCTGTTTTTGTACCAATACCATACTGTCTTGATGATGACAGCTTTGTAGTAGAAGTTAAAGTCTGGGATGGTGATACTTACCATTTTGGTTTTCTTCTTCAATATTTAGCTCTTCGTGGTCTTTTGTGGTTTCATACAAATTTTAAGATTGTTCTAGCTTAGAGAAGAATGCTGGTGCATTTTAATTGGGATTGCATTGAATGTGTAGATTGCATTGGATAGTAATAACATTTTAACTATATTTATTCTTCCAAACCATGAGCATGGAATGTTTTTTTATTTCTTTGTGTCGTCTTCCATTTCCCTCATAAGTTTCCTATAGTTTTCATCATACAGATCTCTTATATCTTTGGTTAGGTTTATTCCTAGGTATTTGATGGGTTTTTTGGTGCAATTGTGAATGGGATCAGTTTCTTGATTTCTCTTTCTGTTGCTTCATTATTGGGGTATAAAAATGCAACTGATTTCTCTATGTTGGTTTTGTACTCTTCAACTTTGCTGAATTCATGGATCAATTCTAGTAGGCTTGTTGTGGAGTCTGTCAGGTTTTCTATGTAGAGTATCATGTCATCTGCGAAAAGTGAAAGCTTGACTTCTTTGCCAATTCTGATGCTTTGATTTCCTTTTGTTGTCTGATGGCTGATGCTAGGACTTCCAGCACTATGTTAAACAACAGTGGTGAGAGTGGACATCCATGTCGTGTTCCTGATCTCAGGAGGAAAGCTCTCAGTTTTTCCCCATTGAGGATGATGTTAGCTGAGGGCTTCTCATAGATGGCTTTTTTGATGTTTAAGTAAGTTCCTTCTATCCCAACTTTCTCGAGGGTCTTTATTAAGAAGGGATGCTGTATTTTGTCAAATGCTTTTTCTGCATCTATCGACAGGATCATATGGTTTTTACCTATTCTTTTGTTAATGTGATGTATCACATTGATTTGCAAATATTAAACGTGCCCTGTAACCCAGGAATGAATCCCACTTGATCATGGTGAATAATTCTTTTTATGTGCTGTTGCATTCACTTGGTAAGTATCTTGTTGAGGACTTTTGCATCTGTATTCATCAAGGATATTGGCCTGTAGTTCTCTTTTTTTGCTGGGTCTCTGTCTAGCTTGGGAATCAAAGTGGCTGGCTTTGTAAAATGAGTCTGGAAGTTTTCTTTCGATTTCTATATTTTGGAATAACTTGAGGAGAATGGGTATGAGTTTTGTTTTAAATGTCTGGTAGAATTCCCCAGAGAAGCCATCTGGCCCAGGACTCTTATTTGTTGGGAGATTTTTGATAACTGATTCAATTTCTTCACTAGTTATGGGTTGTTTGGAGTTTCTATCTCTTCCTGTGTGAATTTGGGTAGGGACTGTGTGTTTAGGAATTTGTCCATTTCTTCTAAATTGTCTAGTTTGTTGGCATATAATTTTTCATAGTATTCCCTGATATGTGCTTGTATTTCTGAGAGATTGGATGCAATGAATCCATTTTCATTCATGATTTTGTCTTTTTGGGTGCTCTCTTTTCTTTTTGAGAAGCCTAGCTAGAGGTTTATTGAAAAAACCAACTCTTGTTCATTGATCTGTTCAACTATTTTTTTTGGGGGGGGGGGGATTCTATATTGTTTATTTCTGCCCTCATTTTTATTATTTCTCTTCTCCTACTGGGCTTGGGGTGCTCTTGATGCTCTCCTTCTAGTTCCTTTAGATGCTCTATTTGAGTTTGTATTTGTGCTTTTTCTAATTTCTTGAAATAGGCCTGGAGTGCAGTGTACTTTCCTCTTATTATTGCCTTTGCCACACCCCATAGAGTTTGAATTACTGTATCTTCATTTTCATTTGTTTCCATATTTTTTTTAATTCTTCTCTAATTGCCTGATTGGCCCATTCGTTCTTTGGTAGGGTGTTCTTTAACCTCCATATTTTTGGAGGTTTTCCATACTTTTTCCTGTGGTTCATTTCAAGTTTCATAGCATTGTGATCTGAAAGTGTGCATGGTGTGATCTCAGTTCTTTTATATTTATTGAGGACTGCTTAATGTCCCAGTATGTGATCTATCTTGGAGAATGTGCCATGCACACTTGAGAAGGAGGTGACTTCCATGGCCTCAGGATGTAGAGTTCTAACTATATCTGTCAAATCCATCTGGTCCAATGTGTCATTCAGGTCCATTGTGTCTTTTGTGATTTTCTGTCTCGTTGATCTATCCATTGCTGTAAGTGGAGTATTAAAGTCCCCTGATATTAGCACATTCTTGTCCATAAGATTGTTTCTGTTTGCGATTGTTTTACATATTTGGGTGCTTCCAAATTTGGTGTGTAGATATTTATAATAGTTAGCTCTTCCTGATGGATAGACTCTGTAATTATTATATAATGCCCTTCTTCATTCCTTGTTACTGCTTTAAAGTCCAGTTTGTCCGATCTAAGTATGGCTACTCCAGCTTTTTTTTTTTTTTTTAATGTTTTATTTATTTCTGAGAGAGAGCATGAGAAGGGGAGGGTCAGAGAGAGAGAGGCAGACACAGAATCTGAAACAGGCTCTGAGCTAGCTGTCAGCACAGAGCCTGACATGGGGCCTGAACCCACAAACCATGAGATCAGGACCTGAGCCGAAGTCAGACGCTTAACCGACTGAGCCACTCAGGCGCCCCTACTCCAGCTTTTTTTTTTGACTTCCAGTAGCATGATATATATTTCTCCATCCCCTTACTTTCAATCGGAAGGTGTCCTCAGGTCTAAAATGAGTTTCTTGTAGACAGCAAATAGATGGATTTTGTTTAGTTTTATCCACTCTGCTACCCTGTGTTTTTATTGGAGCATTTAGTCCATTTGCATTTTGTTTTTATTCAAAAATATGGGTTTAGAGTCATTGCATTCTCTGTAGGATTCATGCTTGTAGTGGTGTCTCTGGTAACTTGTGTTCCTTGCAACATTTCCCTCGGAGAGTCCCCCTTGAGATTTCTTGTAGGGCTGGGTTAGTGGTGACAGTTCTTTCAATTTTTGTTTACTTGGGAAGACTTTTATCTGTCCTTCTATTCTGAATGACAAGCTTGCTGGATAGAGGATTCATGGCTGCATATTTTTTTCTGTTCATTACACTGAAGATTTCCTTCCATTCCTTTCTGGTCTGCCAAGTTTCAGTAGATAGGTCTGTCACCACTCTGATAGGTTTCCTTTTGTATGTTTGGGCCCTTTTATCCCTAGCTGCTTTCAGAATTCTCTCTTTGTCCTTATATTTTACCAGTTTCACTATTATATGTCACGCAGAAGATCAATTAAAGTTACATCTGAGGGGCGTTCTCTGTGCCCCTTGGATTTCAGTGTCCTTTTCCTGCCCCAGATTGGGGAAGTTCTCTGCTATAATTTGTTCAAGTACCCCTTCAGCGCCTTTCTCTCTCTCTTCTTCTAATGGAATTCCTATGATGAGGATATTGTTCCATTTGATGGTATCACTCAGCTCTCGAACTCTCCTTTCGTGTTCTGGGTCAGTTTAGCTCTCTCTTTCTTGGCTTCCTCTTTTTCTATAATTTCATCTCTAATTCACCTCTTCTCCTCTCTGCCTCTTCAGTTCGTCATTGGACATCTAAAATTTATTGTCCACCTCATTTATTGCATTTTTAAATTTATCACAACTATTTTTAAGCTCTATAGTCTTCGTAGCAATAGCTTCTCTAATGTCTTCCATGCCTTTCTCAAGCCTAGTGATTAATTTTATGACTATTGTTCTAAATTCTTGTTCAGTTATGTTACTTATATCTGTTTTGAGCAATTGTTTAGTGTCATTTCTTTCTGCAATATCATTAGAGAAGAGTTCTTCCATTTCATCATTTTGGCTAGCTTTCTGTCTCTTGTTAGTTTTAAAAGCTTGTTATACACTCTGCATCTGCGAGTACTGCTGTATTAAAGAAAGCTCATTGACTGTCCAATGCCTCTCCACTCAGGAAGTCGTCTTTGAATAGTGTCTCTTGGTCTTTTTTGTTGAAATTTTGGTTATTTTATTTCCCTACTCATAGTGGTGTTTGGGACTCTCCACCATGTGTACTTTGGCTTATTTCTTGAGGTAGCCCTATAAGGTTGTTTTCCCAATGGACTCTGTCTGTTTTGCTCCCAAACTCCTGCGATTCTGTAAGGGTGCCTATGTCTTCAGGCTTTCTCTGAGAGATGTTGGCGAGTGAAATGTATGGAGCTCCCTACTTCTCTGCCATCTTGCCTCTATAAAAAACTGCATGTATTTAAAAAAAACACTCAAATTTTGGCTAGCTTTGCATATGACAAATAAAAATCTGTCAGCTTTCTGTGAGCTTTCTACAATTTTCTGTATCCATTCAGGTTTTGTCCTCTGTTTTTCATTCTCAAAACAAGCAATTATTTTACTTGAGGACAAAACTATTTTTTTTCCTTAATAAAACACAACCAGCATATCTTACATACACAGTTGTTTTTTTGTCAGTGTTGGTTCTAGTAGAGTCTTATTCTTATATATTAATTCTGACCACAGTAACTTCATTTTCATAAAACTAGGAAGTCAATCATTTCAGTTGTCCACAGTAAACCAGCATTTTGCACAGACTTGCAGTACTTATAAACATATCACAACTTTTTATAGCTGTATTATTCTTTGGAGTACAATTTCTCAATTTTAGCAAAAATACACACATTGACATACTGAAACATGCACACACCTCCTGATACCCTCTAGAAATAAGAACAAATGCAGGAAACTTAATGTTATGCTTATTAATTAATATTTCAATATTCTGTTGTAGAAATTATGTACTTTATTTCTTTTTGTTAAAGTCTAATATTTTAAGTTATCTAAAAGTCTTTGAAACAAGCTGACATGCTAGAAAATAACTCCTGTTGGAATAAAATTTGTCACAATAACAATTTGATT
Source organism: Crocuta crocuta (assembly GCF_008692635.1). Lineage (NCBI taxonomy): Eukaryota > Metazoa > Chordata > Mammalia > Carnivora > Hyaenidae > Crocuta > Crocuta crocuta. The sequence continues at coordinate 702,705 of NW_027529569.1, forward strand.
TAGTTAAGTATAAATTTATATCTTTTATAATCTCAAACATTGAGCAGATATAACCTAGCTATTCAATCAACAAACCTGTAGAAATTTAGGAAGAATATAGATAGGCAGAATAAAAAAAAAAGTAGTATGCTTGTACTCCACATAATACTGGTAACTCAGAAAGCATAGCTGTTTTTATTTGTCCAGTACTGTAAACTAATCTTGTTTGCCAAAGATTTGTGTGAATTATGGAATCCTTAAGACTTTTATATTTGTTTCTGTGAGAATTTTTTTTTATACATTGGAAGTATTAGAAGATTGATTACCTTATCTGGAAATTTTGGGAATATTCAATGTATATCATCACTTATATATCTCACTTCTTTGCTAGATAAAATCTGAACACTCCAAAATTTCTATCTGGTTCTTCTTTATAATTTCTGTCTCTTTATTGATTTTCTTTATTTCTTAAGACACTGTTTTCATGCTTTCCTTTGATTTGATATTTTGTCTTTTAAATCCAACATTTGGCCTTGCTCACAAGTGGTTTCACAAGCCTGCCTTGTTTTCTGTGTCTGATACCATATCTAGCAACTTAAGATATTGATTCCTGCCCATCACTCCAGTTCTTGTGTTGCTGTTGTTTGCTTGTTTAGTGCCTTGGGCGGACTATTCTAGTGAAGTCTGTTTTCCCTTCAGTGTTAAGTCTCTGATGTCATTCACAGAAGATACAGCCTTGTGCTTTTCTCAATCATCCTTGGATGACAGGTTTTAGCAGCACTGTCTTTGACTATATCTTTCCTTGGTCTCTGTGGCAAGCACCTACCGCTGTGGCATCACACTTAAATTTTAGGTTCCACTGTTTGTCAGCTGATTATTATATTCTCAAAGATTCCCTGTGTCACAAATTATTTAGCTATCTGACCTAATTAAGATTCAGCTCCTTTGCAGAAGTACATTTTTAGGCAAGTGTTTGAAGCTTTTTCCTGACCCAAAACTCTTCATCTCTCTTTTCCTGGCTTTCCTCCTGTAAATAGCCTATAGTTTAGGTTTTACTCTTAATTATTTACTGACAAAATCACCATCATTTTGATAGTGCTCTAAGGTTTGAACTTCCCAACACTGTCTCAGATGGTCAGTCGCTTAGGGAGAACTTGTGAGTTCTCTGTTTAATGGAGTGCCTCTCTCTCTGGGCACAATCTGAGATCCCTTAGTGGGGACAGTGACTGTCACTTTTTATGAGCGGGGTGCTGGATTGGAGATAATAGCCGCTGGCTTTCTCAGCTTACCTTCTCAGCATGGAACTTCTACTTTACAAACATTTGGGTCTTGATATTCTCGGTCTGCCATGCCTGGGGTCAGGCTTCCACCCTCTTAGTGTGGGTTGGGTGGAGGAAGGAAAAGTAGTCTCTCAATAGTAGTTGGTTGATGGACGGAGATCATTAAGAAAGCTCCTATATAAGATTTATCCATTGCCTAATCATTCTTCTCAAATTCTATTTATTTTCTGTGCATAAAGTACTACTTGTGAAACCTTCTTCAATTCTTAGTTATATAGTTTTGTAATGATGGATGCCTCTCATTTGGTGAGAAAAATATAAAGTATTTCTCATGGCTCCATTTTACAAACTTTCCTTTTATCTTTTTTATTCGAAGTATATTTTGATTCATCTGTATATGACTTATAAAGTGACTTGGTTCTCAACAGTTCGTTCCTAATCACTAATTCTTGTTTATTGTCTCCAAAGCCATGAAAAAATACTATGTGTAAATAACAAAAAATCTTAATAACAAATGTCTACCAGCAGGAAAATGCATAGAGGTATTGTTCAATATTAACATAGGACTACTGCTTAATCATGAAAAGGATTAAGACAGCTAAAATCTCGGGGCAACTGAGTGGCTCATTTGGTTAAGCGGCACCTTTAGCTTAGGTCATGATCTCACAGTTCATGAGTTTGAGCCCCATGTTGGGCTCTGTGCTGACTGCTCAGAGCCTGGAGCCTGCTTCAGATTCTGGGTCTCCCTCTCTTTCTGCCCCTCCCCCACTAACACTCTGTCTCTCTCTCAAAATAAATATACATTAAAAAAATACATAGCTAAAATCTGAATTTATAAATATCACAAATCTAAAATTCTAAATATAATGTTGAATATAGACATGTTGAACAAAAATTCACATAGTATGATTCCATTTGTATGAAGAAATATTTGTATCTGATTAAAAAAGAAAAGGTGTACAAACAAGCAAAATTTCAGGACAAAAATAAGTTGGCTGAATAAGTTTCTCCATTGGGGGAAATGGAGAGTCTGAAACTAAACATATGCACATGGATTACAAGTGTTTGGTATGGTTCTATCTCTTAATAAGAATAGGCATATTTTCATCTTAGTTATAAATGACACAAATTTTGTATGTTTTCTATATTTCATTTATTTTATAATAAAACAATATGCTAAACCATATCTTTTAGATGGGGAGAACTGTTTGGTAATAGCAGGAGCTGATAGGGATTTGGAGAAATGTAAACACTTAGGTACTTTTAAAATGAAAGTAAATTAGTTAAGTGTTGAGCATAATTAAAAATATTAGTAAAGGCAAAAATGTTCAGTTCCTTTTCTGAATCTTCTTTCTTTGTTTGTGAAACTATTTATATGGGTTACTCCAAACACTATTGTGTTATTTCCTAAACAAATTTTCAGGGTAACTGTATTTTGAATATATTAAAGCCATAGCACAGCTTCTGTCAATGATCTGACTCTGTCTCTAGCTGGAGTGAATTCCTTTTAAGTTGACTTTTGGGGCTCAAAATCTGAATGGGTAGATTAGTCAGTTAAGTGTCTGACTCTTGATTTCAACTTAGGTCATGATGCCACGGTTGGTGAGATGGAGCCCTACATCAGGCTCTGCTCTGACAGTGCAGAGCCTGCTTTGGATTCTCTCTCCCTCTCTCTCATACCCCTCCCCAGTTCAGTTACACTCATACGTTCTCTCAAAAATAAATAAACTTTAACAAGAAAAGTTAACTTTTGATCAAGATTTCTATGTATCCTTTACTTCTTTCTTTTCTTCAGCCAACTTATTTCCTGTTTCAGAATCATGCCCTATGTAGTAAGATCTTTTATGTGACACTACTAATTCTTTGATGAATGAATCTTATTGTTAGAGTAAAATAGAATATCTCAGATCTGTAAGGTTTTGTGACATGCATTTGGAAAAAACTTTTTTTAATTAATGAGAGTAGAGAAATTGTATTTTCATCTTTGATATTTTGTTTGGAAACTGTAGAAGCATACCAGTGTTCCATAGATGTTTTTCTTTTCTATTGGCAGATGTCAGTTATTAAAGATCTTATTAAATGATATATTACTTGTCAAAGTCAAACTGTATTGTAAACACATTAGGAAATCATATTAAAATAAATATGAATCTCAAAGTTGTTTATGAGGTCAGCAGACACAAACATATGCCAAGACAACTAACAGCCAGCTACTCTGGAACTGCCTTCTGGAAGTTAATGCCATTCTCAGTACCCAAATCATGTGATAAGAAAAATGAACTAGACGTTTCAAATGGTATGATTCTTATTTTAGCTCATTTCTGAAATGTGAGACCATTTAAAAATATAAACAAAGAACTGGGTTTTGAAAATAAATTTAATATATAAAATTATCCAGTTGTTTTTCATAGAATAGAGTAGAAGAACTTTGGACTACAACTGAATAAATTAGTGCCCAAGAAGACATTTGGAGGGTCATACTTAAGAGAAAAATGAAAACACTTATCCTGATAATTAATGAAACACAAATTGTTTCTTCTTAAAAAAACAAGAATTTACTAAGAATCTATCTACATTGGTTAAAGTCACTGGAATGTTCAACTGCCCATTTTACTTTGTATAGACAGAACCTACGAATAGGTCATGTCATCTGGGTGAGGGGAATTGAATTTGACAGAGGACAGGGAATGGGGCCACTATATAGTAAATTGCCTCTTCAAGTGCCATTATCTATTCATGAATGAATCCAATACAGTTCTACCCATCTTTGGTTTTATTCTATATACCTCTTTTTTCTTCTTTGCCTTGTTGATAAGTATTTTATTTGCTTATACCAAAATCTCTTTTGGTTCAGTTCCAGTAGATGTTTTCATTGAAAACCTGACATGCTTTCTCTAGTACATGCTGAATGGCTAGAGAAACCCTATCATGTAGTATTCACCTTTATCCATGAAAGTTTTTCTTGGTGAAAATGAAGAGTATATTGTAGTAAATATGTATACATTTGAAATTTGGTACTGATTTTTTAAATTACTATAAATTTTATTCTTAGTAGCCACTTGAATCTCTAAAAAAAAGATCAACATTTTCAAGTTCCTTTAGATTATAGTCAGTTCTGTCTCCTATCCAATAACATTCGACAATACAGCCATTATTGTACTTGTAGAGAATCTATGTTTCAATATAACCATATAGGCTGAATTATTACATTTGGTTTTCCAGTTTTATTGATAAATAATACATGTTATTGATAAATTTATTGCTATAACTATATAGTGTAATATATAGTACTTAAAATAACTGATTTTAAACATTTGTTTTAGTAGTTATTTTTTAATTGTAAAAATTATCCCTGCGCAATAAAATTTATATAATTCATCAGGAACATTATGATTACATTATTTTTAATTATGTATACAAATGTAGGACTTACTGAAAGGGACACTTTTATATATACCACTTAGTATCTGTTTTGTGGAAGAAATATTTTGAATGACTTATCCAGGTTGCTTAAACTGCACAATTGTACATTTGTATAATGACAACATTAAAGGCAAGTCAAAAATAACGTCAGACTGCTTTAGGTTATGTGATGTTACAAGTATATAAGCCGTTTCCTGTGCCAGACTTCTAGAAATTATTTTTTATCTCAGAGCACTGAAAATGATCATGAATGAGTTGGAGACACCAAAATTATTGTAATATCCTATTGAGACTGATTGAATTAAAAAATCAGAAATTTCCAAAGACCTTTAAATATCATGCTAGCAGATGTCAGTGTTCCACCATGGTTGATTCTGATGCCTTTACCTTTTTTATGTACTATACTTGGTCTTTTGGTGTGCCTTCATTCTCAGTCACCAGCATCTGCATCTCTTTATCAGGAATCTGTCCTAGTCCCTTACATCATGTTGTGCAACCTGCGTACTAAGTGGATTAAGTGCCAGGAAATTCATGTTCCCCAGCAAAAATCCCTTAAATGATGATTGATAAGGTGTAAATATTCTAGCTTCCTTGCTCCTGATTAGTACACTTTATGTAGGATGTACACTGTCCCCAAAATTCCAATGCACAATTAAATCATGTTAACCTTTTGTGGATTTGCTTGCTATTGCACATTTGCTTGAGGTCCTTAGCTTCTCACTTTTAATTCCCCACTCTCATAGTAACCCAGCCTTCTCCTGAAACATTTTATGTGCACCTGCCACATAAATTTGTACTTCAGCATTTGTTTCTTGGGAACCCAAACTGAGACAGCTGGTTCTGGAAATGCTCTTAAGTAGCAGATTCTCAGGATGGGATTCTGGGGTTTGATCCCTCTCGGGACAGATTAAAACAGAGGCCATATTGTTCACAGTAAGTTATTTACCCCTGCTATGTTGTAGAATTATACCACATTACAAAGGTATACTGCATTGCTAAGGTAATTTGGATATGATTCAGTATGAAGGGGGATCTGCTAGCTTGTGAAAAATTGCTAGCATTGAATAAATGTGAAAAAATAGTAATTATAAAGATGATGGAGTTGGTGGGGTTTTTTTTTTGTTTTTTTTTTTTTGCTAAGTTTGATCTGTGCCCTGAATAAGGAAAACTAGACAACCAAGTCAGATTATTCCCAACTGAACGCATAATGAGCATATCAAAATTTCTTAGCAAAGACATTTAAAAAAGTCTTTATCATAAGGCTAGCAAACTAGAGAAAAAGCTAACTCTGAAGCTTTAGCAAATTACCAGTGTCTAATTTGGGGCTCTGTAGATCAAGGGACATTTTAAGAGATATTCTAAACCTGGACTCCCTGTCAATAGAGAAGATAACAGTTCTGGAAAAGCTGAGGCCCAGTGGCAGCTCTTAACCACTAGAGGCAAAGCAGATGTAATTAACATAAAAGACTTGAGATCAGATGGAAATCATGGGACATGACCCATAGAGGGTTATAACCTTGGCCAATTGATCATAGTGTTCCTTGGGAAAATATGGATTGACAGTCAAAAATATCAGTTGATACATTTGATTTTTAAAAGTGGATGATTAGAAACCTGATAGCAGCTGCTCCTGTGTAAAATCACAATCTCATACATTATCATGTCCAAGACATTTCTCAGATCAGAGACAATTGAAGAGGCTAATATCCCTTGAAGGATCATGATATGAAACAGAATGTATGTTACAGTAATCTCCCTGGTCCTTACCCAAAGGGATGTATGACCATTCATCTGAAAAACTGTATAGCAAGGTGAGGGGAAGAGCAATACGAAGGTTTTGCAAGAGATTTTTACATTGTATCCAAGTTAACATTGATAATAGGATCTCCATTTGCAAGGTCAGTACAAGCCAGTGAGTAAATGAAAGCATGGCCAAAGTGTGTCTTTCAGTGGTTACCGTGTATGAGGTACCTATTTCTTGGTCCTTGAGCTTGTATTTAAAATAGATACACTTAGCACCTGGAAAACCTCAGTTATTTCCTTGAACACTAGAGTGAGGCCTGCTCAAGATTGTAAAATTAAAAGCATGCCATATATTGAGTAAAAAGCCAGAGATTACTGCCTCTTTCAGAGCTAGAAAGATAAAGAGGTAGTTGTCCCTGTGATGTCCCCAATTATTTCACAGTTTAGCTTCCTGGGAGAGGGGAGGCAGTTCATGATCGGTGTTGGCACACCACTACAAACTTAAAGGTTTAACCATTTTCTGTGCTTGATGTGGTATCTTTACTGGAAGACGTCAGTACAACTTCTATTCTGGCATATTGGATGCTGTATGTATCTGGCATATGTGTTCTTTTCAAAATGCATTAGGACAATTATTCATGTAGAATGGACAATACTTCACATGGAAGGTCTTTGTCCATGGATGTACTTACTCATCTGTCCCTTGCTACAATATATCCCAGAGGGACCTAAAAATCTGGACATTCCACATAAGTCCATTGGTGATATGTTAATTGGATCTGAAGAACAGAAAGTGGCAATTACTGCAGATCCACTTGTAAGATATATAAAGTCTAAAGGATGGAAAATATACTCTGAAAATTTAGGGGCCTTCTGTATTGTAGAAAATTTTAGGATTGCAGTGGAAAGGAGCTTGACAAGAAGTATTCTCCTAGTTTTTGTGTACTGCACTTTCTATCACCACTACTCTGTGCTTGGTAGCCCAGATTGGAGTTTTGGCTTGTTTGGCAATATTACTCTGAATACTTATTGAGTAATTTCAAAGCCTATCTATTGTGAGACAGTATAATCACACTTTTTTGTTGTGCAACCTAACACATGTTAGTGGTGCTACTAGACACATTGGTGGTAGACAGCATGCCATTTGGAAGCTTCAAAAGCTTTAATAGGGAATTACAGTATAGATATGTAGGATTCAAGAGCAAAGTCCTGCTGCCTAATACAATGACTATAATATCCTTTGCAAAGTTTGAGTAGGCACGGCAGCTATTAGTGTGTAAAAATAATGTAAATCTAGGTTAGAGATTTTGTCCTGTGCATACAGGGTCAGAGAACAAAATAGGTTAGGGGAATAGGTAACCAAAGCTCCAGGTTAAGTATGTTTGTTAGACATAGTTAATGATGTTCCCTCAGCTTACAATTATGTCCTAATAGAGGTTCCTTAGGATCAACTGGTAGAAAAAAAATACAGTTCTGGTTTGTGGAGAGCTTAGCTCATTATGTTTTTGTGAACTGAAAATGACTGCTACCAGAAAGCAGCAATACCAAGCGTGGAGGTTCATGGGGTATAAGGGGAAGTGGAAGTCTTCCCAATGGCAGATCTTTGGAGATGTGCCTAGCCACTGTGTGTAAAAAAATAAAGTGCTTGGGGTAAGAATATCTGGATTCCTATTCAGTGACTAATGGCTTAGCTTGGTGGTTGGGGGTCTAAAAGGAGAAATACTAGAAGAATGGGATAAAGGAGGTTGGAGAAAAGACACGTGTATGCACCAGTAGGAATGGGACAAAAGTGTGAGCAACATTGAATCTCAGGTTAATGCATGACCTGGATTATCCGCTAAACACTTAGGGGCAGAAATACCACATAAGCTATCAGCCAGCCTCTTTTCTCAGTAATTGAGCAATGGGCTCCAAAATGAGTAGTCATAGGGCTATACATGGACCCAACAGCATAGTCTCCTCCTTACCAACACCATTGCCATTACAGAAAATCCAAATTGTGAGCTGTAATATCCAACCCAATATCTCAATATGAGCTTTGAAGAAATTCACCAAAAATTTTCACATTGATTACATTACAACTATTCAAACTTTTAAAGGGTAATAATTCATTGTGAACAAGACCAACTTATATCGTGTAAGAATTTGCTTTTTCCATCACAGTGTCTTACAATAGCACCAGTATTCAAGAGCTAAGAGTATCTGATTTACCAGTCTGGGATCCCACATAACATTGTCCCTGAATTGTCCAAGGGATGCGTTTTTCATAGAGGAGTGTGATAGTGAGCATGATCATGGGACTCATTGGTCACACCTTGTGGTGAATCACTAGCTCTGACTTTATGATAAAATGCTGGAAAGGTCTCTTAAGGGCAATACTGAAATATTGATGAGATTAAGATACCATTCTTCAAGGCACAACACATGCCAGGATTCATTGGCCATCATGTGGTTCTATGTCTCTGAAAAAAGGAATAAAATTGTCTGAAGACCCTGGGTTGGACATTAAGTGTCTCCCTTCATCTTCAGGCCAATGGGAATTCATTTGAAAATGTGTGTTTTCCTGTCCTCACAAGCTAAAATTTGGTATGTCTAGAGATCCAGGAAAACACCAGGGGACAAACTAAGACTTTCATTGAAAATAGATGGATTACTGTCTCATGGTTTTTAGGTACTTGTTACAGTAAGCAAGCAAGTAAAGAAATAAATACTTACTCATGATCATAGGAGAAGATAGGATATTTGATACTTAATGTGGATAGGAAATGACACTGTGGTTGATATTGTTTATGGACAATAAGAGCAGATTTATTTTTGAAATCTTGTCCAAATATGTTAAGTCTGGAAACCCAGGGAATCTACTGAGCACCTCTTTATGCTCCCAAGTATGATTTAAGTGTAAATAGACAATTAACAGACAAATGAATGTTAATCGGACTTGGGGCTATCAGAGTGCAGATTACTCAGAAAAGCACCATTGGCTACAAAGATATTGGCTCAGTGTTGGGGGTAAACAACAATGGGTGCTTTGGAAGGGCAATGACTCGTCCTAACCGGGCTTGAAATATTTTTTGGCAATTACCGATTTGACAGCAACCTCAGCAACAGGGACTACAGCTCATCACAGTGATTGTGCTTATGTACTGTTTCTTTCTGAAATCATGATTAGTAACAACCCTGACAAATCAGTATAGAGAATCTGGCATGAAGCATGAGTGTGTCTGAGGCTGCAGCAGATGCTGGCGTTGCTCTTCTTTGCCTTGTCATTCCCCTTCATCAATTTTGTGCACGCTGCTTGCTCTCCAGCTGGTCTTTATTAACAGCAACACACTCAGAGTGCCTTTGTGGGAGAGCTCCCCTTCCTCTTCCAGAGATCATGGTCTCTGCCATTGTAGTAGCTGGAAGTCCCTGGGAATTCGCATCCCCTCTGGAGCATTCCTGCACGAATGTCTGATTGGCATGGGGCTGCTGATTCGGACTTTACTGAAATATGTCTTACAGTGTGTTGTGAGCTGAGTTCGACTTAATACCACAAACTTCCTTGCCCTTCTTCTCTTTCCAAGCCCACTCTCCCACTCTATTCTGGTCTTTCCTGCAAACTCTGTTCTCTCTCTAATAAACCATCTCCCTAAAATTTCTAAATCTCACAGTCTGCTCCTGGGTAATTCAGTCTTTGAAAAACACCTTTTGTTTTAACGAAATAAAACTGATTTTATTTCATAACCAGCAGTCTAGAGATAGGCAGGGGCTGGTGTTGGATCAGCAGCTCAGCAACTGGGGACGGGAATTGCCATGACTCTCGTGGCCGTTCCTGCCATCGTGGTTGGAAGAACTACTGCAGTTCCAGGCTCTTCAGAAGGGGCAGAAAGGGGAAGCAGAGGTGCTCTAGCTGCGTCTGCGCTTCTGACTGAGAAAGCAGAACTTCCCCCAGTAGCCACCCACCCAAAGCCGCGTCTTGACACTGCTTCTAGCTGCAAGAGAGGCTGGAAGAGTGAACATCTAGCTTTTCTAGGTTCTTAGTGGAAGCAGGGCAGGGGGCAGATGGCCAGTGGGACCTGCCTCTCCCTCTGGTATAATTAATTTCTGTTTCAAAATGGGTAGTTTCCATGTCTATTAAATCAACTCATTGTAAAAATAATGTTCCACGTATTTACTGTGAGGTTAACTACAAGTTTGAGTAAAATATTAAAGACGGTAAAAAAAAAAATAAATGAATAGTATGTCACAGATTCATAAATATGCTTTCATTAAGGATTATTCATCACAGATTCATAAATATGCTTTCATTAAGGATTATTCATCTGTTTATCTTCCCTATACGTCCCTCCAACAATGCTTGTATAAATAGTGATGATTTTTTAAATAAAAATTCTGACCATATTATTCAGTGAAAAAAAGTTTCTCTTGATAGTTTTCTTTGACCGGACTATGACATTCATAGAAACCATCCACTTTACAAAATTAATGAAGCTGGTTGAATGTAAACTTGAGGTAAGTGCTCTTTGATATGTTTTCCACAAATTTTTGAGATCTAATCATGAGGAGACTAAATGTTTTGGGTTCCTCTCTTTAATATTTTACTATAAGTATTTAATATGTACACAGAGGTAAACAGAAAACTTCAGACTATGACCCTCAAGAAATTAAACATTACTGATATGAGGATAATTAAAACATCCCTAAGGTACCTTCCTTCCTCCTATATTTTACCTTGTCAGTTTTATTGAGGAATAATCACACATAATAAACTGCATCTCTCCAACATGTACAGTTTGTTGGGTTTTGAGAATCACAAGAGCCTGTGGATTCAGTAACAAAATCAAGATACAGAACATTTCTGTGACCCCCAAGAGTTTTCTCATGTGCCTTTTCAGTCTGCATCTCTCTTTGGCCCTGGCCCATGCAACCATTATCTGCTTTCTGTTACTATAATTAGAATTTTCATATAGATGGAATCATAACATATACAATTTTTTGTGACTTCTCTCTTTCTAAATTACTCTGAGTTTCATCTGTGTTGTCTGGTGGTAACACTAGTAATCTTCACTCATCACCTGAAGTCCATGTGAAGGCTTCACCCACAGGAGATGCTTTTGTGAACCCAAAAATGGGTGCAGTGAGAGGCAGACAGGTGTTAATTTGGGATCAAAGAATTGCAATTCAGGAAACATAGATTCTAGTAGAAACTCAAATAGTGTACCACTTGGATGGTGAAAGCAAAGTGTTTTTATGGGGGAAAGGAAGGTGAACAATGCATGAGTTGAAGGAAAAAAACACTTTCCTATGGGAATTAACAAACTATGCTACTCTGGGTCATGCGTTGATTGACCACTGACTATCTATAGAAAGTCCACAACCACCAGTGGTGATCAGGATGTCTGTCCTGCTGACTTCTCAAGCTATTGCTTAACACAGTTGCTGTTTTGTCCAGTCCAAAGGTTTGGCTCAGTTAAAACAAAGGGAGGTAAGGTAGTTTCTCTGCAGTGGCTCTTCCAATCATGTCCATTTTTCACACCTTGCATCACTATAATAAGATATAAAACCATGATGTATTTAACTAAATTACATACCTTATTCAGTTTTCATCATTTCTTGACGTGTATTTGTGTGTGTATGCACAGTGTTCTATGCCATTCCACCCAGTGAATAGATTTGTGTAACTACCAGTGTAATAAACATACAGAATTATTCTGTCACCATAAATAAAGCCTCCATGTCATTCCTTTATATTTTCACCCTGCCCCATCCCTCACCATCTGTGTCTCTTGACAACCACTATTTTGTTCTTTCTCTATAATTTTGTCATTTCAGTAATGTTATATAAATGGAATCATGGAATATTTAATCTTTTAAGATCGACTCTTTTTCACTGAACCTAATGCTTTGAGATCCATCCTGATGCCTTAATGTATCAATAGTCCATTCCTTTTTACTATGGACTAGTGCCCTGTCATGTATATACAATATATTTTGTTCACCTATTGATGGACATTTGTATTATTTGCAAATTTGGCCATCATAATTACAGGTGTTATGAATTTCCAAGTATAGGTATTTGAATAGAATATATTTTCATTTCTCTTTGTAAGTATCGAGGAGTGAGATTTCTGGTTATTTGCTTGCTAACTTTATAAGAAACTTCTAAACTTTTCCAAAATGTAAGTATTATGTTACTTTCAACCAACAGTGGTTGATCTTATTTCTGAGTTATATTGAGTGGCAGTACTTTCTCCCATTATATAGTTTTCTGTTTCTCTTTCTTAATGGTAACATTGTAAAACCAATTTTTTTTCATTTTCAAAAAGCTTCACTTTATGCTTTACTGTGTCTTATGCTTTTCTTTACTTTATGCATTACTGTGTCTTATGTAAGAGACCAGTGTATCAGAAGGAATTTTCTATTATTTTCTTCCAGGATATTTTAGTTTTAATTTTCACATTTTTGGGTTATGATTAAACTTGAAAGAACACAGCTTTAGTTAAGTGTGGATGGTCCCTATTTTCCATAGGACTCTGTTTTGAAAGCTTTCCTTCCCCTGTTGAATTATGTGATAAATTTGTCAAAAAGCTAATGAACATTCATGTGTGGCTGTATTGATAGACTCATCAATTTCATTGATCTATATATCTTTCATTTCACCAGTCCCAGAATTTTTAATGTTGTATTGCTTTTTATAAATCTTGAAATTAGGTTGTTTCAAAATTAGGTAGAACTTTAAGTTTACTTTTTCAAAATTACTTTGGCAGTTAAATTTTCACATAAGCTAAAACATTAACTGATCAGTTTAAAACAGAATGCCTGCTGGATTTGTATGGAGTTTACCTGACGATTGAACATTTTGTAAAATTGAAATCTTACCAATATTCCAAACTATGGATATTGAGTCTCTTCAATTATTTACGTCTTTCATGTGACTCAGGATTGTGTAGTTTATAGCCTGTGTGCATTTAAAAAAATTATTTGTAAGTGTATCATGTTGTTTGGCATCAGTGTGGATCGAACTGTTCTTTTATTTCATTTACCTGATTTTTTAAATTTCAAATATGAACACAGTTTTGTATGTGAACTTTGTAACCTGACTTTTTAAAATTTATTAGTTATAGAATCCTGCAAGTTGTATTCAAAAGAAGTCCCATCAAATACAAATAAGAAGGTTTTAACTTCTCAATTTTTATAGCCCCTTTCTCCCTTCCACCTTATCTGAAAGGCTAATCATGGTGACATAATGGTATGTAGAATGAATGGACATTCTCATTTCTACACCATCTTCATGGGAGAGCATTGAAGTATTTTATTGTGGTTTTTTTTTGTTGTTGTAGGTAGCCTTCATTAGATGAAGGGAATTCCATTCCACTAGTTTTGTGAGAGTTTTTATCATAAATGTGTGTAGAATTTTATCAAATCCTTTACCGTGCCCTTAGAAATGATGGCATGATTTATCTCTTTTTCTGTTAACAGACTGTTACATACTGTGATTTTTGCCTCTTAAATCAACCTTGCATTCCTGAGGTATAAACCCCACATATTCATTGTTCATACGTTACTTTAATAATTAAAGATTATTCATTTATAATCTTGAGGGATACTTCTTATAGTGTTGTTTTGTTTTTCTTTGTTTCTGGTAAGAGGATAATGGCAGTTTTATAAAATAATCTAAAACTATCGTGTTTATATAGTTTCCATAACAAACTACCACAAATGCAGTGCCTTATAAAACATACACACACTTTTTATCTTATAGGTATGTAGATTTTAAGTCTGACATTAGTCTCACCAGGATAAAGTTAAGGTATTGACAGGTCTGTGTTTCTTTCTAGAGACTCTGGAAAAGAATCTGTTTTCTTACATTTTCCAATTTCTAATGATCATTCTCATTCCGTGGCTCATATCCTCCTTCCTGCGTCTTCACACCAGCCATGTTACACCTTAACTATTCTTTCTTGTGCCCTCTCTTACTCTGAGCTCAGCTGGCGAAGGGTTCTCTGATTTTGATGTGATTTGATTGTTCCCACCTCTACAACCTAATATACTCTCACATTTCAACGTCCTTAATCCCATCTGCAAAATCTTTTTGGTCATTAAAGGTCCCTTCATAGGGTCCAAAAATTAGGATGTAGGGAGGGTATATATTATTCTTCCCACCACAGGAATTGTTGTCTTTTATTTATGAGAGAACTAATTTGCGATTGGTGATATTTCTTTCTGGTTTGTAGATTTCAGCAGTGAAATCTTCTGGACCACAACTATTCTTTGTACAGAAGTTAACTACGTATTCAGTTTATTTAATAGATACAGAGGTGGGAAGGCTCTCCCTAATTTGTTGAATTGTTGGAGAGATATGATATTGTTAGTTTGATATTAATTATATTTTTATAGTATTTCCAGTTATCTGGGATCTATGATAATAATGATGTCATTCCTGATATTTGTATTTTGTGTTCCCTCCCTCTCTCTCCCTCCCTCTACTCTCTGTCTCGTCTAATGCACATCATTTTTTAAACTTTCAAAGACCTAGTTTTGGTTTTGTTATTTTTTGTCTCTTATGTCTATTTTTTATTCTATTAATTTCTAATGTTTATTGTGTTTTTTCTTCTAATTAGTTAATATTTTTCTGTTTTTTAAATTTTTAAAAATTTTTTATTTGTTTATTTTTAAATATAAACATTAAAAGCTATAAATTTCACTCTGGATACTTCTTTATTTGCCTCACTCAATTCTTCTGTTATATTTTATCTTTTATATTCTTTGTCATCAAGTTTATTTCATTGATGTTCTCACAACCATTCAAACCTTTCTGTGTTTATGGTTTGCATAGTATTTACATGTTTTCCATTATATTTTTAATTTATATCTTCATGTTTAAAATGAATTTCTTATAGATAATATATAATTAGATCTCATGTTTTTATCTATTTTAGATCTCTTTATTTTTTATGTAAGGAAATTTCATCATAAAAAATATCAGAACTCTTTTGGAAATATCTTTTTAATTGAGGTATAGTCGACACACAGTTTATATTATTTTCAGGTATACAAAGTAGTCATTCAACATGGTTTTTTATTTCAGGATTTAATATTTAATGTAATTATTGGTATGATTGAATTTATACTAATTTAGCATTTGTTTACTATTTTTCTGTTTTCATATTGATTATGTTTTAATCAAATTTAAGTATATAACTACATTTATATGTACATTTAAATCATATTTAAGTATATAACCTATATTTTAATTTAGTTTATGTATTTGCATATTTAGCAATATAGATTTGCATTTTTTATAATTACTCGAGGGAATACAATATTACTTGTGTTCACATATTATCAGGAGTTATGTCACATAAAATGTAGAAAACTTGCAAACATTTGAGTCTTTTCCCCTGCGATCCTCTATGCTGTATATGACACATACAGAACAACTACATCTGTTCCATACACTATAATAATAGTTCATAATTTTTGCCTTTGACTATATTTATTTTAAAAAAATATAATATTTTACCAATATATTTATCATTTCCATTGTTTTCACTTAGCCTTAAAGATTCTTTTCTTTTAGTTTTATTTCACTTCAGATTGGAAAAATTCTTTTAGCATTTCTTATACTACTAGTATGAAACAAGATACTTTTCTTTTATCTAAATATACCTGTCATTGACCTCATCTTGAAGTATATTTTTGCCAGATCTAGAAAAAGCAGATGTTTTTCTTCTTTAAGCATCTCAAAAATATTGCACCATGAACTTTTCATGTCCATTGTTTCTGATCAGAAGCTTAAATGATATTTATTATCATTTTTCTGGCTTCTGTCAAGATTTTCCCTTTATCTTTGGTTTCCTGTGCTTCCTTTGATTTATCTAGGTGATGTGGTCTTCAAATTTATCCTTTTGAGCTGTATTGAGTTCTTGACTGTATAAAGGTGTGTTTTTCTAAACTTTGGGGAAGTTTTTGTCCATTGCTTTATCATCTATACTTTTTGTCTCATTTTTCTCTCATGTTAGATGTGATATAGTCTCAGAGCCCATGAGCCTACCTTTAAATTTCATCGTTATTTTTCTTACTCAAGTTGGATACTTTACATTTATCTTTCTTAATGTAACTTTTTTCATCTTTATTCTGCTATTATATTTTGATATATTTTTAGTTCTAAAATTTCCTTTTCTATCTTACATGTATTTGCTGAGTTTCTTAGATTTACATTCACTAATATGCATTATTACTTTACTACCTTGAGTATAGTTAAAATAAGCTGCTTTTAATGTTTTTCTTATCTGTGTCTTTTTAGGATTGGCATCTATTGATGGTCTTGAAACTTAAGAATTGATTATGGTTCGTGGGTCTTTATATTTTGAACCTTTACATTATTGCATCATTGATGTAAGTGCTATATTGTAGAGATATAGAATTATCTTAATTGCTCCAAAGATTGTTGATTTCTAAAAAAAGAAATCATTGTTGGTGAAAGATGTTTTAACTCAAATTAGAGACTCTCATTCCTGAATTAAAAAGCAGTTCAGAATTCACTTTAATTGTTTCAGCTGTATTTGAAAGATACTTAGTATTCTTCACACAAGATATTTTGATGCACTTATTAGGTCTGTTTCAATTTCTTTAAGCGATGTTTAGTGTTCAGATTATGAATCTTTCACAACTTTTATCAGATTTATCCCTAAGTAATTTATATTGTGATGCTATTGTAAATGGTATATTAAAAAGTTTTAATGTCCAGTTGTTTGTTTCTAGTATATTGAAATGGAATTGAATTTTACTTAGTGATCTTATACCCTGCATATAAGCTGAACTCATTTGTTAGTTAATGTAGTTTATTTGTGAAGTTCACTGGATTATTAACATAGACAATCCTGCCATTTATAACTAGAGTTTAACTTTTTTCCTAACAATTGAGATGATTTTTTAAATTTATTTTGCTTAGATTGTCCATTTTTTTCCTTAAGTGAAATTTAAAAGTAGTATCTTTAAAGCAATTTATGTAATCTAGGTTCTATAATTCATGATCATAAAGTTATTTGTTTTATTTTCTTACTTAAAAGTGATACCTGTTCTGTTTTACTCCTGTGGTGTCTATAAATTCTGACAATGAATTGTGTTTTGTCTCTTTTTTCTGATATGTATTATTTATCAATTTACTTGATATTCTTAGTTACTATTTAGTTTCATTGTTCTTTGGTACTCTGATGTGAATTACTTCCTTTCTTCCCCCTACTTTGGGTTTAATTTGCTCTTGTTTTTTCTAGTTTCCTAAGGTAGAAAATGAAGCCAGCTGACAAAGCAGATTTCAGACCTCTCTTCTCATAGAAGTTTTGATCCTATAATTTTTAATGCTAGATATAAATTTAGTGGCACTTTTAAATATGTAATATGTTTTGCTTTTCTTTTAAATAAGTATAATTTATAATTTCCTTTTGATTTTTTTGTGACCTATGAACTATTTAGATGTGTTAGTTTCTAACTGAACTTATCTCTCTGCTCTTGAATTTTATTTTAATATTGTTGTGGTCATACAATATACTTTGTATGACATAAATCTTTTAATGAAATGGAAACATGAATTATAGCCCATACCATCATGTAATCTTCAAAAGTATTGTGTGTGCATTGAAAACTATGTGTATTCACTTCCTTTTGGATACAGTTTTCTGTTATGTCTGTTAGGTTCAGTTGGTTTTTAGAGTTCAAATCTTCTGTATATTTACTGACTCTCTAATTCTATCATTTACTGATATTGAACATAATCAGTGGAATAAATTTTGTTTCTACTCAGAATAATAGTTTAGCTAAATTTAGTTCTTTCAGCTTATTCTTTGTTTATATAAAATGTTATATATACACATATTAAATATTTGCATGAAAAGGAGGTCAAATAATTAATTTAGAATATTGAGCCAAACACCTTGAAGTAAAACCGACTCTGCCACTTACTAGTTGTTTAGGCTTGAGAAACTTTATTATTTACTTGTAAGCATCTGACCATCTCAGGTTGTGATCTCACAGTTTGTGAGTTCCAGCCCTGCGTCGGGCTCTGCTGACGGCTCAGAGTCTGGAGCCTGCTTCAGATTCTGTGTCTCCCTCTGTCTCTACCCCTCCACTGCTCATGCTCTTGTCTCTTTCTCTGTCTCTCTTTCTCAAAACTAAGTAAACACTAATTTTTTTTAAAACAGTATTATTCCAAAGAATTTTAGGGAATAGAAAAAGAGACAAGTTTATTACATATAGTATTCCCTGAATACATTTTAGCTAATATAGGGTCATTTTACTTAACAATATAAAGTTTTATTATTTAATCATATTCTATACAATAATAATGTCTTTTAAATCTCATATAGGATGTATTATTTTATACCTGTAATTCAAGTGATAAAATTGAAGTACAATAAGATTAAATGACTTGCCTAAGGTTAGGTAGTTGCTAAGAAATGATTAATAGAACTCAGGTTTCCATGAGAGACTCTTGAATGCTGACAAAAACTGAGGACTGATGGATGTGGGGGGGAGGGGAGGGGGGGAGATGGACATGGAGGAGGCACTTGTGGGGATGAGCACTGGGTGTTATGTGGAAACTAATTTGACAATAAACTATTTGTAAAAAAAAAAAAAATAGAACTCAGGTTTCTGAAAGCAAAGTATATTTTAGCTGAAGCTTTTCTAGGTGTAAATATACTCTTTAGTTAGGAAGGATAAAATGAGTATATTTATGTGTTTTAAAAATTAACAAGTTACAGATTTGGAGATGAAGATATTCTCATAGTAGGGCTTACATTAAGTCTCTATGAATCAGTACAGCCATACCAATTGTTAAATTACTTAAATCATCCCCATGCAGGTTGTGAAATATATGCTGCTTCAGCTCCCACTTTGCTCTTCTTTCATCATACTGTCCCCTCCCTGAAGATGTCCAGGAGGTTCTTGCTAACACTTGAAATCACAAATTACATCGAGGAGTCTATTTCAATGTATGAGTAATGGTGGGAAATATTACTGGCCTGTTTCTGTCCATTATCATTAAATATTTTCAGTGTCACTGAATTGACAAATGAAGATAGGGACAGATGGATACATTTTTGTGATATTGTGCTGGAAATTCTTGCAGGATAAGCCGATTCAGATGGAGGTTTTGCTAGCCATTGTTGAGCAATTAACACGTGCCAAGCAGTTTACTAGGTGTATTAACCTACATTCACAGTGAAAATGATGACTAATAGTTTTCAAGTGCCAGAAGGGGGAATTTATAAGTAATAGTTTAACTCTCCTTTAAAGATGTCGGTTATACTCTGTATCTGCTGATTTAAAAACTGAAGTCATGAAATATGCGCATAGTTCTCTATTGTGCTATTCATTTATAATTGCAATGTAAAAATCAGAATTTCTAAGTCTGTCTACATCTATAAATAGCATTCATTACCTTTTGCAGCCATCAGTGCATTGTGCCTTTACGCAATGTATTGATATTAGTGGAAAAATTGTTTAAACTTGTTTTATAGCTATCTAAGGAAAGTATTTGTTTATATAGGTGTTGTAGATCTCTGTGGAGGGAGGAAGGTGTTTTTCTCCCTATTATTCTTGTTTTTTAAGGCACTCACACATGCGATCCCAAATATAGCTGTATTTAATGGGTAGGATGAGGTGTAGAAGGCAGGATAATGTCAGCGCATAGAAGTAGTAAAATAATTGCTGTTCCAGCTGAGATCTGTACTGTGCGCTGACTGTCACAGATATTAAGCAAATCTCGATGCGGGAGATGGCTTTAGCTAATTGGAAGTTGTATAGTTTGTTAATCAGGAAGGATATCTTTATCTTTTTCATCTTCAAATACACAATCATGTGTGAATTGAGATATGTGATATTTTTAGATTAAAAAATATAGATAGAAACTAGGATCTGGAAGGTAAACCCATAGAAAAAGGATGAGTTGAACATCTGAAAGTCAAATGGGAGAACACCTAAACTGTCCTCTTTCCCTCACTCACCATTCTCCCTCCCCCTCCTTCTCCCTCTCCTTTTCTCACTTTCCCCCTTCACCTTCCTTATTTCCCCCCTTCCTCTCTCTCCCTTGTGCTTCCCTGCACCCTCTTCTTCCCTCCCTTCTCCTTCCCCACCCCTCCCCTGTCTTCCACAATCTCTTCCTACCTCTTTCTCCATTTAAATACATGGCTTTATTTCACTCAATGTTTAAAAGTCTATAAACCAAACTAAAGAAATACATAATTATAAGTAACTTGGAAATTCTCAGTTCTCCCAACCAAAAGAATAGTTTGAATTTTGAGGGGGAAATTACATGTTCACACCTCAGAGTAGTGCTTATAGACAGAACTGTACCTGGGTAGTGCTTCAAGGCATAACACATGAATGTATACCTTTTGGAAAATTAAAATTTGTACTTTACCTTTAGCATTTTCAGTATATTCTTTTCCAAAATACTGCAGGCTATTTAGCCCTAGTTTCTCTAAATTTTAGTATTATTTTTTTAATGTTTATTTTTGAGAGAGAGACCGGGTGCAGTACGAGTGGGGGAGCGGCAAAGAGCGAGACACAGAATCTGAAGCAGGCTCCAGCCTGTGAGCTTCAGCACAGACACTGACACGGAGCTTGAGCTCATGAACCTCGAGATCATGGCCTGAGCCAAAGTCAGACCGTTACCCCACTGGGCCACCCAGGCATCCCTAAATTTTATTATCAATTTCTAATCCAGGTTTTACTTTATTTTCTCCAGCCTAATTTGAATATATTTTCCAAATAAATGCAATTATGTTCCTCTTGTTGGATTTCCTTTATTTTTATGTTTCTATTGAAAACTCTCTATCAAATATCTTATCTTGAGATGTTGTAGAATTTGTTTTTTAAATGTGCTAAGAGGTTATAATGCTTAAATGTAAGAGTTTCAGCCACCTATGAAGTAGTGGATATTATTACATGGAAAATATCAAATCCATTTATATTTTGGGCAAATAAATTTTAAATTAGAGGTTTGGAAAAAGGAATATAAGAAAGGGATGGTAACAAAATAGTTGAATGTATTTATTATTTTTAATTATTTTTAATGTTTATTTATTTTGAAAAAGAGAGGGAGAGACAGAACATGAACAGGGGAGGGACAGAGAGAGAGAAACAGAATCTGAAGCAGGATCCAGGCTCTGAGCTGTCACCACAGAGCCCCAAGCATGGTTCTAGCTTATGAGCTGTGAGATCATGACCTGAGCTGAAGTCAGATGCTTAACCGACTGAGTTACCCAGGCGCCTCTGAATGTGTTTATTTTATCACAAAAATGCCCATTGTCATTCTTCTGCATAATTTTTGGTAGAGATGAGTTTCATGAGAATTGGGAAAAAAAGGAGGGGAGGGGCAGTGATATTTAAGGGTACCTGGAGCCCAAAACTTAATGTGCATGGAAAACTTAATTCAGTTATAGCCTTGCCTGAGATAACTGAAGTCATTTGAGCCATTTCAAGTAGGATTCTGTGCACACTGTGATCTCAGAATTGCTCTATTACAAGTGTCTACCAGTTCCATGACTACTGCTGACAGAGGTTGTCTTTCATTACTGGTTCATGAGGACCTTTTGACAGGATGTGAGCTGGGTGGCTGTGACCTCATTGATCCATTTACAGTCTATCCCTGGTTGTTCCATAACAGCTATGAATTGGTTTTATTCTGCTTTCTAATAATCAGTCTAGGGATTTTCTGAGAAAGTTTTGGATCTGATTAAAATCTGAGTGGTGATTTTGAGAATATTGTAAACTACATTGGAAATCTATCAATTTAAAGACATTAGATAAATGGCTCTTCTTAATTTATTCATGTATTTTGCAAACATAGTTAATAGAGGTTATTTAAATTTTAGAGAGAATCAATACTTGCTTTGAAATACAGTGTGTTGCTCTTTATAGGTAACATTGAATTTTTTAAAATGACTTTCTGTCTCAGTTGTATCTTTGCAAAAGGGAAATAGCAGCATTAGTATTATTCTTAGGCTGTGTTAGTTGAAAAATTTACTGAATTATTAAATATTGGCCAGAATAAGTGTGATAATATGAATAGTCAGGCTGATAGATGTAGGTAGAAATATACTGTTGAGTCTCTAAACCAAAAAGTCTATTAATCGCCTGATCATAATGCATAGTTATTTGTTAATTGCTCTTTACAGTCCTTAATTTGTCATCAGGTGAATTCTATTTTTGCTACATAGATTTTAACTTTGAATTTGGATGTTATACACCAAATTATTAAATAAGCTATTTTAATGTAATGAGTTTTATCCATTATGAATTTTTCTGATGGTTTATTATTTATAGGATAAATTGCATTGTTGAATAAAAATTAATGTTGAAGAATTTATTTGTAATTATAAGAAGCATTGGGTTTTATTTTATGTAGGGAGTAAAACATTCTTGGAATGAAGACAGGAACATTGATAGAAATGATTTTTGTTTGCTTATTCTCTTATTTATTGTCACACTGTCAGAAAACTCCATAATTGTGAAGTTTTCAAATGATAGTATTGAATAGACTTAACTTGCAGAACTGAGACATTTGTTTGTATGGTTCTGTGTTATAATTTGAAGTTGATGTATTTAATATTTCATAAATCCATCAATTTTTTGAAAACAAGAAAGAAATATGATTGGTCTGATTGGCAATAAGAAATTTGAAAAAAAAATAGCACATGAATAGTTACTTCATTTTAGTGTATCTATTTAGCCTGTGGCCTGGATCATTCTTCCTGAGATTGAGGTTCATTTCTTACTTTCTATATTCGATACAAGACTTGTTAATGTCCTAAAGGACAATGCAATCATAACTATTGGAGCTGTGTTTTCTACTGAATAGAAATCACCAGGTTAACACGTAACTTCGCAGTGACAGGCCTCTAATCAAACAATAAATTACAAAGTCAGACATGGCTAAATTCTCAAAAGAATTAATTCATCTATGGGTGGGCTTGTTATATAATGCCTCAGTTTGATACCGAAAAGCTGTTCCACAGTCTTGATTTTCAAGTTAGATAACCATTAAAAAAATGTTTATTGAATTTCAAATACTAGGCAAAGGACTCTATCTTTGCCTACCAAGCACTCACAGAAAAGATATGATGAAAACCCCATTAACATACAATTGCAATATATGTTTCCATTTTAAAATTATGTTGCAGTAGTTATGGGAGAACATATAAAGGGACTATAAACATTGACTCAGCAGTTTAAGAAGTATTCACAGGGTAGGAAACCCTCAGTCAGATTTTTATAGGAGGTACCAAAAGTAGAAGAGAACATGACAGGCTGAAAGAAAAGGCTGAATAAAAAATGAGAAGTCTGATGGGGGTAGGTCTCATTTGGGATAAGTCACGCAATTTAGAATGCCTTAAGCTCTTTGTATTGTTGTTTTTACTGTTACGAGACAAAGTATATAGACTAGCACTGAATCATAGAGCATTTATAGACTTTTGTAAGAAATCAAGTTTTAGCCTGTAGGAAATGGAAAAAGAAACAATTTAAGTAGGGCAGTGACAATTGTATTTGTGTTTAATGAAGAGGCCTTGACAGAATTGTAGATGATTGAGAAAGTAGTGAATAGACTAGAGAGCTGAAGACCAGCAATGTTGTTATCATAATTTTCACTAGAGATAGAATGGCCATAGGACAATTTCATTTGAGCTGGAGAGGATCAGAGACAGGAGACTTGTATTTGAGAAGAAGAGAGAAAAAAATATATAGATATGATTCCCAAGAAATTGCCTTGGGCAACTGGGTGAGTGACAGTGTTATTAAATAAGATAAGAAATATATTAGGTTCAAGTGAAAAAATGATGATTTATGTTTTGGACAAAATGAGTTCACGAAGCCTATGGGGTTTCCAACGGATAATATGCAGTAGGCACTGGAAACCTGGCAGAAGAACCTAGGAAATAGGTCTGAAATATGTAGATTCTAACGTCATTAATAGTGATTCTTGTATAGACAACTAGAATTACAATACAATGAGAACAACTTTTGAACTTGTATCCTTGAAGCCATGACTGATTAAGACAGTCATCCTAAGTGTTTAAAGAAAGAAATCATGGACGAAAATTTAAGAAACTCAGATAAATAAAAGGCTAATGCTTCTTTTGGGTTAATATTGCCCTCAGTGTAGAACGATATACTATAGTCAGAATGAATTTCCACATCTCTTCCTACTCCTTGTGCTTCCTCTGCATAGTTGACGATTATTTCCTCAGTACTTAATATTGCCACAGACACTGTACATGTCATAACATACAATACTGAATTAACAAATTAAAAGTGTTCTGCTAGCCAATATGTACAATCACTTAGGAAGAGGCAACTCTAGAACACATAAGAGCTTATTTTGTAAATTATTCATGTAACTTGGGAAAAGTCAAGAGGACTTCAGAGGCTTAGCAAAGACGCAAGTTAGAAAGTTCAGATGGCCTGGCTTAGTGCCTGTTTCAAAGACATTCTTCTATTAATTTCACTTAATTCTTTAAGAAAGTCTTAATCCAGGAGTTAAAACAAAATTTATCTCCTTTTTCAAACCATTTCAAGTTTATTGTATGTGAGCCATTGCTCTGTGCACTTCATACAGTATTAGTTCATTCCATCTTCACAGAGGTGCTGTGAACAGCATCATTATTCCTAATTTACAGAAAGGAAAATGGAAACTGCCTTGGTAAAGGAGATAATACCCATGGTGATGTGGATACTATTTTTATATTACCTTATTCCCCTGCATAAGACATAATCAGTGCTCATCTTAGGCTGAGGACCAAACCCTCCACTAAAATACAGACACATCCAAGGCACAATTTTGTTGTTACTGTTGTTGTTGTGTGAACTCTAAGCACACAGTTGACTAGGCAGTGGATGCAAACAAATACCAAAGATTATTAAGGGCACATACAAATACAGATATCCTGAATGGGGCTCAGGTAAAGATACAGAAGGTAACCAGAAGGATAGCTCAGTCAGGGCCAGAACCTGTAAGTCAGGTTTGAACAGAATATTGTGACTTGACACATGGGGAAAAAACAAATCAGCATTTATTGAATAATCACCTTGGGCTAAACACTGTGGTAGAGGCTTAGAGAAAGCTCTTACTTAAGCTTTAGAAAGGAAAGTATAACCAATTCTCATTCATGGATAAAGAGACATGTTTCAAATTGATTATGTTTACTTACTCAATGTTAGAGACTTCCTCATGGATCTAAAGCCCATTTTCTTTCCACTGCACCTGGCCACACTGCCAAATAGAACACATTGTTTGGTATCATATGTCCGTTAGGACTTAGTCTGTTGATAACAAAGTAGTAGATATATAATTTGACTTTCCTAATAAGAAAAGGTTGTGTTAGTAATTATCACTGTCCGTGCTATGAGCAGGATACCTTCATTTTTTTTCTGCTGAAAGATTAAGACATATGTCCCCAGTTTACTTAAACTTTTGCCACTGGATAATGATTGTGATTTTAGATGAATGGATAGATATCCTAAAAAGATCCATAGAAAAGAAAAATAGCTTCTTATCCATAATGGATTCATATCCACACTTAACTATACACAAATAAAAAATATAAAAGTGTGCATGTATATACACACTCCCATGCACATCTGTCAAGATGGAGAAAGAGAGAGGTGGAGGCAGAGAATTACCTTGCCTTCCACTGAAAGGAAATGTGTGCCTATTTCTAATGTAACCATAGTGTGAAAGAACGATTTGTCATGTGAATACTGCAAACATAATGCTAAGGTCAGTCAGCCCTGAAGTGATTTTCTAAGAAAGTGATGATCATGTAAGTTAATGCTGCTTGCGCAAAGCTTCACCTTCTGGATTAAACTTATTTTCAAGTTAAAAATCATTTGCCCCAGTGATCTGGATCCCAAAACCCAGCATATAGAATAAATAGCATTTTTAGCATTTATTAGTGTAGTATCAATTTTGACCTCTCCCACCAGCACCATAGGATCTGAATAGCCGTGCCATCAGTTCAGGATTGAGGGAAAGCAAGCTTCTAACTTGTCCAGGGCCAGCTATAATGCAAGGCAAGGGTGCTGTTAAGTCACAGTTCCTTAGCAATACTTTTTCTATAGGTTTCCATCCTGTGAACATCAAGGTATCAATCAAGTTAGGGAAAGGAATCTCTCCTATACCTTCAAACCATAAAACTTATCTACCTATAAATGAGATTCATTACACTGAAATTTTCCAGTGTATTTATTAATAAACACATTACAACATGACTCACAGCACACTCTGAGAGGCATAATAGTAGGCTTTAACAGATAAACAAAAAAGTTGAACTACTCATTCACTATAAAGAAAGATCATTGAGCATAAATCAGCTTCATTATTTAACTCATTTGAAGGATAAGAATAATCCTTAAGAAAATCTCTGGGGCAGAATTCTAAAAAAGGACTGACTAGGTGACCTAGTAGATATTTTATCTCTAACTTCTTAGATTTTATGACAAATGTATAATTAAAATTATGTATAATTACATAATGTACAGTATAATTCAAATTATGTATAATTACAATTACATGTGTATAATTACAATTATCTATAATTACCTAATTAAAATAACACTCATTTCTGAGACACATCAATGCAACTATATCAAATACTATATTCTTTCATGGGAGAGGGAAAATACATCTTAAATTTTTCAAGATTATTTTCCATGCATAATATTTCTTGAGTCAGTAATAGGAAGTAAAAGTTTAGGAAACCTGGGGGATGGGGGGGGGTAGGTGGAGAGTTGTGATGTGTCTAAAACTTAAGCAAACTTAATTTTTGTAATTACAATTGAATATTCTCCTTAATTTATCCTAATCAAAATATTTTCAGCATCCCATGACTTATTTATGGAAAATATTAAAAGACAAATACTCATGATACATGCATTTTATTAAATTCATAAAGAGTATTGTAACTTTCTGTTTCCCACTTCTTCATCTGACTTTCTGCTTCCATAGACCTACCTGATTCAAATTGCTGTCATGCTTTATGGTTCAGGTCTATCCTGAAGATTTGAAAGAACAAGAAAAGAATGTTAGTAAACACTGACTTTCCTGACTCTGGGCACAGTGGGTGGCCTCTTTGCCTGAGCCTTACTGCTTAGCCCTACATACCCTACACAATCCATCTTATTCTCATATGTGTGAATCTTTAAAGTTCAGTATTTGACTGTGTAATTCTGGAAAATAAGAATGCTAAAAGCTGCCACCCTCATCTTGGAAATACTGTTACACTTCAAAAATGTGTTCCAGGCTGCAGAAAAAAAAAAANGTATTTATTTTGAGAGAGAAAAAAAGAGAACGCATGAGCAGGGGACTGTCAGAGAAAGGGAGAGCATCCCAAGCAGTCTCTGTGCTCTCAGCATTGAGCCTGGTGTGGGACTTGAACCCACGAACCATGAAATCATGACCTGAACTGAAAAGAATCAGATGCTTAACCAGCTGAGCCATCCAGGTGGCTTGTTTTCAATACACCCAAATGGAAAACAGTTTCAAATGTCCATATAGAATGTAATATATAATTTTTTATGTTATTTATTTTGAGAGAGAGTGAGAAAGCAGGGAAGGGCCAGGAAGAAGGTGACAGAGAGAATCCCAAGCAGGCTCTGCATGGGGGGCTTAAACTCACACACCGTGAGATCATGACCTGAGCCAAAATTGAGTCAAATGTTTGACTGAGAGAGCCACCCTGGCACCCCTAGAGTGGAATATATAAATAAATGATTCATAAATGGAGTGCTAGTAAGTGTGGACAGTTAATTACAATTAAGATGAATGTTGAGTGGAAGAAGTCAAAAATAGTATATGTGTTCTAGGACTCCATTTTTGTAATGTTCAAAGAGGAAAAACATATTTAGAGTGAAATCTCAGGATAATTGTTGCCTTTGGGATCACAGGCAGGTAATTGGATGATGTCATGGGATAAGTTGGCTTTTAGGGTGCTGGTTATTAGACTTGTTTTTACTCCAGAGGTGGTTTCAGAGGTATGTTTACTTTGTGATAATTCTCTAAGCAGTATACTCTATGAGTTTTTTTATGAGGTGGATCATACTTCAATAAAAAGTTTAAAATGCGGTATATACATACATACCACGAGGTAAAAAGAATCAATATTAAATTTCCAAAAACTTTGTTTTTTAAAAAATGGTGAAACATATATTTTCTGATTTTTTATAGCTCTTGATGTGGGATGCTATAAGTGTTATAGTTTAATGTCTTTCACTGGCAGTGTCAAGTATAAGAAGATTAAAAGGGGGAAAAAAAAGTACCTGGGTAATTTCCTTTAAGGAAAAGAATATGATGTAAAGTATAACTTGTATCTCAAGATTTATAAATACTCCAGCTTTCCTGTTGCTATTTTTCTCTTTTACCATAACATAAGCTTATTGAAGGATCCGTTTCTTATTTATTAAAGGGATTCCACTTTTTGAATACTATTACAATGGTGGAATTTAACTGGACCTGGTTCTCAAATTTAATATGAAGGTGGCAATACAAGTGGTTAATATACTTTTTGCTTGAGCAGTGGGATTCAAGGGCAGATAATTACTTAAAGCCCAGCAGTAATTCCATCACTTTTGTGGTAAACTGTGTCTGTCACTCTCTTTCTGCAATGATTATTTTATGTCTTTTTTATTTTTCTCAACATATTGCTAGTCTTCTCACTCTGAACTGGTCACTTGTAGCTTGCAGGCTTTCATATTATACATCATATTTCATGTTCTCATCTAAAATTCTACCTGGATTTGCATAACTGTCTTTTCTCTTGTTAAAACAAAGGAAAGAGCTCTCAGCACAGAAAAGCCAACGTTTCCACACATTTTACATCTAATTCCATTGCTTTTTTTCATATACCTTATGAAACCAAAAGGCTAATCTTTTGGTTAGCCTTCTCTTTGGCTGTATCTTCAGCTTCTGTCTACTGGATTCCTACCCATGATGTTCAAACATGCCTTAGAAACATCTCTTTATATAAACAGACAAAAATCTTTCTCTGACCCATATTTCTTTCTCATCTTATGTTCACATGTTTCTATTTTTACTCTACAGTAGTCTCTTAAAATCTTTATTACAATTCATTGCAATGTGGCTTCAACCTCAAAATCTTCATTCAAAGATACTTTGATAAGTGTGTAATGACTTCCATGTTGTCAGAACCAAAAGACATTTTATAATCCACATCTTATTAGAAAATTATATTCTAGGTCATATGAGACCTAGACCTTATTATATTGTAGGTCCCTATTTTCTCTTGGCTTCCATAACACCAACACCATGTAATTCATGGAACCCAGTAAAAAGTAAAAATGTGGACTGCATTGTTCATAAATTATTAAAAATTTCAAAATGGTGACAAAGCTTTATGCCAAACTGAGGCCCTGTGTGATTGCAGGTCACATGTAAGTGGAACCATCCTTAGGTGGAATTAAATCCTGAGTTTTCTCATTTCTCTGATTACATATCTAACTTCCCACTAAGCCTTACTCTGGTGATCTTTAAATTGTAGTAACCTATTTCTTGATTTCATATTCTAATTGTATGCTAATAATTGCAAAATTTATAATACTTACCTGGATTTTATTTTAGGCCCACATATTTTACACTCAATTTGATATATCTTATATTTTCTCACTAAATAATTTTTTAAAATAAGAAACAGTATGACCTAATCTTACTTCAGCCATTCTATTATTACATAAGACTCTATTCAGTCAGTTGCCCAAGGCAGAATTTATGTATGAATCTTAATATCTCCTTTTGAGTTTGAATCAAAGAAAGTATAAAGTAATAAAAGTGACCTATGATCATCTCTGTCCTCCCTCTAGAATCACAAATATTCGAGCAGTTTCATAAATTCTTTTAAAATATAATAGATGGTACGAATGCATTTGAAGCAAATTTGAGATGAAAACACATTCTGAAGATGTTTCTTTTGAGCATTTGAACAGCTCAGCCACATATAAACCTAACACCTGAAATAATATCCAAATTACTGTACATTTACTCTTTTTCCAGAAACCTCCAAAAATAACATGTATTTCCTGTGTATGTGATTATTTAGATATCCTGTCCTTTTTCTCTTGGTTTGAAAACTTCTACTTGGAAGGATATTGAATATTGCAGATGATTTTTCTTAGGACCATCTCAACCTCCAAAATATTCTTTATACCTTAGCTTAACATCATTTTTTGCCCTGAATTCAGTGCTTATTAGGTCCATTTATGAAATATTGGCACAGCTCTTTATATGTGCCCACATATATTTTTGATACACTAATTTTCTATTTTATTAGGTTATTTCACAACCACAGTAACTATATCAGGCAGTATTTTCACACCTGTTCTAATCTGAAGATGTAGTCAATGCACTTTTCCTTAAAGGTGTAGGAGAATCGTTCACAATTGAGAGCTACCCCTAATTTTCTAGTAGCCTTAAGGAGGTTACTTCCAACATCAAACCTATCAAGTCTCTAGATCTGGTATACAGGATAATTCTGGATTGATTTTGTCCTTTTCTCTTTTACCTCTATCCTGGTAAAAGCTGTTTCTAACAAACTGTGCATTCTTAACTAATGTTCTACTTTTACAGTGTTACACATAACTGCCATTCTTCATAGACATTCTCTATATGTAGAGCATTGTTTTGAATATGTAAATTTGGTCATGTTTCTTTCTAACAAAATCTTTATAAATGGTTTGTGATTGACTTTGGAAAAATACAGGTCTCAGTTCAAATCTCATTTTGACAGAGTTCTGATCTAAATTAACACACCATCTATTTACTCACTGTCATAGTATAGCTTTTGTTTCAGATCACTGTACATTTTAAAATATATATAGCAATTTTACTTAAATGCATAACTATCTTTCCAATCACTTTATCCTCTATCTTGAAATTTCTGACATGTAGTAGATGCTCAATAAACTTCAGAATGAGTAGATTAATGAACAAAGCACATGACAAATCTTAGTTTTAATACGTTTTCAAATAGAAGCAAAGCAGTTTTTTCTTGTTGTTATGGTTACATCCTAAAGCAACCTTAAATATCGTCCCCTTGATTGCAGATGGGATCTGTAACTTGCTTCTAACCAATAATATATGACAAAAGTGATCATGGAATGCCACTACCTTTATTAGGTTACATTACATGACAAAACAATAGGATAGAATGCCCAAGATCATTATTCATTATATTAGGCTCTTTCTTAGAAGAATGGAGAAAAATACTGTTCATCTGTAGTTGAAAAAGGAAATCAGTAGTTATGTTGTGAACAGCCAGTGGAGAGGATCAATATGAATCATACAGCCAAAGATAATTAATTCTGCCAACATCTAGTAGAAGTTTTAAAGCGGATTCTACCCCAGAGCCTCTCAAGAACCAAGCCCAATCAACACCTTGATTGCAACCTTGAAATACTGTGCGCAGAGGACCCAATTCAGATCTGCACAGGTTCCTAACCAAGAAAATTATGAGACAATTAATGTGTCTTGACTTAAGTCACTAAACTTGTTTGTTACACAGCAGTGGAAATGCAACCTATTTATGTATAAGAACAAATTATTTTCTCATTTAATAGGAATTGCTAATACTTATTGTCTGTGGTGGCTCATTTTATGTGTCAGCCTCATTAGGCCATTGAGTCCCCAGATATTTGATCAGATATTATCCTAAGTATATCTGAAGAGGTGTTTTGGGGTGAGATAAACACTTAAATTGGTAAAATAAATAAAGCAGATTGTTCTCCTTAATGTGGATGGGCCTCTTCCAATCAATTGAAGATCCAAAAAGAATCTTCCTATGAGTGAGAAATTTTCTGGAGTTGACTCTCTAATATGAATGGATTTAAAAATGCTAACAAGTCTATTTCTAGTAGAAAAGAGAGAACTGATTGTCTATGGCTGTGATCTGGCATAGAGTTAGGTGAAATGTCACCATTGGTTACTCTTAATGACATAAAAAACAAGGGGCTAGATAACCGTATATAACAAATATTTTTTACAAACTCACAAATGTAATGAGATTGTCTGATTGCTACTAATGCTACTGAACAAAATGGTAAAAGAAAAGGGTGAGTCCAGGGATTCAAATTCCTAGTTCAAATGCTGCATTAAAGACCTGAAACCTCTGTGTGTGACCTGAAGGGCCTACCCTTATTTCCTGTAACAACAGGGCTGAGATTGCTGGCCATCAAATTTATCATCTCATCCTGCACTGAGCTGATAGACCATTCAAGTTGAACTCCCAGTTTATCAGGATGTCTACTGGTAACTTGATTGGTAAGAAATGGGATCTTTAAAACTGGAATGTGTACATGTGGTAGGATCCTGAAGAATTCCAGGACCCTGAGCACCTATATCCGATGAATAGACTTTGACAGTGGGTGCAGTTCCCTACCCGGTCTGAGGGACTTAACCCTGCATTGACTAAGGACACCCTTAGTCAATTGACTTAGGACATTGGCTATAAGACACCCTTTAAGATAGTTGTCATGCAAGACAATGCTAATTCTCTTGGGACTGACCCCATAACCCCTTTTGCTTCTGGACTCATTATCTAGCTGACTTCTAAAGGTGAGGTAGTAAGCATGATTCATGAGGAGATTCATGTAGGATGCCTACAATTGGTGAGTTGGAAATTCTAAACCTGCCTAAATTTAATGTAGAATAAAAAAATAATAAGCTTATGGAGATTAAAATTTTAGTGTGGATTTACTATTAAGATTTGTTTATTCACACTTGGAATCTCAAAGACTTACCTTTCACCAAACTGTGAGAAGTAAATTTGTGAGGGGAACCCCATCATTGAAGAACTTATTAAATCTGTCTTCTCTGTAGTCTAGGTCTTACTGTGGGGACTAGAGTGATTGAATCAGGAAAATGAAATGCAGTCAGAATTACATCTCAGGGTAGCAGGGGCCAAATGGCAACATTCAACCATAAAAGGCAAGGTGGGCATAGTTACTCTAATGGATAGCAGAGTCAAAGAGTAGATTAGTCTGACTCACATAGACCTATTAACTAGCTGATCATGGTGTCCCTGGAAGAGAAATAGAAGCCTATTAAATTGTTACTTGATCTGTGTATAAGCAGAAAAGTTCTAGATCAAGTGAACAAAAGTCTAACCCTGAATCATATAAACAGTTATGATTCCTCAATAACTTCCCAGACTTGAGCCAGTTTACAGACCCAGCACTCCTTGAGGAAGGACCCCAATAACTTTCCAAAATTTTATACTTACTCCTCATCTTCCTCCAAGGGATCTGTGACATTTCTTCACAGTAACTGTGCATTAGAGAAAGGGAAACAGTCACAGCTTTTGAAGACCATTGGACACTGGCCTCAAACTAATAGTAATTCAAGGAAATCAAAAATGTCAGTATGGTACAGCCAGAGGAGATGCTGTGGACGTCAGGTGTGTCTCACAATGGACCTAATAAATCCCTGACCCATCTAGTTATTTCTCCAATTCTGGAATGCATATTTGGAATAGACATATTTAGTAGCTGGCAGAATCTCCAAATAGGTTCCCTAATCTGTAGAGTGAAGCCTATTATCATAGGAAAGGCCAAGTGGAAGCCACTAGCACTGAATCTACCTAGGACAATAGTAAATTAGAGGCAGTATCACAGTATCAGACAGATTGCCAATATTTGTACCACCATCTTGGCTTTGAAGGATGTAGAGATGGGGTTTCCCACTGCATCCCCATTCAGTTAACCTATTTGGCCTCTGTAGAAGGCAGGTGGATCTTGGAGAATTACGGTGGATTATCATAGGCTCCACCAGATGGTGACTCCAGTTGTAGCTACTATAACCATGTGGTTTCATTGAGCAAATGGACTCGTTTGGTATCCTGACCATAGACATAAATAATAAAAGTGGCTATAGCTTTTTGGGCACAACTTTGTGCACCATGCCACAGATTTACTTAGATTTGGGGATGGCACGTTATGGTAAATGTTTCCCTTTTGAGGCTGAACTACAACAAAGAGAAACCATTCTTTTTTGAGAGAGTATTTTGAGTAGTTTTTAAGTATTCCTTTGTGTTCATGGTAGAATTATTTCTACCTTACAAGACTATATGGATGAATATCTCAGCCTTTTGACTTCAGGTAAAAGAGTCTGCAGAAGATTTAAATGTATAACTGCATATATATGGCCTTTGTATGCATTTCATATAGATTATAGTTACAAATGCTGCACTATTTATGGTGTTCAATTTTGCTGATTTTGCCCTTAGACCCAGAATATGTCCTCACTTTACTGTTTATGCAATGTTCTATTTAAAGAAATACTTCACTCTGAGATTTTTTAATCATCTTTTTTTTATCACCACTTCCATAAAATGACTGATTAAAATTAGTCATTGCTATAAGTAGCATTAGCGTCTGCAATACTCCAGTGTACTTCAAAATAAAAGTTGAGAATAATTACCATACTCAGATAGCTGGTTTCCTATTGATTATTCATAAAACACAGAAGAGCAATAATAGCCAAAATTTTTTGTAGTGTTTCAGTCTATGTATGCATACCTAAATATGACTCCTGCAAAGTGTGGCAGTAATACCATGATATGCTCCTGCACTTGAATGGGATACATTCATTTATGAATGAATTTTTTTGGGTTTAATTTATTTAAATTTAATTATCTTAAACAATTATCCATTTTCATGCTTTTATTAG
Source organism: Crocuta crocuta (assembly GCF_008692635.1). Classification (NCBI taxonomy): domain Eukaryota; kingdom Metazoa; phylum Chordata; class Mammalia; order Carnivora; family Hyaenidae; genus Crocuta; species Crocuta crocuta. The sequence continues at coordinate 737,841 of NW_027529569.1, forward strand.
TCTTGCACAATCAACAAGCAAATAGCAATAGAAAATCGCACGTATGTTGAAGAGGATATTCATTTGCTTGAGTATTCATAATCTTACTTGCTATACGAATGTTATTTTGTTTTTAATTTTTTCTACTGTTTCATTACTTACACAATTCTGATCCCTATCACATCACATTTATTTCAAATAAATGCCATTCTGCAAATCGCCTACCAACTTTGGATAATATCCAAATTTTTTGGTCAAATTTCAATATTTTGGTACAAAATAACACTTGGAAAATCAAATCATGGACAATTGATCTTAAGTTGTACATACAGTATTATATATTGAAAATAAACCTGATGTTGAAAATTATTTTGATTACAATTAACATACAAAAATCAATTCCATTCTGGAATGATACTAAAATAATATTATGGCAGAGGAATTAATCAAATATCTTATCCTTCTTGCTTCAAAAGTATGACTCTATAAACATTTGGAAAGATGCATTATGCTCTTTGGCAAACAAGATAAGTGTCCTTGAAATCATATATCCGTCACCGTAATTCAACTTACTTGACATAGTGCTAACATATCAGATAATTAAATGGAAACATAAGTACCAAATGTTTAAAGCAACTTTGTGTAATAGATTATGTATAAAACACTAGGTTCATGAAGTAGAAAATAAACAGGTACTTCAAGGAGAGGAAGGAGAATTACATGAAACATAAGGGGCTATCTGCCAAGTAATCTGCATTTTGTAGTCAGTTGTCAAATATGATTAATTTTGAGTTCAGGGGACAGGCAGTACACAGTGGCCTTTGTTAGATGCAGAAATTTCCTATGCCCTTCAGTAATAGCTAGATGCTATTTGATTTCTCCTGCGTTGCATATAGATTAGAAACCTCATACATAGAGACACAATGAGTTTGTATTTCCCATGGGAAAGAAAAAAACAGGACCTGAGTAGGGGTTTGGAAACAGCCATTCACATCTCCAATGATCTCAGAATTATTTTCCAAGAGAATTATTTTCCAAATTGACTTAATAGTTTGAAAGAGTATGTGCCATGAAGCACTTTCTCTGCACAAAGAGTGCAGTAAAACAGGCTTCAGGGAGACAGCATGAAAGTGCTAAAATAACTGGAAAACTTGTGTTGGAAAAACTCAGTCACTGAAGTGTAAAGTATGCCCTTCATAGAAATACTATTTTATTTTTAAGTTTCATTATAGATCAGTATGTATTCCTGCGTATGCTCTGCAATTTTAGGCACAGTTCATGAGCATCTAGTTTAACATTCTTCTATTGTTATTTGAAAAAGTATCATTCTTTTGCTTATTAAACATATGCTTAAATTTAAAATATCTATGAAATACTTCTGGGCTGTCTGGGTATATTTGTTCATATTCCATTTTTAAATGGAAAAGGAGAGAGATGGTGTTTCTACCCATAGATGGAAACTGTTGCTGATGAACACATGAGCTTAGTATTCCAGATGTCCCATATATGACCTTTGTGATCTGGGACAAGTTACTGAAATATTTGAATGTCTCCTGAAAGAAAAAAAAAATCCTGTAAGATGGACAATAACTAAATCATAGGTCAGTTTAGAGGCATAAAAGTAGCCTGTGAACAGCGGCTGCTGCAGTTCTGAGGGAGTGTTATCTCTTCGAGGTGTAATACTATTAGTTCAGTTTCTTCATTCTATTTAGAAAATTTCCAAGAGTACCTTTCCTTAGAGGCTCAATACATTTTTTTCTCCTTGTAATAAAAATCATGAAGAGAATTCAAAAATAAGGTCAGAAAATGTGTTTTGTTGCTGCACGCATAGACAGGTAGAAGCAACGAATTGCTAACTTGCAGACCCGTTACTGATAAGTCAGCACACACTTTACATTGTGAGCCTGGGAAAATGCCAGGGGGAGGTGCCCCAGCTCTGTCTCCACTCTTCCTACTGGGGTTGCAGGCTTGGTGGTCCCTCCCTGTCAGGATGGTTTCACGAGTTCTTCACTTGGGGAGGCCCAGTAGGACACTAAATACAGATGGAAAGTGAGCTTGAGAGAGTATGTATTCCCCTCACTCCCAACTTGCAAGGTCACCTTTAAGTAGCTTGATCCCTCAAGCAAAGGTCACTATGTTTGGTTTTTTTTTGTTTGTTTGTTTGAGTTTGTATTTTGGTGGCTGACTGTATGAACTCAGTATCTATGGGTTCTGGTAATTTCTCTCTTCCTTTGTCCTTCAGACTCAGGTTGCCTTCTTAATTCTTGAAGTTCCCCTGCACTTACCTTATATAGACTCCTCTATCAGTATCTTATTGCTGCTGTAACATTACCACAACCTTTGTTGCTTAAATAATACATATTTATTATTTTTTATCATTATTTATTATCATTTATTATTTTGCAATCCGGGTGTCATTGGCCACTTTCCTACTGGGTATTCTAGGAGAGATTCTTTACCTTTCCCAGCTTTTAGAGGTCCTTGTCATTCCTTGGCTCATGGCCCTGTATTACCTTGTCATTTCCTTCTGTCATCATGTTTCCTTCTCTGACTCTCTCACCTCACTCTCTTTCTTACAAAGAACGGTGTGATTACATCTAACCTATCTAGATGATCCAAAATAATTTTCCCATCTTCTTATCCTTGACTTAATCATATCTACAGAGTCCCCTTTGCTGTGTAAGGTAGCATGTTCCCTGGTTCTGGGATTAGGTCATGGACATTTTTATTTTGGGATGGGGGCACTATTCTACCTACCACAAGTTCCCATGTAAAGAATTTTTTTTTTTTAACTTGAGTGTGACTTACCTTCTTGGTGGGACCCTCAATGATACCAGGCAACCAGTTTCTCTGCTATTACTTCTTTTGCATCATTCTATGTAAGTATAAGAATTTGAGAGGCACCAAGTAGTACCAGTGCTTTTTTCATACCTGTTCCCACTGCCACTGACATGACTTAAGCTCATAGAACCTAATATTTATTGCTATATCCTTGCATCATTAGGGCTTTTTTTCTTTCTGTTATACTGCATGTATCCCTATAATATCCCCATAGTAGAGCTCTTTGCTAAAAATAAACCTGAATTCCAGTGTATTGGATTGATTTTTTATTTTTTTATTTTTTTATTGTCTGTTATTAGAGAGAGAGAGAACAAACAACAAACAGGAGCAGGGGAGGGGCAGAGAGAGAGGGAGACACAGAATCTGAAGGAGGCTCCAGGCTCTGAGCTGTCAGCACAGAGCCTGTCATGGGGCTCGCATTGGGAGATCATAACCTGAGCCGAAGTTGGGTGCTTAACCTACTGAGCCACCCAGGGATCCTTGTGCTTATATTTTAAACGAACTCATTTTAAGCAAATACCCCTATACTATATATTTGTACTTTTAATGCAGCATTCTATTACTCAGAAATTTGGGTATTGTAATTTTGTTGAATGAGAAGACCTTGTGTCTCCACAATCTTTATCTTGTTTTAAAAAAAAAAAAGCACTGATCCTAAGATTTAACTTCAGTCGTAGGTCCATTCATGTAGAAGTGAATCCCCCATCTTCTAACGTATAAGATTTAGGTATCATTTGTGGTATTTACCACAAAATATAATTTCTTGTTTTATATCTGTATCTAGATTTCTGATTTCAAGATTATTGTTTGGTTACATTTTGTGTGTCTTCTATGTTCTTTGTGTGTCCTCTGTGCTATGGGGCACAGAGGATATTTATTTGGTTCTTACAGAGTTTTCCTTTTGTCTAATGTCCTAGTTAGGCCATTTAAGAGCACTGAAGGAGGGACTCTGAAGACAGAGTTGCACATCATGGTGTATTATGTATTGTGTTGGGTTTTCTTGTACAATGGATTTTAAATACAAGCATTAAACTGAAATTATTTTCTTCTAATTCATAGCCTAAAATTCATCAACTGAATTATGGTTAGCTGGCCTACCTGATAGCATAAGAAATCATGCAAAAAGAAAGAAGGACTAAATTAAAAAAGATGAAATTCATGTTATGCCTGGTGACTCTTAAACATTGAAGAAGCTTAACAGAAAAGGAGTCATGTTTTGAGAAAAAGACAAAGTCTTGAATCAACCAGGCTTGGGTGTTTACTCTGGTTTTGCCACTTATATGGCCTATTACCTTGGCTATGTGGCTTAACATCGAAGCACTTCAATTTATTCCTTTATTATTTACACACTGGATTTTTTTTATAGTTTATTTTTATTTTTGAGACAGAGACAGAGCATGAGTGGGGGAGGGTCAGAGAGAGAGGGAGACACAGAATCCGAAGCAGGCTCCAGGCTCTGAGCTGTCAGCACAGAGCCCGATGTGGGGCTCGAACCCATGAATTGTGAGATCATGACCTGAGCTGAAGTCAGACGCTTAACCAACTGAGCCACCCAGGTGCCCCTACGCATAGGATTTTTGAGAACTGAATTAGAGATAGATTTTTTGAGAAAATAATTCATGTAAAATGCCTATTCACTAAATTTACATTTCACAAAATTCTCAAAAGCAGGAGATGATTGTATCCAATTACAAATCTCTGGTCTTCAGGACCATCCACAAGGTCAGATGCCAACACCCGGGAAACCTGCACCCTAGGAACACATGATTGACTTTGAATGGGAAGAAAGGGCTTCATGCAAATATTTTCATGAAATTCTGGATTTGTTGCTGCTATTGTGGTTTTGTGTCTGACTGAAATCCAGAAGTCAATTTCCACCTTCTTGAAATCAACGAGGAAAATCTCACAGACCTACTGGGGAGAGTTTTTCTTCACTGTCAAGAAAACCTATCCCTACATTAAAGCTCTCCTATTAGGTCCCAATAGACCTGTTTCCTACATTCCCCTCCCACTGTTCATGAAAATACTCGTGTTGTCCTCTCCTTTCTCCCCGTGCATTTCTGAGAGTATTTTCAGTAAAGTTGTGAGAGAAAGGAAACTTCCAGATATAACAACTTAGGTTCTAGCATTTTTTTAATGTTTTATTTTTTTATTTCTGAGAGAGAGAGAGAGAGAGCATGAGCAGGGGAGGGTCAGAGAGAGAGGGAGAAACAGAATCTGAAGCAGGCTCCAGGCTCTGAGCTGTCAGTACAGAGCCAGATGCGGGACTCTAACCCACCAACCTTGAGATCATGACCTGAGCCAATGTTGGACGCTTAACTGACTGAGCCACCCAGGTGCCCCAAGACTCTAGCATTTGTGATCTAACAACAATCCCTGCATGTCTTCTACATTTCTCTTTGTTCCTGCAGGTAGATCTCAAAGAAATCCGGTTTCACCTAAAGCAGAATAAATGATACATGAAATTTGATTATTTTTAGACAAAATTGGTTTCTTGTACTAGATGATGTCAGTAGGAAACTAAAACGGTCCTATTGTCCTTACCCAACTTTTCAGACTTCCTCTGATAAATATTTTTCCAAAATTATTAGACTTACTTAAAAAACTATATTTCCCTAAAAAATATTATTGTAACCACAAGCTATATTCACTTTGTACTATTGTTATTCTACCTAGAGTCTAATTTGCCAATGCATTATAATGTAAATATTATAGTAAACAACAAATTACAATGGCTTTTGTCACAATACAGGTTTCATCCCATACACATTGCAATTTGATGACTTTCTGAAGCAATTTGATAAAATGATGTATTTTATCATTGATAAAATAGCACATGTTGAATAGAAGCTTACCCTTTAGATTTATGCTGAAATCAAAAGAACACAACTATTTAACAAGGGAAGAATTAGTTTGAACAGTAGTGCTCTGTCTGGGGGAGTGGGGTGGCAGATTCTAGTATTACTTGTGAAGGCTATTCAGGGAGACAGTTATAAAAACACAACAAGATGACTGAAATTTGTAAGTTAATTCAGCAATTGCTGTAACAAAGCTACAGGCATAGAGCTAGCTAATAAAATGTGTCAATCATGTAACACTTCCATAAGGTGCAAGAGAGCAGTTATTGTAGACTTTAATGGTGCTGCATGCAGTATTTAGTCTTTTTTTCTGGACATGACCTTGTATAATAAATCCCAGGTTGTTTTCTGGGAAAGAACTTATTGCAACTGTACAACTGTCATACAAAAGAAGTACTTTTCTTTTTCTTTTACCTTTATATTAGATGTTTTCTGGATTTTTAAATTAAGTTAATATGATAATAAAACCATTAGGGTTTTGCAGAGAGATGGAAGTACACACATTTAGGAAGAAAATATAAACAAAGTCTTAAATTTTCCACAGGCAGTATTAAATATGGTTTCTTCTGGATATAGACAAGAAATAGATATTCACTTAGGAATATGGTTAACCATAAATTTAAAAAGATTAAATTCCCCCAGAATATTGAGTTACCAATTTAACAAAGTAGATATAAATATTTGCTTTGTTTCTACTTCAATAAAACCTATAGAAGAGACAAGTTGTGGCCTGAGATTTTCTTTCAATCTAAACTAAGCTTTCATATTTTCTATTATAAATATTATAATTACAGAGAATAAATATGGCTGCCACCTGCAAATCATTATGCTTTAAAATAGAATCCTATCAAGATAAAAATAAACTATTTAAAATAGTTTTAAATATATTGAGTACTGATGCACACATAAACAGATACATACACAGAAAAACATATGTATATATGCAAGAAACACACACCTTAGGAACAGTCTTGCAAAGTGTTATTAGTAAAGAGAAGTGAGTGTGTTATAGAGACTATTTTTATATCAGAAGGTATAGCCTTTAAAAACAGCTTTAGTTTTCAACTAGATCTCAGAATTTCAGGGTTTGAAAAGTAAATGCTTTTAATGCCTTTTTAAAATGAAGGTGTTTAATCCAATTACATGCCAATTCCATCTTGTCTGTATCATATTCACCCAGAAATCAATCTGCTTTCTTTGGTCCAGTGCATCCCAGGGCCACATGGTCCATCTTTATACAGGTCTAGGTATGGGGCAATTTGCCCTGAAATATGCCTCCTCCTCTCCATTCTTTATGTTATTATCTGACCACAACTGCTGTTGAATGCCCATTCTCCTTATAATAGACATTAAGCTGAAGACAGTCAATATATATTCTAAGTTGCAGAGGTAGAAAGCAATTTATTTGTTCTCTGCTATATTATCACCCAGGTGCCCCTTCAGTAGCTATGACTGAAAAGTATGTATATACATACATATATCCATATGTGTTATATAGAAGATTCATATATACTCTCCCTAACACTTTTAATATTATTTAGTTTTAAGGATGTGGCTGTAGCATGAATATATGTAAATGATAATCAGAGGAAGGAGTTTTCATCATCTAATGTCTAATGGCCTTAAAACAGTCATTAATGCTGCCTGTTTGCAGTGTATGTTTCTAATTCACATTTATGCATGCAATTGTGTAAAGCAAAAGCTACAAACTTAAGATATCATTAAACTTTAACAGAAAACATAAACTCATTCTTATTTTCTTATTTCCCCAGTGAGGCTAACTGAATTCCCACCACACCCAACAAAGGCATGAAATATAAATTCTGACACACAAACATTACATAGTTTTACCCTCCATGGAGAATAGTATAATGTTTGGTTTAACTGTTTCCCTCTCTCTCTCTCTCTCTCTTTTTTAAACTGCAAGTTCTTATTTAAACTCCAGGTAGTTAACATATAGTGTAATATTAGTTCAGGAGTAGAATTTAGTGATTCATCCATTATGTAGAATACCGAGATACATGTGTGTTTTCATCACAAGTGCCCTCCTTAAAATTTATTACCTATTTAGCCCAACCCCTACCCACCTCCTCTCCAGCAACACTCAGTTTGTTCTCTATAGCAGACTCTTTTCCTGTCTTGCTTCTTTTTTTTCCCCTCTATGTTCATCTGTTTCATTTCTTAAATTCCACATATGAGTGAAAAAATACAGTATTTGTCTTTCTCTGACTTATTTCGCTCAGTATAATACACTCTAGTTCCATCCATGTAATTGCAAATTGCAGAATTTTATTCTTTTTCATGGCTGAGTAATACTCCTGTGTGTGTGTGTGTGTGAGTGAGAGAGTGTGTGAGTGAGAGTGTGTGTGTGTGTGTGTGTGTGTGTACATTCACCAGTCAGTGGACATTTGAGCTCTTTCCGTAATTTGGCTCTTGTTAATAATGCTGCTATGAACATTGGGGTGCCTGTATCACTTCAGATCAGTATTTTGTATACTTTGGGTAAATACCTAGAAGTGCAATTGCTGGATCATAGGATAGTTCTATTTTTAACTTTTAAGGAATCTCTATACTGTTCTCCAGAGTAGCTGCACAAGTTTGCATTCCCACCAACAGTGTAAGAGAGTTTCCCTTCCTCTGCATCTTCGCCAAGACCTATTGTTTCTTGTGTTGATTTTAGTGTGAGGTGGTATCTCATTGTAGTTTTGATTTGTATTTCCCTGTGATGAGTGATGTGGAACAACTACTCATGTGTATTTTAGCCATCTGTATGTCTTTTTGAAAAAAATCTATTCATGTCCTCTGCCCATGAATTATTTGTTAAATGTATTAAATTTCTTAAATGTTAAATTTCTTAAATGTATTATTTGTTCTTTGGGTGTTTGATAAAGTTATTTGTAGATTATAGATACTAACCCTTTATCAGATACACCATTTGCAAATATCTTCTCCCATTCCTGGGGTTGCCTTTTAGTTTTGTTGGTTGTTTCCTTTGCTGTGCAGAAGATTTTTCTCTTGATGAAGTCCCAGTAGTTCATTTTTGCTTTTTGTTTCTCTTGCCTGAGGAGACATATCTAGTAAGAAGTTGCTATGACCAATGTCAAAGAAGTTGCTACCTGTGTTATCCTCTGGATTTTGATGGTTTACTGTCTCACATTTAGGTCTTTCATCCATTTTGGATTTATTTTTATGTGTCATGTAAAATAGTGGTCCAATTTTCCTCTTCTGCATGTTGCTGTCCGTTTTTCTCAATGCCATTTGTTGAAGAGATTTTTTCCATTGTATATTCTTTCCTTCTTTGTCAAAGATTGGTTGTCCATATAGCTGTGGGGCCATTTCTGGGTTTTCTGTTTTGTTCCATTAATCTATGTGTTTGTTTTTGTTCCAGTACCATACTAGTCTTGATGACTAAGGCTTTGTAATATAGCTTGAAGTCTGTGATGCTTCCTGCTTTTCTTTTCTTTTTCAATTTGCTTTGGCTATACAGGGTCTTTTGTGGTTTCTTACAAATCTTAGAGTTGTTCTGGCTCTGTGAACATGATGGTAGTATTTTGATAGGGATTGTGTTAAATGTGTATATTCCTTTGGGTAGAATAGACATTTTAACGATATTTGTTCTTCCAATCCATGTGCATGGAATGTTTTCCCATTTCCCTGTGTCATTTTAAATTTCTTTCATAAGTGTTCTATAGTTTGCAGAGTACAGATCTTTTACCTCTTTGGTTAGGTTTATTTGTAGGTATCTTATGGTTTTTGCTACAACTGTAAATGGGATTGATTATTTGATGTTTCTGTTGCTTTATTATTGGTATATAGAAATGGAACAGATTTCTCTACAATGATTTTGTATCCTGTGACTTTACCAAATTCGTGTATTAGTTCTAACAATTTTTGGTGGAGTCTTATAGGTTTCTACAGAGAATATAATGTCATCTGCTAATAGTGAAAGTTTGACTTCTTCCTTGACGTTTTGGAAAACCCAGGATGTCCCAAGTCCAAATAAAGAAAACATGTCTGCTTCCAAGGAGGAATAATATAGTAAAGGAAATTTCCCAGAGATCAACAACTAGCAAGTTGGACAAAATCCTCTACGTTCAATATGTTAGGGTTTCAAGTAATAAAATAGCATAGTGGAAAGGAAAATATGGAGAGGCTGAAAAGCTACATTGCTTGGGTATATATACTGGTTATACGGGTTCCTCTTTAGGCAGATTGCTTGGTGTGTGTGTGTACTTTATCTGTATAGTGAAAACTACATAGTGAACTGTATATTTCACATATATGTTTGAAATAGTGAACTACTTCAACTGTAGTGAGATGATGGAACTTCCATAACATTTGACATTTGTAAAGTACCTGGAACCGTTCTAGCATATCATAAATGTAATTTATATTTTTGTTAAATGAAGAGGAAACTTATTTAAAAAAAAGTGTTGGGGTTAGTTTTCACTTTATTTCACTGTTTGAGCCAGGGAATTTGTACTTTTAAATGGAAAGTTTTGAGAAAATTTTTTTCAATAGTTTGTGTAAACGTAAGTTATAGATGGTATTAAACAGCACAGATATCCACACTCTCCTCCACAGATAATGTAATTCAAGGGAGGGTGGTTTGATTCAGGGATCTGCATATTAGCAAAACCTAAGTAGTTCTGGTGCAGGAGGTAGATCTGATGGCACTTCGACGAAACCTGCTACGGGAGAGTGTGAACCAAGTTATACAAGCTTGAGTCACTGTTGCTATTTCTCTAGTCTCCTCTCCTTCACAGCAACTGGGATTTATTTTTCTAGCAGGAAAGATGAAAACTGGAACATTCTGGCTGCTCTAGAAAACATCTTCTCTTCATTTTCTCTCTCTCCACATGATCAAGTAGTTTTTAGCTCTGTGGATTTTTGCCCGCTGTGTTTAGCTGAGGGGTTATCTGACCATGATTGAAAATGAGAAATACTTAGGAAGGCGGAATCCCTCTTCCATCCAAACTGCAAAATATAAATGACCTCTTCCAAGTTACAGTTGAAGTGGAAAGTGGCTTTGTGGCTTCTGGACTGATGGAGAGCAGAAGGAAGCACAAGTGGACACGCTCCTGCAGACACCGTGGCCCCTGATCCTGAATAGCACAGCCTGGCCCAAGCCGGCTTCGGCCTCAAACTGCAGGCACTTTTCTGAAAAAGAATTGATTCTGCGTAGTGAAAACCTGAGTTTATGTCTATAATACCTGAAGCTAAAATACAAATTGTAAAATATCATAGAAACATTTGTTTCTTCAGTAACGCTTCTGGAATTATGTGAAACATAGGACAAATTGGTGTCACAAAATTATTTTAATGTCCCCAAAATATATTCACCTTCTCAATATGTGAAATGTGGAATTAAGTGTTTTTCATGATTGAATGCTCATAGATATGTAGTTGTGGGATCTCTACTAAATATGCTCATTTGTCTGTTTTCCAGAAAAGATATTCTTTCCCACAATGGCCAGTGTCCTAGGGACAATGCATTGGGGTATAATCAGTTCACAGTCAACACAGTGTATCAAATGCAAGTTATCAAGTCCTTGTGTATTTGCATCTAAACAATAGTTCTTAAACTCTCCCCAATCAAAAGGGGAATGGAGAGAGACTTAATCTTTTTTTTTTTTCCTGGAGCTATACCTCTGTGCTCTTTCTCTTTTTCTTCAGAACCTTTTATTGATTTCAACACACACCCCAGACACCATTGCCACGTGCCATGTATTGATGTAGAGAACAACTTATATTTACAAGTTCGCTTTCCAGGGTCACTTCCTTCTCTAGTTAATTAGATCATCCATTGGTGCTTTAGCTTCTTGGGAATCTAGCCCATCCCCATGGCAATTCCCTGTCCTAGTAGAGGTATTATAGTGGCAAAACCAAACCTGGTTCCTGGTAATTTCTGCCTGTCAAAATCCTAACCATTCTTTAATACGATGCCAATTGACGTGTATTTATTCTTGAATACTTGGATCACTGAACCAACTGTGCTCTTTCTTACAAAATGTAGCAACTATTGCCATTTAGCATCATCTGCTGGAAATATATAAAAATCTGTATTTTTTATTCATTTGTATCTTTTCTTTGTATTATTGTTACCTCCTTTTCTTCCTCACTTTTGTCCATGTGCATACATAAAGCCATAAGTGGATATTTATTGGAATGTTTTTATTCCTATATATACACCTTGTTATTTTTTCATAATAACTTCAGTTGTGATCTCTAAGCTCAAAAGATGTACTTGAAAATAAACCAAGAATACATATAGAAATGTAAGACATGCAATTATTCATATGGAAAGTTAAATGAGAACATATATTCATTATTAAGAATGGATGTTTAATCATCCTGCACCTTGATTAATAAATTTTATTTCACTTCTGTGAATTAAAAAATAAATTGTTCACTTTACAGTAGTATTGGCTTGTGATTTTACAGTTACATACTTTCTGCTTCGATACATGAATCAGTAGTGGTCTGTGAATGGTGAAAGGAAAATGTTCCTAATTTAAACTAGTATACTAATAAATGCACTTATTTATGAATCCTTGTTTGGCCACCAACATGGTGTGTAATCTTGGGCAAGTTACTTCTTTGTAGCTAATCTCCTTGGTAGAAAGAAGATAATATAGTATCTAATTCATTGGAGTATTTTGAGTGTTACGTACTAGAATTCATGTAAAACACTTAAAACATTGCATCATCTAGTTACAACCCGGTAAGTGTTAGCAAGTTACCAAGGGGTTACTATATACCAGTCATTGGCAAGGATGTCTCAATGGTCCTGAGAGAGAAGTGTAATTTATTTTAAAGATGTTTAAATGCCCATTCTTATTCTCAATTACTCAACAAATATTTCTTTTTTAAAATTTTTTTAATGTTTTATTTATTTCTGAGAGAGAGAGAGACAGTGTGAGCAGGGGAGGGTCAGAGGGAGAGGGAGGCACAGAATCTGAAACAGCCTCCAGGCTCTGAGCTAACTGTCAGCACAGAGCCCGATGTAGGGGTTGAACCTATGAACCGTGAGATCATGACCTGAGCCGAAGTTGGACGCTTAGCCGACTGAGCCACCCAGGCGCCCCTCAACAAACATTTCTTGAGCAGCTACCATGTGCCTTGTGATGTCATAGATATAAAGTTGACATGTGAATTCCCTGCCATTGTGCAACTTACATTCTACAGGTGGGGAGAGAAGTTAATGATTATACCAATAAGCTAATGCCATAACATTGGGTAAAGAAACACTGAACACAGCCAAGGGAATAAAAAGTGACCACAGATATCCTGTAGACTAGGCATCACCCACCCTGATTAGCAATAATGAGAAGGGATATAGTCACGGGAAAATTCCGAATCAGAATTTTCCAGAGGGAGGAAACGGTAACAGATGCAAAGACCACAAAAAGGAAATAAAAACCTTCGTGTATGTGAGTATCAGAAGGAAGCCAACAGGCTGCCCATTGGTATGTGGAGGGCAGAAGTAGGAGGTGAAGTGGGAGAAATAGGCAACGGCCCTGTCTGTGTCGTCTTCAAGTCGTAGGAAGAAGTTTGGATTTTATTTCAAGGCAATAGAATACCGCTGGAGGCTTTTTAAGAAAGAAAATAACATAATCTGATTTATGTGGTAAAATTTCACGCTGGCTTCTGTGTGGAGAATGGATTATAGGAGTGGAAATGAGAAGGCCCAGACAAGTATTAGGAGACAGTTCCAGTTACCCAGTGTAAGGGAGTGGTGGCTTGGTTAGGAAGTCAGAGCATATATTTGGGGACATTGATTTACTTGGAAACATCACCCCAGAAGAATATCTTGCCCTTTGTAATTTAATTAGGGCATGAGGCTAATTAGTGAATTACAACATGGTCCCTTGCATGGAATGAAGGGTAAGAAGGATAAGCGGAATTTGACAACTGGCATCAATAGATCAGACTATGGCTTAGATGTCATACATCTAAGATTTAAATTGTATAATACACAGTATTTTATATAGTTATATATATTTTTTCTCATTACCCTCTGCACAGAATGATTTATCTTCAGTGTTTAAACACACAAATGGCAGCTGCAACCAGTTGGAAAGTTTCAGCACTCCTGGGAGGAATGGGGAAGCAGAACTTTTGGACAATAAACTGAATGTTTTGAGGCAGAAGGTTGCAGGGGAAGAAAAGCTATTTCTTCTAGGAACACTGGTTTGATTACTGATGGTGAAATTGTAAGTCTCTAAGTTTGTGATGTGCATTAAAATCCTGATGGGTGTGTTCATCTGGATATAACATGAGGGACAGTTGACATTACCGTAAGTGAAAAACTAATCACTTACCTGTGTGTTACTTGGGAAAACCCAGAATTGATAGCTGTTTGTTTACACAGGCATTTATTCAGCAAATGATTAAATACCAGCCTTAGACTAGGCCCTCAAGTGTTTGTCAGTTATTTGAGGGACCATCGCATATCGTCAGATCTTTTGAATATAAGGTGGAAAGTAAGGGGAAAGAAAGGAAGGCCCAGAAGTATCCCCACAGCTTAGCAGTAAAGCAGTTGTTACATCTTGTGCATGTCTGGTGGGACTTGGTAGAAGAGACGGAGCCCTGAGGTGACTTTGGAGAAATGAATGAGAGTGGAATAGGTGAAGAAAAGTGGTCAGGGGCTTTCCTGCAAAGGGGAGAGCGTGAGCAAAGGAAGGGCAACGTGAAAAGTATGATGACTGAACCTCATGGCAGATACTCGTGTATTGTAAGAACATAGTGGGAAGCTGTGAGGTCTGATGCTATAGTATCTAAGAAAGATTTCATTGTACTTGATGACTTTATTGACTTGATGTGTGATAGGATTGACTGAAGAGTTATAAGCCAATGAGATCTTAAGGGTACTTTAATATCTACCCATAAAGAAAATGAAAATGAAAAAAAATCAGATTATCATTCAGTACTTCTACATTTAATATTAATTATACCCACATATATACGAAACTTAAAATATATATATTTAATAGTAATGAATGAAATATATATGTGTGTATGTATACATATATATAGAGAGAGAGATTGCAATTACCAGTAGATGCTAAACTCTGCCTGAAATACTATCTTTCCTGACTTATGTTTCCATATAACATTGTAGGTCTTTTTATACATTTTTTAGTTGCTAATGCTATTTCTTAAGTGTGTATAAATGATAGCTAAGTGTAATTCTAACTATAAAATTCTAGACATAGAACTCCTCCAAGTCCACTCTTTCTGAATCTAGTATTTGAAGCTCTATGCCTTATTAATTTGCCAGAAATTCAAGAGATATTACTTATATTAGTTTATTAGAGTTGCTGTAAAAAAGTACCACAAACTGGGTGGCTTGGTCAATGAAAAATAGGGTTGGACAGAATTAAACAAGCAAGTAAGACATCATTCAAGACTAATGCAGTAAAGATGAGAGATTGAACTCAACTTTGTTCAGACAAAAGGCAGAGGAGTTTTTCAACACTGGGGTGAGTGAGTGGAACAGTATTAGACAATGGAGGATGGATTGGTCAGTGTGATTAGGTCATCCCCATTTGCCAGTTGCTGCTTAAAGATGTCTGGCTCCTTCTCCCCCTCAGAGCCTGGGGATGATGGGACCCTATTGTTCTTGATGTTTACATTTCAAAAAGGTGTCTCCCAAGTCCCTGAGAAAGATTTTCCTGGCAGGAGGAGGGGAGGGGAGATTTACATCTCCAAGGAGTAGAGAGAAAATAAACATAATTGCACCTTTTTCTGAAGTAAATGTGCTAATATAAGCTCAAGACAAAAAGGAAGAAACCTGGCTAGAGTTTAGTATGAGGGGAATGCTAAGACCCTTTTGGTCAACTTAAACAGCAGTCCATTGTCTCACAGTTGTGATGGCTGATACCTGTATGTCAGTAGGGCTGGTTCCTTCCAAGGACTGGGATGGGACATTTGTTCAGGTGTCTCTCTCAGCTTCTGGTAGTTTGCTGGCAATCTTTGGCATTTCCTTGGTTTCTGCTGCATCACCTTGAAATCTGCCTTCATCGTCTTTGTACAGTTTTCTTCCAGTGTGCCTGCCAGTGCCCAAATATGCCTTTTAATAAGGACACAGGCCTTATTGGATTAGGGGCCTATCCTACTCAGTGTGACCTCATCTTAAGTAATGATATCTGCAACAATCCTATTTTCAAATAATGTCACGTTCTGAGATACTGGGGAATAGGACTTTTAATATATGAAACACAATCCAACCCATAATGTATATAGTATTTATGAGTTAACGGGCACATTTAATAACCCAAATGGTTCCTGCATATTGGGAATTAACACTCAAAGAGATTCTCACTGTAGTATAAGACTCTGAGTCATTTGGTTTCATTTATAATGAAATGTAAATGCATTTATTATAATTAATGTTTTTAACATACATATTTACTCTCTCATTAATAATGCCTTAGTTTAGAGAGAGTGACTACAAAAAAATATTTAATTTTAGCTGCTTACAGTAAAATTTTCTACCTATGTCTAAAAATGAAGGGTAAATAATTTCTCCTGACATATATTTAATATCTGTAGATTATTAGGTGACATAAAAACTCCATGACTAGGGGCACCTGGTTGGCTTAGTCGGTTGAGCGTCCAACTTTCGCTTAGGTCATGATCTCGCGGTTCGTGGGTTCGAGCCCCACGTCAGGCTCTGTGCTGACTGCCACCTCCGAGCCTGGAGCCTGTTTCAGAGTCTGTGACTCCCTCTCTCTCTGACCCTCCCCTGCTCGTGCTGTCTCTCTCTCTTTCCTAGAAATAAATAAAAATATTTAAAAAAACCCTCCATGACTAGATTTTTACAGGAGTTTGACTTAATGATATTAAACTCAACACATGTGAGGTATATTTCCAATTTAAAAAATTAGAGTCAAGAAAGGAAAGCAATGTGTCTAATTTTCTTACATATACAGGTTTCTTGATTTAATCACAGTTTTATTGATTAGGAAACTGTTATTTCAGTATACATAATTATATCTCCATGTTAATATTTTTGTGTCTTCCTTGTTACCTGAACTCATACTGGTTTTTATCAAAGTAGGGTGCAAGTTCTATTGTATTTGACCACATGAAAAGTTGTGTGCTGAAACCGGTTTTATTTTTTTCCTTTGTCTCTAAGGGATATTCAGGTTCAACAGGAGATGACAGATGTGCAGGACAACTGAACAGTGGGCCAGTGGGACAGGAGGGTATGATTATGTCAACAACAAAGGTGAACTTGCAGTTAAAGATCTCTCTACAACAAGGTAGGTGAAAACAGTATTATAAAGGGTCAAATATATGTGTATATATATATATATATAGTTTTTGATATATATATCAAAGAAGATAGTTTTCTCAGAAAACTGAGAAAACTTGTTTCTTAGAAACAAGAAGTAAAAGTAAAATATCTTTTCGGAAGGATTTTGTGATATAATGGTAATTGGATACTTTTTAAAAGAGAAAGTATCAGTGATGTGGTAACTGGTTGTTTTTTTGTTTTTTTTTTTTGTTTTTTTTGCATAGGATAATGTAGTTATACCTAAATAAAGTTTCCTATAAATAATTTAATTTAAAATGACAGAAATGAGGTTTAGAGTTTTGAATGAAAAACAGTTGGTATTGAAAGAAAAAGGAAGAGGAATTTAATATTGGATCACTGCATGCTGTGAGTAGAAAGTGAATGGAAGACTCTTCTGGGAGGAAATGTTGAGGCCGAAAGAAGGCCAGTGACTTTGTTTATTCTTGTATTGAAGTGTTCTAGGTTAGTAACTAAAGTCAGTTGCTGAAAACAAACTGAAATGTAGGGGAAATAAAATGCAAAACAGCTAATTACTGGCCATGGCCTAACATTAACTTATTTATACTGTGTGTTCTTTCTTAACAATATGGTTTTATGGTGTTCTTAATGTGTATAAGCAAAGTGACTTCCTTGGCTTTATTTCAATTATGATGATCCGGTAATCGTTATAGTATACTACTTTTTATATTTAAAGAGCTACATGGATTGTTTTAGACCACATTAGATCCTGTATTTTTTTCTCTAATTTAGAACAAAAAAAGTTCTATCATTTATCATGGGTTTAATGTGTGAAAGTTTGCTTCACTTTGGGATTGTCTGAATTGTATGTATATTTGGAAATTGCTTAGCTAACATTTGTTAATTTGTTAATATTTGTGATTAAAACTCAGGTAAGTGTTAATGAGTGAATGATGTGAAATGTCTAAGGCCTTGAACAATTGTGAAGAAAAAAAATAGCAGATGGAACTACTTGGTAGTTACCGTAACTAATAGGGTAAGTCCTACTTAATAAACTGAGTATTTGCAGACAGCGTTTTCTATTTATTTATGATAATGTTAATGCCATGGAAAGGAGGAGTTAGATGGCAACTTTTAATTGTTGAAGTTGAAAACAGTGTAATTTTTTTTTATTTTAGTGTAAAAGATGATGAAGGTATAATTGCTTTGTACTATGCTTTCTTTTACATTTAACTTTAGGGTTTTTTTTTTTGTTTTTTTCTTCGGTTGTTGTTTTTTACCACCTTGAATGGATATATCTTTCGTGTTTTATGTTCATTGAGTATTCTCTTGTCTTTTCTTAAATCATTATGTTACATGGTGCCTGGTCAACCCAACTGCTGCATCTGCCTTCCTTAGGGAAAGAACAGCATTCCTTCCCCTGTGTATGAAAGGGATATGTATGAGGAAATTCACAAAGAGGGGCACCTGGGTGGCTCAGTCAGTTAAGAGTCTGACTCTTGATTTCAGCTTAGGTCATAATCATACACCTTGTGAGATCAAGCCCCACATCCAACTCTGCACTGACAGCACAGAGCCTGCTTGGGATTATCTTTCTCCCTCTCTCTACCTCTCCCCTCCTCTGTACTCACTTGCTCGCTCTCTCTCTCAAAATAAATAAGTAAACATTTTTGAAAAAAAAAAATCACTAGGAGAGCTATCCTAGTCCTGGAGAACCAACACCCACCTTTGAAGCTGTTCCTGTTCCGTATCCTTTCTATGTTTAATGAAGGATTGCTGCAAGTTCTTGTCTGTGTTCTGTTTTCTTTGGCAACCTGATTAACAAGGTACAATAGACAGAAGTGTTTACAGTTCTTCCCTGGGATAGAAACAGTGCATGGTTCTCTGTTCTGTAGTCTTCCTCTGGAAAAGAAGGGGAGAAAAGTTGAGGCAAAACTAACAATCTTAAACATTCAGACAAAAATTACATAGTTTTATACAATATCACATATGCTATTTTATATAATATGTATATTGTATATGTTACAATAAAATATTTATACAGATACAGCTATTTAGCACCAAGTGGCATAAACTCACCCAAAAGCTAGGGTTTGGATTTAAGTTCAACTTGTTAGTTATTACTTGTGCGGTCTTATTAGTCTAAAAATTTGAAATATTTTACCACTGCATTTTTATGGATAAAAATAAGTTAATGTTTGAGTGATTTGCAGTTTCTAAAGAAACCTACAAATGCACATATATAAATATACATATAAAATAACATGGAAATGTTTAGCCAAATAGACACACATAATACCATGACTTTATGTTGTCCCAACCTTTTTTCAAAATACTTCAAAATAACTCCAGTGTTACTTGAATCACTTGATTGTTCCAGTGACCAATGTTTTCTTTAATCTTTTTCAATCTACTTCATAACTTCCAAAAATTGTAAGTTGATGGGCTGCTAATTGTACCTTTTTCCTTTTCTGCAATGTAATCATAGATAAAATTTTCAATATTTAAAATTTCCCTGGTAAGTAAATATTTGGCCTGGAAAGTGCAGTGCATACTACTTGTAAAGAAAGAAGATGCCTTTATCCAACAAATCAGAATAAATTTTTAAGCTCAGAGTGGCCTGTTATGGGTGTATGAGCAGACTGTCAATTTCAAGTATATTGAAAGACTTAGGAATTGTTCCTGCAATTGAACTGTACATGATGTTCATTTCAAATTTACATGGTTGGCTATATACGTATTCTATAAACTGGCTTGCTAATGTGACAGTAGGACCAGAGAGAAAAAGAGAGAAAATCACCTGATAAATAACATACTGATAATTACAAAAATCATCATCATCATACTCATGGGCAAATGAATCTATACTGGGATTTGGTTTCCTGATAAGTGTTCTTATTTTCATACTGTAAAGTTTAATTTTTTTAATGTTTATTTTTGAGAGACAGAGACAGAGCATGAGTTGGGGAGGGACAGAGAGAGAGAGAGAGGAAGATACAAAATCCAAAGCAGGCTCCAGGCTCTGAGCTGTTAGCACAGAGCCCAGCATGGGGCTCTAACACGCACACCATGAGATCATGACCTGAGCTGAAGTCTGATGCTTAATCAACTGAGCCAACCAGGTGCCTGCATACTGTAAAGTTTTAACATAATTTAAATATCCTATGATATAATTAGTATATATTATAGGAGTGATATGTTACACAATAATTTTCAAAAAGATTGCATGATTTTGAACACTTCACTAATGTGACATAAATGAATTATCTAGCCACTGCATTTATTCCAGATATTAGTTAAGAGTACATCTCCAGAGCAGTGGGGATTTTATGCAATGTCTCTAACCTCTCTCTGGGCATTTTAATTCCTCATAACCTGAAGGAATTACAACCTTCTTAAATTAGAATGGCTGTAGGGAATTTCAGTGGTTGGATTAAATCAGAAAGTTAGTATATAAGTTAGACCACTTGTTCCTTTAATGCTAATAAGAATAATGTGACTATTTTCATGGAGTATTTGCTCTCATAGATATTTTGTAGCTTGACCTTAATCATATCTTTTTATCATCTGTGAATTATTTTATAACAGTATGTGATTCAACCAGATAATCTCTAGAGATGCCTTGTTGAGGACAGGAATCTCTGTTGTGTTGTGTATTTTTATGATTGATCTGGTCATAGGCTTTGCTGCCATGTCAGTGCTGCTAAGTCTACATCTAGAAACACAGCTTCTAGTCATCCTGTTATGGGAGTCAAATACACCTTATTGGATTTCTGCTTCTCCTCCTTTGCTCCTGTAATTTTTTCTGCTTTGATAGGAGTTTTCCCCTTCAACTATACTCCTCTTGCTGGACTCATTCTCTAGCCCATTAACACTCTCTATGGAATGTATCATTTGTTGACCGAACAGATGAAAAAAAGAAAATAATTTCCTTCTTTCTCTGACCCAACACAAATCTATATGACTTCGATGGTGTGACTGATAGTATTATATATTTAGTTCAAAATTGCTATTATGGGATGGGAGATAAATATCCTTCACTTTAAACTGTATTCATTGTTACTTTCCACTTTACTACACATGCAAACAGGTACCCTCTGTTAATTCAGTGTGTGTGTGTGTGTGTGTGTGTGTGTGTGTGTGTGAGAGAGAGAGAGAGAGAGAGAGAGAGAGAACAGAGAGAGAGGGCAGGTGTATGTTTTCTAAGAAGTATTAAGTCATATGCTCTAGTGTAGAGCGAAATTCACCATATTTGCTGTAGATTTTCAACTCTTCAAGAGAGCAATAGCTAGAATCAGTAACAACCAAATTAACTTTTTGCTCCTTACAAAGATTTTCAAATATATGTGTGTGTATGTGTATTCATATATAGTTAAAATGATGTAATTGCATAAACATTCACTTAATTTGTGAAATATTTTATGACTAAAAGCAAAGCCAAAACAAAGAACCATTTCATATCTGTACTGCAGGTGTCTGAGATGTCAGATAATAACTGACTGTGTTTCTTTTCTACTTATTTACAACAAAATAAAAAAACCTGAATATGAAATCATATTGAATGTAAATTTAAGGGTGTAGATTTCATTTTAAGGTGTTATCATCACTAATCCTGTCTTCAGTGATATTGTGTACTGTGATTCCTCTGTCTAGATTCCATTACCGACAACAATATATTGTATTGATATATTACATTGTCTATGCCTTAGACACTGCTTTCATTTTCATGACATTCTGTTACTTAATGCCATTCTTTTTTTGAGAAACAGATATTACCTCTTTTATACAGTACAATGTAATTTCTTTCACTTTGGATAATTTTATATTTTCTTGGAAATTAAATTAGCAGTTTCTTATTCATATTATCATAATGTTATTAAAATATTTGTTAAATATCAATTTGACATCATGTTGGCAGTTGGTAAACTATATTAGAATCAAGTAAACCAGTTGATCATTTTTAAAAGAGGTTTCAGCCTAATTTTGGATTATCTCTTCCATGTTTCTGACTAAAAGTAGAGGGACTCTTTAGATTTTTTATTAGGACAATATATCAATATGCCTCAGCCATTCATGGTCAACAAAATACAATATTTTTGCCTGAGCTTGGCATTTATCTTATGTACTTTATCCACAGGTAATATTTAGTTATCTAATTTAGTTCGTATACTAATCAGTAGCAACTTCCTTAGTCAACTTTGTAACTTCAAAATTAGCTCAATTTTTATCATGTAATAAATGCTCAATAGATGCAAATAACGTTGACTTAAATTTGCTGAATGGTCTCAGTATGGAACAAATCTAAATTATAACTGTATGCATGTAGCCTGTGTGAAGCACTGCAAAAAGACAAAGTATCAAGGTACAGTGCAAATGATTTGAGACTAGTCTAAAAGAAGCAAGAAAGTAAGAATGTCTGAAAGTACATCAGTGACAAATAGAAATGAGATTATTAAAGCACCTAAATTCTAGAAGTATATATAGATAATAAGTATTTCTGGAATCAAAGGAATAAGTTGCTAAACAAAGAAGAGCAAAGATTAGAATTTAAATGTCACATATCTTAATAAAATATTTATATACAGAATTAACTTCCTTAGGATTTCCAAGATACTCAACTGTAAAGAATAATCACATCTCAGAACACCCCTACTCAACTAAGGGTGATAGATACCCTACACCATCTGGAAGGGCTGGGGAAAGGACAGGAAGAAGAATATCAGCAGAGTATACAATGACATGTGGTTTTTTTTTTTTTTTTATCATGTGTAGTTTTTCATTTGTAAATTTAAAACTGAAAGTTTATCATTTCAAAGTGCTTTTGTATGTTAATATTTTAGATTATAAGTTTTAATAGGATATAGTCCAAACACAAAAAGTAACCTACCTTGGACATAGAAAATCTCTCTGTTCTGTGTATATTATTCTGTTAACATAAACCTTCATGATTTATGTATTTGTACACCAGTGACTATGAAACTGTATTTTTAGTGTGCTCCGAGGATTTCAGGGTTCCAACAAAGATTTAAAACCTTGTTATTCCTAAGTTAATCTTGTTCTTTATAGAAACTCCCTGTAGTGTGTAATTCATAGGATCTTGAAAGGTAACTTTGCGCTATGGGGTAAAATAATGGTCCAATGCGGAACTTTTTATATCAGCACCCTAATATATATAGTTAATTCATGATTGTCCATAAGTGTGTAATAGAGTTTGAGGATTTTCTTGGACTTTAGATGGTTTCATTTTCTGTGGTGGTTCTCATCGATAATGTCACTGGTGAGACACAAAAAGCTGGCAGTGCCTGATAATCATTTTTTGAACCCCAAAATAAGCTTTCATATTAACTAAGGAAGAAAGGTAAATATGTTATAAAACCAACTACAGTGTTTCAAATTCATATCAGATAAACCCATTGCAAGTAATTTGTTTTGTATATAATATATATAACAATATATAATGCTTCTAAAGCCCATATTTTTTTTTCGCAACCTTATAAATTAAGGAGGAAAATGCAAATCTGGAAAGAAACACTGGACAGAAACTTCAGATGGCGTATCAAAAGTGGATAAATGAAACACATCATGGAAATGGGAAGATGGTGATACAGAAGAATAGATGGGAAAGATAAACTTAGTAAATGCTATGTATGATGATTACCTATGCCATTACTAATACGTTGATGAATACAAATTCAAACAAAACAGTCCCTTAAAGCTATCAATTTGTGAAACTTTGTATATTAGATGATACACGTCGGTGATGATGTTGGGGAATTGATACTATTTTCCGTCTCTGGATGGAAATTATATGTACTGTACAGAATTTGTACTGTACATATATTATGGAAAATACTCTGATATTCAAGTAAACCAAAATGCACATGCTTCAAAACTGAAATTCCATTATTTGATTTAGAACAAGATTTTTATATTAGTGCTGTTTGTAGTAGAAGATATTTGGATATAATCTAAATGACCATTACCAGGAAAATGGATATATAGCTAAATGTTATAAAGAAAGAAAAAGAAGAAGACTATGTGTTGTGTAAAAAAAGTAGAAAATAGATGGTAATTTGTAACACAGTTATCACTGATGAAAATTAAAACTAGATTTATCAGGGGATCCTCGGTGGCTCAGTTGGTTAAGTATCTAACTCTTGATTTTGGCTCAGGTCATGATGCCTTGATTTGTGAGTTCCAGCCTCGCATTGGGCTCTGTGCTAACAGCACAGAGCCTACTTGGGAGAATCAATCAATCTCTCTCTCTCTCTCTTTCTCTCTCTCTCTCTCTCTCTCTCTCTCTCTCCCCCCCCTTCTCTCTCCCCCTCTGCCCCTTCCCTGCTCACACACACTCTCTCTCAAAATAAATAAACCTTAAAAAAATAAGGATACATCAACTAATACTATTTAAGAACCCATATATCATATTTTAATGAATGCATTAAAATGTAGGATGAAATAAGGAGATCTGAAGATAAAGATTAAAATTAAATGATGAAAAAATTGTGGTAGAAACATCAGATAACTATGATCTGTGATGCAAGAAATCTAGTTTTACCTTCTCTCTGTGGATCTGAAATAAAATAAAGCAATACTATTATCAGAAGCATTGTAAGTGGAAATATTATAAATGCTTATAACACATAACAATGTATGGAATATACTAAAAGGAAATGTGAAAATGAGATGATCTTGAGGAAACTTCACAAAATGCAGAGGAACAAGAAACAAATATATAAATGCAATAAGAGAATAAAGGTTATAAAAAACAAAAGGTCAGTCAATAAAAACATCTGGATAAGTAATATCTGGAAAGTAGAGAGCAAAGAAAAGGCACCAAAAACCATTCAAAATTGTGAAAAGGGAAGGCTTGAATCTGTTGATTGATAGCTATCACCCAGTTTCGGCAAAATTTAATAAAGTCAAATCAAAATATATTCTAGTAATATATTAAACAGAGATAAAGAAAAAATGTTATGGATATTGAAGCAGGGAAAGGTTACACAGAGGGAATGAAATTCACAAAATCTTTACAGCCCATTTTCAATATCTAATCCCCTACCTAAAAATAAAATCTTTCCAGGAAATATTTCCAAGGGAAAACACAAAAATAATCAATGTAATTAAAAATGTATACCTTTTAGGAAATGATCACAGCAAACAGAAACCATGTAAATCATATAAGCATGTTACAGAAGTAAATATCATTCAATAAGGTAGTTATGTGTTGCAAATTATTGCACTACATGTAATCAGCAATATATGAGCAATTTCAAAAGTTAAAAATACAACAGAATTGATATGATTTAAAATTATTTGGGGGTAATTTAAAATCTTTCCACTTTTTATCCCCTCTGAATGTCTTACTTGTCTTTGCCATGAGTTTAATCTGAACTTAGGGTAAGTCAAGTCACATTTACTTGGTTCTGGTATGGATTATACCAGTTTTGTTACAGGAAATACACATTAGGTAAATTTGTTTAATATCCCAGAGTAATGGGGAAGTGCTCTGGAGAAGGAATCAAACTGCCTATTCATCGAATACCAAAAGTGATGCAAATACTTTGTTCATCAGTGTGGGGCTCCATATCCTGAGAGATCAAGTATATTTATCAAATTTATTTGTATTCATTTGTTATTCTTTTTTTAAAAAATGTTTTATTTCTGAGAGAGAGAGAGAAAGAGAGAGAGAGAGAATGAGAACGAGCAGGGAAGGGTCAGAGAGACAGGGAGACACAGAATCCAAAGCAGGCTCCAGGCTCTGAGCCAGCCGTCAGCACAGAGCCTGATGTGGGGCTCAAACCCACGAACTGTGAGATCATGACCTGAGCCGAAGTTGGACACTTAACCAACTGAGTCACCCAGGTGCCCCTTGTTCTCTTAATAAATGTGCTTAGTATGAAACAATTCATGCTTACATTCAGATTCTTCATTTTAGTTCAGAATATTACATAAATAAAGAATGTCTTTTCAACTTCCATCTGTTTTTCATTTCTCATTTTTTATTTTTGTAATGTTTGCTTATTTTTGAAAGAGAGAGAAAGACAGAGTGAGAGTGAGAGGGGTGAAGGGCAGAGAGAGAGAAGGAGACACAGAATCCAAAGCAGGCTCCAGGTTCTAAGCTCTCAGCACAGAGCCTGATGTGGGGCTTGAACTCCTGAACCACACTGACCTGAGCCAAAATTTGATGCTTAACTAACTGAGTCACCAGGAGTCTGTCATTTCTGATTTTAAGTTTGATCACCTGCTCAAGGTATTTTCTGGTTTCTCCATTGTATGTTCTCCTTGCAAATGACAAGCAGTTTGTTGAAAGACATTTAAGACAATGGGAATATTATGCTCCTCACAGCTTCTGTCCACTATCCCCACTGATTTATTATTCATTCATTATTCGGGCCTGGACGGTCTTTCTATGATGCTTACAAAATTATGATTTTTCCAAATTCATTTTTCTGTAAAGTGATCAGTCACCATTTTCCTTTAAGAAAGACCTTCTCCATAAAAAATATATGCATATTTTATTCTTCCCTCCCTTCCTTTCTTCCTTTCTATTTTTCATTCATTTAGGATTCATCACTATTTTTACTAAGTGTAGTGTTCAAATTGGCCCAGATTTGGCTAGAGGAAACCCTTCAGCTTCGTTCTTGTTCCCTTTTAACATGCCCCATCAAAATTTTATTTTGTAAGAGAAGGGCTTTTTTCCTCTCTGAAATATGAGATACTGCAGGCTCATCTTAGTTATTGCCTCTGTTAGCACTTGAACTAGTCACTTTTCGAAGAAGTTCAGATTCTTCAGTGGGGAATGAAATTATAATCCAAAATTTGCATGCTAACTGTGCTTATGCCATCAGGGTGGCTTTGCTTCTAGGCTCTCTTATAGAATATATATAGAAGGTATTCACATTTGCACTTCTAATTTTGTTCTGTGCCTCAGGCTTGCCTCTTTGCCTTTAAACATTCCATATTTGAATCACCCGCATTCCTCAGTGATAACACAGGATCCTAAGAATATCATCACATTTACTTGTTTATTGTTCTTTCCCATTATCCTTACACAGCAGTGGTGATTATTAAATGATTTAATGTAGTTCTAGAAATTATTTTTACCTGAACAGGGTAGCATTAAAGGATCGCCCCAAGGATATATGTACATATGACTATATTTTTTCTATGTTTTATGTATGTATATACTATGTTTTATAATAAATACAGGAAAATCAGAGAACACTTTAGTTGAGATTTGTTTGCCAGAAATAATCAAAGAGTGCATGGAGCATCTGGGTGGCTGAGTTGGTAAGGTGTCTGGCTCTTGATTTTAGCTCAGGTCATGATCTCACAGTTTTTAAGATGGAGCCCCATGTCTGGCTCTGTGCTGAGCATGCAGCCTGCTTGTGATTCTCTCTATCTCTCTCTGTCTCAAAAAAAAAATATGAAAAAATAAAATTATTTTGAAATACTTAATCATAGCATTTTAGAATTAATCTTAAATTATGGAGTTTATGATCTGTCTCTACCTTGCAATGTTTTTTGCTGCCTTTAAGAGTGTCTCTTTTTCTTGTCTTTTAATAGTTTGATTTTAATGTGTTTTGATGTCGGTCTCTTTTTTTAATTTTTTT
Source organism: Crocuta crocuta (assembly GCF_008692635.1). Taxonomy (NCBI): domain Eukaryota; kingdom Metazoa; phylum Chordata; class Mammalia; order Carnivora; family Hyaenidae; genus Crocuta; species Crocuta crocuta. Next base: position 765,398 of record NW_027529569.1, read on the forward strand.
AACGTTTTATTTATTTTTTGAGAGAGAGAGACAGAGTGCAAGCTGGAGAGGAGCAGAGAAAGAGGGAGACACAGAGTCTGAAACAGGCTCCAAGCTCTGAGCTGTCATCACAGAGCCCGACGCAGGGCTTGAAATCACAAACCATGCGATCATGACTTGAGCCAAAGTTGGACGCCTAACCAACTCAGCCACCCAGGCACCCCTATTGTGAGCCTCTTTGGATTTATGTCGTTCAAACTTCTTGAGATTCTTGAATTTGTATACCCATTTCTTTTCTCAGATTTGGAAAGTTTTCAGCCATTGTTTCTTCAAATCTCTGTCCTTTTTTTTTTTCCCCCTCTGTCTTCTCCTTTTGAGATTCCCACTAAGCAAATACTTGATAACATCCCATAACTGCCTTAGACTCTCTCCACTCTTTCATTTTCTTTTTTTTCCTCTGGCTTAGCTTGATTTCAGAAGACCTATTTTCAAATTAACTGATTTTTACTTCTGTCTGATCAAGTCTGCTGTTCAACCCTTCTAGTGAATTTGTGAATTCATTGTGTTTATCAACGTCAGAATTTCTGTTAGGTTCTTTTAGATCGCTTCTCTTTGTTAATAATATAAATTTTTCTATGCATCTTTTTTTTTCTGATTTCATCTGGTTACTTGTGTTCCCTTTTAGCTCAGTGAGCATGTTGAAGATAGTTATTTTTAATCCTTGGTAAGGCACCTCATAAATTTGCCGTTTTTTAGGATTGGTTTCTGGGGCTTCATTTATTTCTTTGATTGGGTCATGTTTTCCTATTTCTTTCCGTGCCTTGTGATTTGCACTGAAACTTCAACATTTCACAAAATAACCACCTCTCCCAGTATTTATGGGCTGTCTTGGTGTAGAGGGGATGACCTTCCCTGGTCAGCACAATTACAGGTCTAGGACCTCTCAAACACTTTCTGTTTTTGAGTGTGTGCATATGCTTTTAGTTGTCTCAGATTTCCCACATAACTTATCAGTGCTTCTTTTCAGAAGCCCACCATCTCTCATTCCCCTGGTCTGTGCCTGTGGAACTGCTCCCCTAACATGATGCAGTTACACAGAGTCGGTTTTCAGGGGCTTCCAAAAGATGCCACCGGTACTGTCAATGGTTTAAGTCAAGTGCGACAGATCCCAGTCCTTCAGGCAGCCCCCAGACCACCCAGAGCATTGGGCTTTTGATGTGCTCTCTCGTTTCTGTCCCAAAGGAGGACATTTTAGTTGAGATTTGTTTGCCAGAAACCAGCTTCCTCCTGGTTTCACCACTTACGTCAGGTAGGGGGAAGTGTACGGAAAGGCATACAAAATGCCACATATTTTCCTATTTCTTTTTCTGGAACAGATTTTTCAGTTTTACATTGGTCTGTGTGCTGCAGCCTCTCAGTTTCTAGAGTTCTCACGAATGTATTCTGGTCATTATATTGTTGCTGACTTGGTCCCTATGTGACAGAAGGAGGGCCTGAAGCTTCCAAGTCCACAGTATTGCTCATGTCACTCTCTAAAGTTTAAATTTTACATTCCTTAGGTTCTTTGTTGCCAGGATTTAATATCATTCACATAACATAGACCCTATCCCATTTTCACAGATCACTATCCTAATGGGAATAGTTTAAGTGGTTCTGCCTCACAAACCAGGGATATTATCCTTCTGTTTTAATTTAATCTTTGAGACGTACCTGACATACATACTAGAAAACACTAGCAACAACTTACATTCACCTTAAGCATAAATCAAAATCAGACAAAAAATATTTGACAGACTGACACTGGAAAATCATCCTATGCCTTTATTTTAATAATTCATATTGAAATGGATAAAACACTGTGGTATTCCACCTTGATAAATATGAGAAAGGTGAAAATTTAAATAAAAATCTTCATGTTAAATGAGCCAGACAGTGATTAAGCCGAAGACAAATAAGTAGAATTGTTTTCTTTTCAAAAATATGAACAGATTTGAACAAATGAGGGAGAAAACTCTAAAGATCCTTCAACATTGTTCACATTATATATCTGGAAGAAAACTCAGTTGAAACAATGGATTAAATCAGTTTTTTCAGGTTTCTTTTTATTTTTTTTTAGAAAAAAGCATGTTGGGGCACGTGGGTGGCTCAGTCAGTTAAGCATCTGACTTTGGTTCAGGTCATGATCTTATGTTTTGTGGGTTTGAGCCTCACCTCAGACTCTGTGCTGACAGCTTGGAGCCTGGAACCTACTTCAAATTCTGTGTCTCACTCTCTCTTTGTCCCTCTCCCACTCGTGCTCAGTGTCTCTATCTCAAAACTAAATAAACATTAATTTTTTAGATAAATTCATGTTAATTTATAAGAAAAAGAGGATTAAATTTTACATACTGCTATATACACAAAAAACATTTATTTTACTTATTGTGAAATGCACAAAGCATAAAATTAACTACTTTAAACATTTTAAAGTATAGGATTCATTAGCATTTAGTACATTTACCACTATTAAGTTCCAAAATTTTTCTTTGCTCTGAAGGAAAACCCATACTCATAAAGTTGTATGCCCCATCTTTTCATCTTTCCATACCCTGGCAATGATTAGTCTCTATGCATTTGCCTGTTGTGCATAATTCATATAAATGGAATCATATGTAACTCTCTATCTGGCTTTCTTCACACAGCATAATGTTTTCAGTGATCTGTGCTGTGCATATATTAGTAATTACTTTATTTGTGGGTGAGTAGTATTCCATCATATGGCTATACCATATTTAACCATCAGGTAATAGATATTTGAGTTGTTTCAAACTTTAGACTGTTGTGAATAGAATAATGCTGCCATCAACATTTGTGTGCAAATTTCTTTTGAAAATCTGTCTTCACCTGTTATGTGTATCTAGAATTGGAATAACTGGGTTGATGGTAATTATATATTTAGCTTATTGAGTAACTGCTGAACTGTTTTTCACAGTAGCTCTTTCATTTGATATTCCCACCAACAATGTATAAGGCAACTAATTTCTCCACATTTTTGCCCATGTTAACTTTAACGTTTTTGATTTGCTAGTTGATGGGCAGTGGTTTCTCATTGTATTTTGATTTATATTTCCATGAGAATGAATGATGTTTAACATATTTTTATATGCTTGTTGGTTATTTATAGGTTATCTTTTGTGAAATGTTCCCTTGAAATCTTTACCCGTTTAGGAATATTATTGATAACTTATTGAGATATATATAACATTATCCAACTCACCCATTGAAGATATACAATTCATTGGCTTATAGTATATTTATGGATTTGTGCAAACACCATAATCAATTTTAGAACATTTTTATCACTTCACATATAAACTCCGTACCTTTTAACTCTCATCCTCCCCAGTCTCCCATCCCCACCACCCCACAGCCCTAAGCAGCTACTACTCTACTTTCTGAATATGTAGATTTCCCTATTCTGGGCTTTTATGTGAATGAAATTTCATAGTATGTGCTCCTTTGTGACTGGCTTCTTTCACTTAGCATAATGTTCTCAAGGCTCACCCATGTTGTAATATGTATCAATACTTCCTTCCTTTTTATGGCTGAATAATATTCCATTGTATGGATATGCCACATTTTGTATGCCATTTATCTATTGACAGACTTTCAATATGTTTTCATCTTTTGGCCATTATGTGTAATGCTTCAGTAAATATTCCCATATGCTTGTATGTGAACGTGTTTCAAACTCTTGGCTATATACCTAGGTGTAGAAATTGCTGGATAAATGGTTACTCTGTGTTTTATCATATAAGAAATTGTGAGACTTGGTGCCATTTTACATTTCCACCAGCAGTGTATGAGAGTTCTAACTTATCCACATCTTCACCAATTCTTCTTATCTGACATTTTGATTTTACTATGCAGCTGGTGTGAATTTGTATCTCTTTGTGGTTTTGTTTTGCATTTTTCAGATGACTAAGAATGTTGAATGTCTTTTCATTTGTTTATTGGGCATTTGTCCATCTTATTTGGGAGAAATGTCAGCTCCTTGGCCCACTTTTTAATTGGGTTATTTGTCTTTGAATTACAGTGTTGTAAGAGTTCTTTATACATTCTAGATAAAAATTCCGTATCAGACGTCTGAGTTTTCAAGTATTTTATCCCATTCTAAGTATCCGGGAAACATAGTCCAAGGAAACAAAATTAATCTGCAGAAATCAATCTGAAGGAAGTGCAAATTTATGAGCTGCCTTAGAAAAGATTTAAAATAACTATCTTAAAGATGCTTATTGAGCTAAAAGAGAAAACAGACAAATTTAGAAAAATGATGCATGGACAAATAGGTATTATCAACAAACAGACAGAAGATATTAAGAAGAACCAAACACTAATTCTGAAGCTGAATAATATAATGAATGGAGAAATTTATTAGATGGGTTGAAGAGCAGACTTGAATAGGCAAAAGAAAGAATCAGTTAATTTGAAAACAGTTCTTTGGAATTCAGATCACAAGAGCAAAATGAAAAAAGATAATACAAGTGAAAAGAGTCTAAGGGAGTTATGGGATGTTATCATCTGATCAATATATCATTAATAGGAGTTGCAGAAGGAAAAGGAAAATAAAGGATAAGTTTATCTGAAGAAATAATGGTTCAAAAACTGCCAAAATTGAAGAAGAAATGAGCATATAAAACTCAAGTTCAACAAATTCCAACCAGATCAATGAGACTCAGCTTGAAACATGTTATAATCAAATTCTCAAAAGACAATCTTAAAAGCAACAAGAGAAAGGTGACTTGTCACATACAAGAGAGCTTCTATATGATTATCAGATTTCTCAACAAAGGTCTATTAGATCAGAATGGAGTGGGATGATATAGTCAAATTGCTGAAAGAAAAAAAAATCTGTCAACCAAGAATACTGTATTCAGTAAATATCCTTACAAAGTATAGAAATGAAAACTTCCCAAGATAGACAAAAGCTAAGGATGTTCATTACCATTAGACCTGCTCTGACAGAAATGTAAAACAGAATCCTTCATGGTGAAAGCAAAGGATGATAGACAGCAACATGAAGCCAATGAAAACATAAAGTTCTCTGGTAAAAGTAAATTCATGGACAAACATAGTAACCTGTATTAAGGTAAATTTGGTACATAAATTCACTTTTAATTCTTATATACAATTAAATGACTAAGTCATAAAAAGTAACCTATTGGTATACTGTATATAAAGAAAAATGTGGGGCGCCTGGGTGGCTTGNTTTAAATAACTTAGAAAATTTTATTTTGATGCATTTGCAGTGGTAACCACAAAGAAAATGTCTAAAGAGCATACACTAGAGAAAAGACAAGGAGTACAGCAAAGAAATAATAAACAAAACTAAAAGACTACCTACTGAATGGGAGGGGATATTTGCAAATGATGTGTTTGATAGGGTTAGTATCCAAAATATATAAAGAATTTATAAATCTCAACACCAAAAAACCCAAAATAATCCAATAAAAGATGGGCAGAAAACATGAATAGACAAAGAAGATGTACAGATGGCTAACAGACACATGAAAAGATGTTCAACATCACTCTTCATCAGGGAAATGCAAATCAAAACCACACTTAGATACCATTCACACCAGAGTGGCTAAAATTAACAACTCGGGAAACAACATATATTGGCAAGGATGTGGAAAAACAGGAACCCTCATTCACTGTTGGTGGAGATGCAAACTAGTGCAGCCACTGTGGAAACAGTATGGAGTTCCTCAGAAGATTAAAAATGGAATTACTACATGATCCTGTAATTGAACTTCCTGTAATTGAACTATTATTTATGCAAAGAATTGAAAACACTAATTCAAAAAGATAAGTGTACCCCTTTGTTTACAGTAGCATTATTTACAAGAGCCAAATTGTGGAAGCAGCCCAAGTGACCATCAATAAGTCAATGGATAAAGAAGATAGGATACGTGTGTGTGTGTGAGTACACTTGTATATACATGTATACACACATATGCACACACACACTATAATATATATGTACACACATAATTGGATGTTACTTAGACATAAGAATAAGTTATGCCATTTGCCACAGCATAGATGAATCTCAAGAGTATAATGGTAAGTGTATTAAGTCAGAGAAGGAGAAATACAATATGATTTATTTCATTCATATGTGGAATTCAAGAAACAAAAGAACAAAGGGAAAAGACACCAAAAAACAGACACTTAACTACAGAGAACAAACTGATGGTTACCAGAGAGGAGATAGGTGAGGAGATGGGTGAAATAGGTGAAGACCGTTAGAACATTAAAAGTACATTTATTTAAATGAGCACTGAGTGATATATAGATTTATTGAATCACTCACTGTATGGTACACCTGAAACTAATATAGTACTGTATAGTTACCGTATGGGAATTAATTTATTTTAAATGAAATAAAACAACATATTTATGAAGGAGATATGATTTCTATGGAAATAAACATGTTATTGTGAGATACACACTCCGATACAGGAATGAGAAGGCGATCAAAACATGTAACTTGTGGGGATGAGCACTGAGTGTTATGTGGAAACTAATTTGACAATAAACTATTTGTAAAAAAAAAATAAATAAAATGCATGAAGTAGTCAACAACAACAAACATGTAAATAAAAACAAAAATCAAACACAAAGGGAGGCATTGAGAAAGGGAGGCATTGAGAAAGGAAGGACAAAAAGCTACAAGATCTACAGTAAATAATAAGTGGAAATAATCTTTTCCCATCAGTAATTACTTTAACTGTATTAAACTTTTCAGTCAAAAGACCTGGTTTAGCTGAATGGATCAAAAGCATGGGATCTAGCTAGCTGCATTTGCAGGAAACTCACTTTAGATCTAATGATACACATAGGCCTAAAGTGAAAGGACGGAAATATTTTTTACGTAAATGGTATCCCGAAGACAGTAGGGGTCATTATTCTAATATAATACCAAATAGACTTTCCATATCAAAAAAAATAAAGTTATAAGAGATAAAGAACATTTTTTAAAATTAAAAGAATTATGGGCACCTTTGTGGCTCAGTCTGTTGAGAATCTGACTTCAGATCAGGTCATGATCTCGTGGTTGGTAAGTTTGAGTCCCCACATCAGGTTCTGTGCTGACAGTGAGAAGCTTGCTTGGGATTCTGTCCCTTTCTCTCTTCCCCTCTCCAGCTTGCTCTCATTTTCTCAGTTTCTCTCTTTCGTTCTCTCTCTCTTTAAAAATTAATGAATAAACAACAAGAAAAAAAGTAAGAGATGCTACTATAGCTCATTTACTGAGTGACTAAAAAAGCTGCTAGTTTTGAGTGGGGTCCAGAACAGAAGATGGCTCATCAAGGTTGTAGTCACACTGCTTTGCCACTTGGGCCATATGATCGAGGAGCTTTAGTGGTGCTTGAAGTGTGAGCGGCAGATAGGGATGCTATTTAAGACTTTGGCAAACTCCTGTGTATGAATCATAGGACAGTACCTTAGGATTTGAGGGCAAAGTTCTGTCATTCTCTGCACATAACTCCCTGCCTTTTTTATTAGGGGTTTAGTTGACAACGTGTCTGTTTCAGGGGCATAACATAATGATTCAATATCTGTATATGTTGCAAAATAATCACCACAGTAAGTCTAGTTAATACTCATCACCATACGTAGTTATAACTTTTTTCTTATGAAGACTTTTAAAAATTATTGTTTTAGCAACTTTTAGATATGTAATACAGTATTATTAATTGTGACCATGCTGTAGACTGACTTATCCTTTATGACCAACTGACTTTATCGCTGGAAGTTTGTACTTTTGGACCCCCCCTTTACCCATTTTGTGCATCCACTATGCCTCCCTCTGGCAAACACCAATTGTTTTCTGTGTCTTTGAGCTTGCTTTTTTTTTTCTTTTTGTTTTGTTAGATTCTACATGTATGTGAGAACATACTGCATTTGTGTTTCACTGACTTATTTCACTTAGGATAATGCCTTCAGGTTTCATTAATATTGCACAAATGGTAAGATTTCCTTTTTCTTAATAGCTGAACTCCATTATGTATTTCACCCACATCTTCTTTATTTACTGATCCATCAGTGGACACTTAGGTTGTTTCCATATCTTGGCTATTATAAATAATGCTTCAGTGAATATGGGGTTGTATATATATGGGGTTGTAGGAGATTTGTTAAAATAACAGCACTAGTGGATCTTTACAGTGAAATGTGGTGTCTGCCAGGAAGACAGAGGGCTCTCCATGAGCTTCGGGCTCCAGGATTTCAGTAAAGGGTTTTATCCAAGGTTAGGGATGAGTTGTAATGAAAAAGAGGATGTGTAATAGAGAATATAGAATCCATTACAGGCACATATAAGTAAAATTGAAATGTGGAAGAGCTGGGAGCAGGGAGAGCAGCATAAGGTCAAAATGTGCACATTGAGTAAGAATTAAGGAAAATATAGCCAGGCTCTGAAATCAGATTAGTCAGAAAAGAACATGTAAATCTTATATTGTAAAATAGAGCTCTATGAAGAGAGTATGGATTCAATAGCCATGATTAGTCTTCCCGGTCTAATAAAATCTTATTTCTTGCACCAGAAGGGCAAGGAAAATAAAACCGATCCTGACACTCTTTTTTTCTAGAAGATAGAACTAAGTTTTGGAAGCCAGAATTTATTTACAAAAGGATTAATAACTCTTAAGTTGTTAATAGCCATATATTCAGCAAGTTTCTTATGAATCTTGGTTCAAATAGAATTTTCCTTATTATTAACTTGATGATCTGAATTAAATTAATATCCATAGTCAGTTATTCAAAAGAGCCTGGTGTTTGGTTACCTCTGAAATACCAAAGAAGTACCATTTTCATTTGACCCCACTTGATTTGGCTAGTTAATTATAAGTGTATTTTAATGATCTATTAATACTGTAAGGTACGCCATTATTTTATGTGACCCCATAATTAACAGAAAAGAAAAAGAAAAAGCACTACAGATGTAATTATGGAAAAAATTCTGACCACACTGAATTTTGTTTTATAATTATAAAAACTAACTCATTTAGGTTTGTTTAGACCTATATATTTATTATGTATCATTCTTGTATATCCATAAGTATATAAAATAATTGAAGTTAAATCCAAAATTTATATTCATACCCAGAGTTATTAATATTTATATTTCTCCCTAAAATATCATCTTCTGGGATAGCAAGAGAGTTGATTTTAGACATTTCATTTTTTCCATTTATTTTTGACACATTTCTTAAGAAAACATTTTACTATTGTCTGAAGGATTTTCTTTGTAGATGCTAACATGTTTTCTTAAAAGTTTCTTTCTTATGCACACACAATGATGACAAATTCCACTTGCTGCCTGGCCTTCAGTGACTGTAAGATGAGCCTGAGTTTCCATATATTTGATTGAAAAATTGGAAAGAATGAACTAGAAATCTCTGGCTCAATAACTTTGTCTTAGCTACAAGCTTGCAAATAATGCAGATACCTCTTTATTCCCCTTTTGGAAGTTTTATAGGGAAGGAGAACCCAAAGAGGGAATCTGTAGTGGAATTAATGTTTTATGAGCCCACTTGCTGACAGATATTTAACATCTTCTCAAATTGTTTTTTTAATTTTTTTTTTTTGAGAGAGAGAGAGAGAGAGAAAGAAGACAGAGTGTGAGTGGGAACGGGGCAGAGAGAGAGAGGGAGACAATCTGAAGCAGGCTCCAGGCTCTTAGCTGTCAACACAGAGCCCAATGCAGGGCTCAACATCACAAACTGCAAGATTATGATCTGAGCTGCAGTTGGACACTTAACCGACTGAGTCACCCAGGTGCCCCTAGATGCCATCTTCTTAAATAGATCTTCAGATGCATGCTTGCCAAATAAGTTTAAAATCTGATGAGAGAGAATAGTCTCCTTAAATATGGATGAGAATAAATAATATGTACACACTGCCTTGAGTGTTTTACGAGGATGTTCCCATGAGGGTATGTGGGTGCAGTTTTAGAAAGGGGGATGGGCTACAGAGAGTGGGGAGATTATGTGAGATGACTCACAGAAAACTCTAAGTGAGATGTTTTTTGAAATTTTTATAACGATATAATTTGAATGGACATCATTTCAGGTGGTCAAACTTTTAATTTGTAGTCTCTTACCCAATCCTGTAAACATAAGATCTTTAATTGCCATTTAATGTTAGACATTTTAGAATAAAATACAAAGCAACATAGCCTGGGGGGGGGCAGTGCCTTTTCTAGGGGAAAATACAGGGTTAAGCAATAGACATAAAATGCAATACATTCTGTTACCATAATGATAGATTGCTATGGGACAATATGCTACTATAGCAATACTGCTTGGTCTCCAAATGCACATGTATAAGATATGCCACTTTATTTTCTATAGTTAAGTTTTCCTACAAGCCTTCAATGCCTCCAGGCCCTTAATAAATGCTGTTTCATTAATTCTAAGGATGATTATGCTTTGGGTTTATACTCTGGTACAGTCATTCAGTCAAAGAAAATGGCTTGGGTATCTATAATGAGCACTGTTACAGTTCTTGCACCTTCTATAGCCCAGAGACATTGCAGGGTATAAACTGTCTCGAGGATTGGCTTCTTGGCAATGTTAGAGGACAAAGTCCAGGTGTCGAGAGCTAGGGATCCAGGACTCACCCAGTGCTTCTCGCTTCCTGGTGTCATTTTTCATATAAGTGCTGGCAGGGCCCACTCTCTTCCTTCTACTCTTTCTAATATCCTCTTTTTTATTGAAATTCCATCTATCCTCAATGATTTTCAGATTTTGAAGACAAAAGCCCAGAAGTCCTGCCAACTTGTTCTACTTATATTTTCCCCTGGCAGACAACTCCCCTGAGGCAGAAACGCATGAGAGCTGCTATTCCAAGAATCTTGGAGAAAGACAAAGAAGAAAATGTGGTTAGGCAGGAAGAAAAAAGCTTCCCAAATTATATCTAAAAATATTACCTAGCCATACCAGTCAAGTGATGGTCAGGACAGATTATATTTAATCTGATAACTGAAGTAGAAAGGCCAAAATTGTTTGAGGCAGAGTAAAAATGCTTTTTTTTTTTTTGAGAATCCATGGCTACTGAAGACATTTTATGCTTATAACAGAGAGGTTTTCAATATAACTATAAAGCTTAAAATATGAGAAGAGGTAAAGATGAAGGCTGGAGGGAAAAAAGACAGGCAAGATAAACAGGCTAGACTTCTATATAACCATATAAAGTAATTTTAATTTTATTTTAAGGGCAATAAGTAGTTTTGGAAATGTTTTTAAAGCAAGTAAAGAAACGATTGATTTGCATTTTAGAAGTCTTACTCTGGTTTCAAGCCAGAGGGAAAATCCTCACACCTCTCACTTCCAAATGCTTCTCTTCTTTCACAGCTTTTATTAGACTAGTAATCTTTCCACCTGCTATTTATTTCATAATGTATGTTGCAATTCAACCTGAAAAATTAAATATCTTAGCATAATATTTTAGAGATCTCAAATCAGTTTTTCTGACCTCATTAATTTCTAGTTTCTACTTGTTCCAGAGTTTTCATAGCAAAGTCTGTGCCTCACCGAATGTGATCACAGTTTATTCCATTCTTTTTTTTTTTTTTAATGTTTTATTTATTTCTAGAGAGAGAGAGACAGCATGAGCGGGGGAGGGTCAGAGAGAGAGGGAGTCACAGACTGAAACAGGCTCCAGGCTCTGAGCTGGCAGTCAGCACAGAGCCCGACGCGGGAACCCACGAACAGCGAGATCATGACCCAAGCGAAAGTCGGACGCCCAACCGACTAAGCCACCCAGGTGCCCCAACAGTTTATTCCATTCTGGAGAAAAGATATTCTATTCACTATTGACTGGTCATGAGCATTTCAAGCATAAAAACAACCATTCCTAATAAATTAACAATAGAATCTTTGAGTTTAATTTAAAAAAAAAAACCTTTTAGAATGTATTCTTTTGTTTTAAGGATTATTCTAAAGAGGAACATTTGATTTTTTTAATTTTCATGATAAAGGGCCTCACTGTCAGGAAATATAATTTGTTGTATACAATATACAATATTGTATACAATATACAATATAATTTGTAATATAATTTGTATAAAGTTATGTATCATATGCATATTTAATAATTAAAGAATAAGAACTAATATATATGGTTAAGTTAAAGAACTAATATATATAGTTAGGAGAAGTGCTGAATGCATATCAAGGTTTTAATCTACTAAATGGATGGGAAAAACTGAAAGCCCTTTATTAATCATAATTTAGTCCAGTCAGTGCACAGCACACACTATACACATGTGCATGTGTGCATTTTATCTGGAATATCAACCATTCATTAATGTTATGACATTAAAATAAAATATCAAGTAATACTTCTTTTACATGAAATATTAGACGCATTTACTTTTTTACATTTAATTTTGTGATAAGAATACTTAACATGAGATCTATTTCCTTAACAAAATACTAAGTGTACATTATCATTGACTGTAGATGCAATGTTGTAAATCTGTAGAGCTTATTCAATTTAACTAAAACTTGGTGCCTCATGATTAGTTTTCCTCATTTCCTCCTCCCTCTAGGCTGGCAACCACCATTATACTATTTGGGTCTATGAATTTAACTACTTTAGATATCTCATATGATTGGGATCAGGATCCCAAAGAGATACCTGCATTCTCATATTCATTGCAGCATTATTCACATTAGCCAAGAAGTGCAAACAACCTAAATGTTCATCAACCCATCCATAGATAAGGAAAGTACAATGTGTATACATAATGGATACCATTCAGCCATAATGAAGGAGATTCTGCCATATGCAGCCACATGGCTGGACCTTAAGAACATCATGCTAAGTGAAATAAATCATTCACAATCAAGAATCACTTATTTTTATTGTTATTTGTAATATTGTTATATTAACTGTTGTGTTGGGGTTTTTATACATGTTGCATCTATTTTTGTTTTTTCTTTTTCTGTATTTTCCAGTGCTATTGGGTATTATCTCACTTAATGACCTCTACTGACTTAAAATTTGATGGTTTAACATTTACAACGTACATCTTAGTATAATGAGAGTCTATTCTCAATTAATATTCTACTACTTTATATTTACTCAAAGAACCTACCATAGTATATTCACAGCCGTCTTTCCCATCTCTGATGTTTTCATCATGGCCTGTACTTACTTACCGTGTGAACATGCAATAGTTATATTTAATCGTGTTTAAAAGACATATAAATATTTAGCCTTCATTTAATTCCAGAGCTCTTCATTTTTTTGTAGATTCACATCTTAATTAGACATCATATTGCTTTTGCTTAAAGAACATTGTTTTAAACATTTTTATACAGAGAGTCAACTGACAGTCTATTCTGTGAGTTTTTGGTTCTCTAAGGAAGGCTTTATTGCCCTTTAATCTTTTAAAGATCTTTTCTCTGGTTTCATGGTTGAATTCTAGATTTTTGGGTAGGAAAATTGAGTTGCTTTTTATTGGCATTTTAAAATATTTCTCATTATCTTTGGATTGTAGAATTTCTGATATTTTTATCTTTGAACTTTTCTTTATATTTCTTTTTCTCTGGTTACCATAAGATTTTCTGTCTTTGGTCTTTAGCATTTAAATATGATATGCCTAAGATATTTATTTGTCCCTGCTTAATGTTCTCTAAGCTTCTTGGACATGTGTTATGTTGTCTATCATTAATTCTGGAAAGTTCTGTGATTATCTTTTCTAAATATTATTTCTCTAGTCTCTTTTCTTCTTTTGGGATTTCTATTACACTTAAGTTAGAACATATAATATTGTTCCACAGCTCTTGAACTTTCTGATTTTTATTTTTCTCTTTACATTTCAATTTACATACTTCTATTCACCTCTCTTTAAATTCACTGGTCTTTCTTTGGGTGCATCATAATTTTTGATCAGCTAGAAGTACCTGGTTGGCTCAGCCTTTGAAGGGCCCAGCTCTTGATTTCCCCTTAGGTCATGATCTCAGGGTTTGTGGGATGGAGTCCCTTGTCGGGCTCTGGCCTGTTTGGGATTCTCCCTCTCTGACTTCACTCAGTCATGTGCATGCACATGTGCTCAGTCCCTCGCTTAAAATAAACTTAAAAAAAATTTTTGATGAACCTATCAGAGTCATTTTTCATTTCCATTACTGTTTTCTTTTTTGTTTGTTTATGCTGAGAGAGAGAAAGAGAGAATCCGTAGCAGGCTCCACACTAAGAGCAGATCTGGTCACATGGCTTGATCTCATGACCTTGAGATCATGACCATGAGATTACTATCTGAGATGAAATCAAGGGTCAGATGCTTAACCAACTGAGCCACACATGTGACTTTCAATTGATGTCCTTTTATTTCTACCATTTCTGTTTGATTTTCACATAGTTTGTGTCCCTCTGCTGAAATTATGTATTTGATCTTACATGTTGCTCAGCTTTTTAATTAGAACTTTATTTATTTATTTATTTATTTTTTTACCAAGTGTTTATTAAAAGACAAAGCAGTGGATGGTAAAAGGCATCCTGTGGGTTTTGTTTTTGTTTGTTTTTATACTTTTTAGTGGGAGTAGGATGGGGCATGGAAAGGTAGGGATAGATTGGGACATCCCAGAAGGAAAGACAGCTCTGTCTATGCTTACTTCTTTCCTGGGCCAGCCAAGTTCAAAGTCATTAATTACATCTCACTGTGCTGCCATATATGTGTGTATGACTCCATGCAGAGTTGGTTTGGCCCTCTCAAGGAGAGGATGGGAACCTAGAACAGGACTACACGGGCTCCTAAGAACATGGCATTACTTTCCAGTTAAGTGGTACAAAATAGAGCAGCCAGGCCCAATCTGAAGGGGTAGGATTGGTGTCCTAACAAGCCAGGTAAGGCTAATAATGACTGAAGAGGTTACTCTAAGCTTAGCATGGGCAGCTAGTTCTACCTTGGAAGGACTTGGCGGAAGGAAAACTTCAGGATTAAACTAATCCAAGGTCAAGTTTCTTTTCATTCCCTGGATTGTGACACATCAGGGAAAGGAACAGTCAAGAAAGTCTCATTTCTGGCTTTGCTGTAATGCTTCTGCCTGCCAATTCTCCCCTCCCACCTGGCGTATTAATTAACATTTATTATAGTGAGTTACAATTCCCTGTCAGACATTTCCAACCCCTGTGTCATATCCGAGTCTGGTTCAGATTATTGTTTTGCCTATTCTTAGTGTGTTCTTACATTTACATATATATGCTCTTTCATGTTCATGAAGACTTTGTATGCAGGTGAGAAAAACTGAGTTGAATAATATGTATGCTTGGAAATGGACACAACTCTCCTCTAGGCCTTTAATACAAAGATCGAGTCACACAGAGTTCAGAGCTAGGCTGGATTTGTAGAGTAGTTGCTGTGGTTACCCTCAGTGTAGCACAGCCTTCAAATTGCTGTAGAAATGCTTTGTATGTAGAATGATGCTGGTTTGGGGCTCCTGGGTGGCTCAGTCAGTTAAGCATCTGACTTTGGCTCAGGTCATGATCTCACTCACGGTTCGTGGGTTGGAGCTCTGTGTCAGGCTCTCTTCTGACAGGTGAGAGCCTGGATCCTATTCCAGATTCTGTGTCTCCCCATCTCTCTGCCCCTCCCTCACTTGGATTCTCTCTCTCTCTCAAAAATAAAAATAATAAAAACATTAAAAATAACAAAGAAGGACGGGGCTAGTTTTCTAAAGTGGTATGTCTCCAGTGCAGAGTTCTACCCGTTGTGGCATGCTTCAGAGTCTCTGAGTGTTCTTTTCTTCTCTTACCCATTTCCAACAATATTCTGTAGTTGTTAACTGAAGCTTCTTCACTTACTGGTGTGGTATAGTCTTGGTGTTACAGTCTCTAATGTTCTAATTAAGCCTTACTATTGGCCTTGGGTGTGAGGGTATAGTCTCTTGGGTCTTCTGTCCCTTCTCTGACTGTAGCTGTGGGCCAAAGGCATACTCCAGCTGCTTTGCAAAGAATAGTGTTTGCTTGTTTTTACTGAAATATAAACATACAGTATTATAATATATAATCATTCAACAACCCTATACATTTCTCATATATAGGGTTACTTACATTGCTTATCAAGGTAAGTGTACTCAATCCACTACCCCTTACCAAGCTCACTTCTGGCAACCATCAGTGTATATACTGTAGGTAAGAGTCTGTTTTTTTTGTTTGTTTGTTTTCTTTTTTCTTTTATTTTTAGTTCTAATTTGTGATGAGTTTTCACAAGTGCCCTAAGGGTCCCAGCTATTAGTTGTCATTCGTTCCTAAAGAGTATGGGTTTTGTTCAGTAATGAGTAAGAGAAGAGGGTCTGAATCGGTTTCTTTTCCATTCTGCATAGCTGCTTAATCGTAGCCCAGGTCTGTGCCTTATGGGTGCTTCTTAGGGGTTTTTTCCCCCCAGTCTTTTCTGTGAGCACTGGTAGAGTTCATGGTGAAATTATGCAAGAGGACATAGACCTCCACTGTCTTTGACTCCCAGAAGTTTCACTCTGTCTTTCCAGCCCACACACAGCTTTCATCACGTATAATTATTCTAACTGAACTCACCTTTGTACCTGCCCCAAATGAATAAGTCCCTATATTTCTTCATTCTCTGCATGCACTCTCTCTGAAAGTTTTCGTACTAGCTGGTTGCTGTGTGACTTCTTCCCTTCAATGGATTAAAAAAAAAAAGTTGCAATTTTGAAGTTCATTCATCTAACTTTATTATTTTATTTTATTTATTTTTCTGTAAGATTTGGAGCAATGCTCCTTCCAGGACTCCACAATATGGGTCAGAACTGGGTTGGAAGCTGCAAGAATGATAGACAGTTAAAGGCATAAATCTCTTTAGCGTGACTTCCAGAATAAGGTGATAGTCTAAGTCCATGCTTTCATAACATTATTTCCCATTCTTACCAAATCAGTATTTCAGGAATTTGGAAGCATGATTTCATACCATTTAAAGGATGCATATGCATATGAAAACTTTTTACCCAATTTCCACAACTTGAAAAATGAATGATAGATTATTGATTGATGGAGCCCAGAACATCACAGTTTATACACACATGAAGGGTGCTGGGAAGAACAAACGCTGAGCTGCTTTGGGAACCAAAGGGACCCTGGACTTGGAGACAGCAGGTATATCTGAGGGAAGGAATGAGAGGTGGAGGCAGGAATCTGAAGTACTAACTGGAGACTTGAATGTCATTTATATAACAGTATATTATGCATTCACACTTCCCACCCCTGCCTTTATTTAGAGATTGCAGGGCAGCCAGGAATTTGCCTACCACAAGGAAAAAAGTAGGATTCTTTTCTGATGTATTATATAATCTCTCAGAAGACAGAGTGAATAGTTAATATGAGTGTAGCTGGTTTGAGAATAGCCTTCTTATTCTGACATTTGGATAGCCCTTAATATATGGGGCAGTTCCTCTTCTGCTTACTGCAAAAGATAATCTCTGTTTAGTTAGGCATTTCTTGTTATTAAAAAAATAACATGAAAGGATTCCTTATTTACTACTTGCCATGTACGGTACTTTTCTAAGATAAGAGCCCTAGAAACACAAAACATTTATGAAGTATTTGAAAAGGTCTAAAATTGAAGACAAAATACCAATATTAAAACTACAGGAAAGTTGACTTAAAATATAGATATGTGATGAGTAAGAAGGTAATTTTTTTAATTGAGGAACTCCAAATATTAGAAAATATGCAAAAATCTTGGATTCATAGTGAAAAGAACTATATAAAAATGAAATAATAGAAAAGATGTATTTGGGAACATGAAAGCATGATTTTCAAAATTAAAATATAATAGTAGATATATTAGGAAATAGATTTGGTAAAATAAGCCAAAATATTTAAAAGTGATAAAATAAGTTAAAATTGTGTAAAAAGTAAGGCATACAGGGAATCCAGGAGATCTGAAATAAAATTCAAACATGTCTATAATATTTTATATTATCAAGCCACTTGTTTTCTAAACCATAGTTCCTATTCCAATGTATGTGTGTCTCCATCAAAGGTTCTGGTATATTGTACTCACATAGGTATATGTATATAGATACACATGGAAATACATACAATATATGTAAAAATGTTAAAGTAACCACCAGTATTGCAGAAGATAAACCAATGTACTCAATTGCCATAGATATGCAGAGGTATGGGCATAATTATTTTTTCTTAATATTAAAGCCTTGCTATACTAAGTTTTTTGTAAATTTTTATTTATTTATTTTTAGAGAGATAGAGAGCAAGTGGGGGAGGTACAGAGAAAGGGAGAGACAGAATCCCAAACAGGCTCTGTGTCGTCAGTGCAAAGATCAATGCGTGGCTAGAACTTACAAACCATGAGATTATAACCTGAGATCAGGAGTCAGATGCTTAACTGACTGAGTCACCCAGGTGCCCCTAATTTTGTTATTTTAATAAGACTGACTAACACATTAAAGTGAACAACAACAACAAAATCTTAGTGTGCTTATTTACATTCTGAGCTCCTTATCTCGTCATCACTCTAACATTTTGTGGATCATAATATAACGATGATGTTTCACTATCATCTTGAGCAGATATCACAAGCTTCTGATTACCTTTGATTATAGTATCTCAGTATGTATCATCTAGTATCTGGTTCAAAATGTCAGTCTCATATTCAGATTTTTATTTATACCTCCACAAACTCTCCAGGCTTCAGTATGGGGGATTTAAAATGAGGTATAGAAGATAGAGAGCCAGATAGGTTGATCTGTCGATCTCAGTGTTATTTTTAATGACTCTTTCTGTTTCACCTTGGAATAGGAGACCCTGCCTTATAGGCTCTACATTGTTTAATGTGTTTAGTTAAGGAGAGTTCAGAGAAAACATGATAGGTACTTTAGATTTTGAGGAGCATATATATCTTAGGAAAAAGAAACAAGGAATGGGAGAGAAAACCTAAGATGCTGCTTACTAGCTCCGTGACCCCCCTCCCCCCCCCACATTCTTCTCCTAACCTCTTTATTTTCCCCCTGTAAGTATTGCTTATATGATCTAGGACTTGGAGTATAGGTTGGTAAACCCTTAATTATCCCTAGAGTAAATGCCTGCATTGCAAGTATTTATGATTCTCTTTACTTGAATGGGAAGCTTGAATTCTCTGCATCTCAACTTAGAAGCTTATTAACCAACACGACAGCCCCACTGACCATATTGTTCATATGATGTGCCCTTCTTGAGAATGTCTCCCTACTGTTATATCTCAGCCATTTACTATGATGTATGATTGTTGAAAAGTTGTTTCATCTCTTAGTGTTTTTTTTCTCATCTCTGAAACAAAATATTAAATAAATATGTTTTATTAAAGAAATGATATCAAACATGGAGTGTGAAGCACAAAGCCTGGCACATAGTCTTTGATAAATGATTTTTATTATCATCAGTAGTCCCATGCTTGAATAGAGATGAGTTCTTCCCCAGAGCTCTAAAGGAACAAAATAATAGTTTGCTGGAAAAATCCTTTTTAAAAAGACAGGAAAGTTTAGTTGAAATTTCACTTGTCTACCAACGTGACCAGAAGTAAGTAATTTACCAGTTTAGTTCTCATTTAACTCCTCTGAAACTGAGAGGTGAGAGACAGTCTATGCTATTTGGTGCATGTTCTAATTTATAAATCATTTTATTGTATATCATTATTGTTTCCATTTCACCAATTCTTCGCATTAAAGAATACAATTAATTTCCCTCTAAATGAGTCTAGTAATAGGAGCGTTCCACCAGCAAGCTGCCTCAGTTAGTAGCTCAGTACATAACCTGACACCAGTGACAGCTTGTTTCAAAGAACTGATAATCATTTAACCCAGGAAGATAATCCAGGGTAGGAGAGCTGGAACCCAAAAAGGAAAATTGCATTAACTGGCAGTTTCAGTAAAAGTATATGACTCACAGAGAATAGATTAATTGAGCCTAACTTCCCTTTTTTCTCTCCATGTCTACTAAGAGTGAGTATTCTAAGACAGAAGTAGGGAAATGTCCTTTATTCTATACAATAAAGAGAACTGTGTGTTTGAAGGAGGGGATACTTTTTTACTCCCTTATTAAAATTATGTTACCCACTTGACTGTAGCACCTTACAAGTTTTCGATTTTCCTCTGAAAACTATGTTACTATAGTATAAATATAAAATTCCTGTGGTGATTGCAGGTTCATATAGTGGTTTATAAACTTTGCACTAAATATGTAAAATTACTCTCCATCCAATCAGGAAGATATCAAATTTTGGATTGGACAGGATCCTTTGACATGTCTTCTTGTGACCAACCAGAATAATCTTTAGTAAGTATTTGGATATAGATGTCTGAAGTCCAGAAATCAGGTCTGGACTGCAGGTGTACATTTGATGTTTAGCATATAGGTGTTTTTATTAAAATAGAGATCAATTAGATTAGCTAAAATCATGTATACAAAGAGTTGAGAGCCTACTTTGGGACCTGAAGGATATTTTATTTAAAAACTTTTAGTAATGAAAGTGAAGAATTCCAGGAAAATGTGGTGTCATGGAAGATGATGAAAAAGTGTTTTAGTAACTTAATCATGGTTCTGTGATGTGAAGTTTGACCTCAAGGTATTCAAGAAAGATATGGATATAAAAGTGTCCAGTGGGGTTCTGAGTGACTCAATTGGTTAAGCATCCCACTCCTGATTTCGGCTTAGGTCATGATCAGGTCATGATTGACCCCTACATCAGGTGCCATGCTGAGTATGGAGACTGCTTAAGATTCATTCTCTCTCTCTCTCCCTCCTCTCTTTTGCCCCTCCCCTGCTTGCACTTGTGAACAAACATTCTTTCTCAAAAAAAAAAAAAAGAAAGAAAAAAGAATCCATTGATTTTTCTGCCATGGGGATGTCAGAGCTAGAATAATTTTACTTAGGTCAATGAAAAACTGACTGGATTTTCTAATTTATTAGTTATTTGAAACAATATTAATTTCGGAACCCCTGTACACTATGTGCTTTTCAAGATTATCGGGGTAGAGATAAGAAAACACACAGGAATTTCTGCCTTATTTAATATATAATCTAGTGGTGAATCAAATAAGTTAATAAGTAAAAATAGTATCAGAAGAGCCCTGCGTGGGGCTCTGTGCTGACAGCATTCAGCCTGGTTGTGATTCTCTCTCTCCCTCTCTGTCTGCCCCTACCCTGCTCTGCTAGTTCTCTGTCTCTCTCTGTCTCTCAAAATAAATAATTTCAGAAGAGTATAAGTTCTGTGAAAAAATAAAACAAACAAAAAAACCCAATAAATAGGTTTAAGAGGGGAAACTGCAATTTTAGAAAGCATGACTGTAACAGTTTTCTACTGTTACTATAACAAACTACCAAAACCTAGTGACTTAAAAATTGAATCATGTTGTACACCTGAAACTAACGAAATGTTATGTATCAATTATATCTCAATTAAAAAAGACTTAGTGACTTAAAAATTGCAACTTCATTGTCTTAGAGTTCTTCACACTGGGCTGAAATCAAAGTTTGGCAGGGCCGCGTTACTTGGTGAGGGCTCCATGAGAGAATCCATTTCCTTACCTGATCCTTCTTCCTTTGGCCTTCTCCATTTCTAAATGGTTTCACCAGGCAGTTGCTGATGACTGAGAACTATGAGTTAGCCTTCCTGAACAGTCTTCTTCTACTTACACTGCCCTACAGCTTCCTCTCCCCATTTCAAACAGGATAGGAATTTTAAAGTACGAATCAGATCATGTTTCTTACATGCTTAAAATACACCAGTGGATTTCCACTGCAATTGGAATAAAGTGCCAGTCACTTTTTGTGACACATAAGGCTTCACCTCCACTTCTCTCTTCATATAGCAGTATTATCACCTGTTCCCAGTCTGCAATACCATTACATTTTATGCTTGACCCTCAAACACTCCAAACTTACCTTCACCTTTGCCCTGGCAATTAATTATGCTCAGAATATTCTTCCCAAGATCTCCCTGTTTCCAGGTCTTCTCAAAGGAGCTGAACGCTGGCTTTCAGCTGATCTCTCTAGTTGAAACACATCTCTTTCCATATACTTAATAATCAAACAGTTTTCTTTTTCATTTTATTTTTCATCAAACTGATCATTCTCTGAAGCCATTTATTCATTGTAAGTTTGGCAAGATTTAATATCCAAGATGCAGGAATCCTTGTGTAACTCTGGGTGACATATTTTCACATTGCTACTATGTGAACTGTGCGTCTTGGTAGTGTGCCCGTGACTTCCAAAATGGAAGGAGTAATGCGTGTGTTGTACTTCACTATAATACCAAGGCCTTGAACTGTGCCGGTCCATGCTAAGTCCGATGTTTACTGATGTGAATGAATTAATAGAGTTTCTAAAGAGACATTCTTCTTTTTACTTAGAGACAATTTGACATTTAGTAAAGCCTTACATGCTTTAGATTGAAAGTTATAAAGTAATATTCTTATTTAACGTAAGTGTTCATTGATTTATCATATTCATCTACAGACTCAAATGATTTATTTGGCTCAGGCTTATATGTTATCAGTAATACCTTTACTATAAAATAATTCTGATTATAGTTAAAAAAACTTCCCAAAAATTTATTAGAGAAAATGATTGGCTGCAAAAGTCTGAATAAGTTGGGTAGTTGTAAAAGGTAATCCCCAAGAGTGGTTAATTTAATCCACAGGAAACCAAAAAGTCCCATGTAAACTATGTTTTAGACTCTGTTCCCTAGAGAATGCATGTTGTGCTACTTGGCTTTGATTCAGAACCTTTGATTTATGTGGCAACGAGACCTTCCATGGACTCCTAGAGTACCATCAAGTACTGTCCTTTGACCCAAGTCACATGGCAGCTGGAACCTCAGCCTTCTTATTTACCATCCCATTCCCCCTGGCTAAATTCTCCAGGCCCCTTTTTTTTCTTGCTGCTATATTTACTAGCTTCTGAAATTTCTTGGTTTATAGGCTTGCGTTTCCTCAGTCTGTGCTGAGTCTGACCATTTTAAACCTACAATGGCAGGGATTCAGCGGAGAACCAGATGCCCATGAGGCATTTGCTATAGACCAGGTCATTGCATGAGGCTGTTCTTAGCAAAAGAGGAGAGTACTGCTTCTCAGTGCAGTAGAATTCAAGAAAATATGTGTGTTCAATACTTTTAATCCCATTCACATAAATACCCCTATGGGTCTCAAGGTTCCCATGCTTCCTTATAATAGTCCAGGCGTATTACGTCTGCTTATTTAGTCTTCACTGCAGCATTCACAACCTTATAACCATTCTCTGGTTTTTAGCAAATCTTCCTGGTAGCTGAAAAGTTAAGCATTTCTTCTAATATTGCCAAAGAATTCTTGAGCTTTTCATAGCATGCTTAAGATTAGGGACAATCCTTCCTGGTCCTATATATGCATGAGTACATGTGTGTGCATGTGTGTGTACATGCATGTATTTGTGCTTACATGCTTGCAAGGTCTCCACTTCTGGTGAAGCAGACACGTCACATAACATGTCTTATGATCATCATTGCCTCTATGCTAATCAAGTTCAGTCCTTTCCAACTCCTTACCTTGCATCTGAGCGACTTCCTAATCAAACATTGCTAAAAGCCTTAGTAAATATGATTCCAGTGAATGCCAGGGATTATTACTCAACCTAATTATCCACACAAAACATATGTATCTCTGTAGACTTCAGATCAGTGAGAATAGAGGCCTAAACTCTCATTCTGAGGGTTTATGTATAAGGCCACTGTTGCAACCAGTTGTCTTAGCCCAGATCTATCTATCTACCTATCTAGATATATTTATCTAGATATAGACAGCTATATCTAGATAGATAGATTTTTTTTTTTAATGCAGCCAATGGTGTAGCTTACATGTTTGTTTGTTTGGGGAGGGTGTTAGTTGGTGGGAGGATCACTGCATTACCGAGGTGACATGACTGAAACAAACTGAAATCTAAGTTTGTGAATAAGCATGCAGACCACAATTTCACAAGGTAATAACAAGGTAATACAGGCACCCAGAATGTCTCTGGAGAGGATTATGAAGTTACCGTGTCCAGAGTTGTTCATTACAGTGGGAAAGGACGAGGATCAAGCTAGTTGTATGGCCATTACTTCATGTCAGCTCTCTTGTTTGGTTCAGAGTTTGCCCCATGGGCCTCACACTCCCACAGTTCTGTACTGCATTACTGGCCCTAACTGACAGCCCCTGGGGAAGCCAGGCCCTGCATGGTTCTTAATGAATTAAACCTAGGTTCTAGAACTGCTGCAGCTGCTGCCTTAGTGGGTATGATGGTGACCAGGACAGATCTCAGCCCTGTCCCTAGGAGACACTGATGAAACAACCTTTGGAAACTGGATGGGAAGTCAGGGAGTGGATGCTGGAGTTGAACAAATAAGAGGAGTATAAACCAGATGTTGAATCTGTTAATATTTTATCACCACTTTAAAAATATATGCTTTTGGGGCACCTAGGTTCAGTAGGTTAAGCGTCCGACTTCAGCTCAGGTCATGATCTCGCGGTTCATGGGTTCGAGCCCTGTGTCGGGCTCTGTGCTGACAGCTATCTCAGAGCCTGGAGCCTGCTTCTGATTCTGTGTCTCCTTCTCTCTCCCTCCTCTGCTCATGCTGTCTGTCTGTCTGTCTCTCTCTGTCTCTCTCTCTCTCTCAGAAATAAATAAAACATTAAAAAAACTTTTTTAAAGTATATACTTTTATTAGACCCTCTGTGATTGTGGGAATACACCAATAATATGTGCAATACTGAAAATACAAACTATTTGTGTTATTTTTTTCTTTCCCCCTAACCATTAACTATCATTCTTTAAAAAAAAAAAAAAAGTTATTTGCAGGTTTGATCTGTGTTTGCATAGCAGACTTGGGATGTTTTGCACTTTTTTTTTTTTTTCTTGCGCATGTAACAGAATTCTTCCAGAGCTGATCAGACACAGTACTAATGAGATCACATTCAACAGGAGTAACTGAAATTCCTGGGACCATGTTTCCATCTGTGTAACTCAGGAGTTGTAGTCCTGCCCTAAAGTGCCATTCATTTGTTGGGGACATCCATCTAATCTGACTTCACAAAAAGTCTCTCTTTACCCTGCGGATCTCTCATGTACAGATTTCCAGTGCATAACTTCCAGTCCCCTGGAAGCCGTTAAGCAAACCATGCCTTACAGTTGATGAAAGATGTCTGTTTCAGGGTTACAAGCTGTGGATTACCTAGTAGTCCAAATTGCGATGGAGCCCTCATTTTAGTTACACTGTGGTGAGTTCCAAGCAGAAATGGAAAAAAAAAAAAAAGTCTCACCATCTATCTTTACTTTTCTAGTTAGGATATTTTGTTCTTCCTTTGTCTTGATGATTGTACTGTAGAAGGGGTCCTTAAGCTTAGGTCAGCAATGCCTCAAGAGGTCAGATTCTGAAAATATTCCTATCATATTCATCATATTATGTTCCTTTCAGAAGGCGTTTTCAAATTCCTCCTCTTTTTAAAAATAAAAACAGATGTATGAAGGAACCTGTTCTCTCCCAAATTTATATGTTGTAACTCTAAGCCCCAATGGAGATGAGGTTAAATGAGATTGTGAGGGCGGGCCCTCATGATGGGATTAGTGAGTTTTTAAGAAGAGGAAGAGAAAGATCACTCTTTAACTAAGTAAGGACACAGGGAGAAGGCTGACAGCTGTGAGCCAGAAAGAGAAATCTTTCACTGGAACCCAACTCTATCTCAGACTTGCAGCCCCTGGAGCTGTAAAGAAATAAGTGACTGATGGATGTGGGGGGAGGGGGGGATGGGCATGGAGGAGGACACTTGTGGGGATGAGCACTGAGTGTTATGTGGAAACTAATTTGACAATAAACTATTAAAAAAAAAAATAAGTGTCTGTCGTTTAAGCACCCTAGTCTATGATATTTTGTTATGGCGGTCCAAGCTAATACAGTGCATTCAAGTTAACACTTGAAAACATATCACTTATGGGATGAATCTGCATTCCATCACTCATTCCCAGATATACTTGATTCTGATTTAAGTGCAGGTTGATATTCTTGCTTCCTACAGTTCCTTAAACCTGTTTATGGAATAATTTTTGCCACTTCTCCTGGAAGAGCCATCTGGCCCAGTTACATCACAATAGATTGACAACCTTAACGGAAGATCAGTTCTGTTAGGCATGTATAAGTCCAGGCAGTTAGTAACATAAATCCCCAAAATGAAAAATGTCGTGATTAGATTGCCGTCTACTCTACATGCTTCCTAAGAGCTTTGTTCAAAAAAAAAAGTTTATTCTCATGTAATAGTTTTATATTTTTAACTTTTTATTATGAAAGAGTTCGACTGTATTTTACAATGTGTAGACGGATATAACAAAAACCTCATATTTGAATTCCATGGCTTCAAAACTATCAACTCCTGATCTTGTTTTTCCTATACTCCGGTTATCAGCCACTAAGATACCAACCATAAGACTTCAGTCTTGAAGGAGTGGTGATTGTGTCATTCAGAAATGAAATTTAAGAAAATCAATATCTCTCAATCTCTCTCTTGCCCCCCCCACATGCCTTATTTCACTGAAGTTCTTTTGTTTTCTTTGTTTTCTTTCTTCTTTCTTCCTTCCTTCCTTCCTTCCTTCCTTCCTTCCTTCCTTCCTTCCTTCCTTCCTTCCTTTCTTTCTTTCTTTCTTTCTTTCTTTCTTTCTTTCTTTCTTTCTTCGTTTTTTCTTCTATAGCTGAGAATGAGGAATTGACTCTATATGGTACTTAATACATACACAGATCTATATTAAGAGTGACAAGATGATACTCTTTCATTTCTTAGTATTCACTGTTTCTGAAAGGAATCTTAGAGATTATTTACAGCTTCAACACATAAAAACTTACATGTCAACAGAGCAAAATAAATATTAATGAATAATAATAATTTAACAATAATTAAAAGGTATCATTTCCCCAACTATTGTTCTTTTTTTAAATGTTTACTTATTTATTTTGAGAGAGAGGAACGAGAAAGGGGGAGAGAGAGCAAGAGCATGTGCAAGTGGGAGTGGGGCAGAGAGAGAGGGAGAAGGAATCCCAAGCAGTATCTGTGCTGTCAGCACAGAGTCCAACTGGGTTGATCCCACAAGCCGTGAGATCATGACCTGAACTGAAATCAAGAGTGGGATGTTTAACCAATTGAGCCACCTAGGCTTCCCATCCCCAACTATTGTTCTTGAACCTTGGGATCATTGAGTAAAAATTCCACATAGAGATAGAAGTTCTTTACAATATTTTCCTCTTTAGAAAATCACATTAATAATTATCTATGGAAGTAAATGTTATCTGTAGATAAGGCACATGATATGATGGAATATAGATATGTTGTCAATAAATTATATAGTTGAATTAATGGAAAAGAGATATATAAGAGATGAAATAATTAAAATTTTGTTGGTATGCAGAGCTCTGAAAAAAACTAAATGATGTCTTCTGATCACTGTTATCTTTCAGAGGCATTGACTAAGTACATGTAGAAGTTAGTTTAACTAGTAGTAAAAAGTCTTGCATATTGCTTGAGGTAGAAACCAGGATCATAAAAGACATACTTTTCAAAATGTCTTTTATTTCCAAGTAGATGTAGAATTAGGTATATATTTATACATGTATGTATGTATTTAAATAGAGTCTTAGGAAGCATATTAAAATTAGCTCTTATCAGAGGTGATTTTGTTGTAGTGTCAGATAACATTTTAAAACTTACTGGGATTCCAGAGACAAATTTTTTAATCTCCCATTAGTATTTTTGTGTCAATGAGAAATATAACCCACTTCATTGAACAAGAATTGTTTACCTGCTTCATTTAGTGTACTGTATTCAATTGTGAAATGAGAAGGTTGCATTTGGTAAAAACTGGGGGTTAAGTCAACTTTGATCTCTAGTAATTTTGTACTCCTTTATTTAAAAAAAAAAAAAAACTGATCACTGAGTCCCTTTCAGTAGTGGTGCAACAAACTGAAAATAGGTGGCTTTGGTATAGTCCTATCATTATGTTTTAAAGAGAAGGATATTTATATGCACAAACATACACAATACAAAAAGTTTCCTTATGGATCCAGTATTTTATCAGTCTTCTAGTAAATCAGAGTATGATGTATGGTAATTCAACCAACACATTTGTATTTGAGTATTATTCTACATACATTCTTAAATATACCACAGAGAAGAATATGTGTTTATACTACACATATATAACCTGAGCTAGTACTTAGAATCTGAATTGTTGTCTTAAGGGGAAAAAAAAAAAAAAAAAAAAACCTTGGAATCATTCTACTTTTTGAGAAACTTCAAAAAAACACATTTCTATAAGTGTCAAATTTAATTGCCTATGATTCATTTTTGACAGATCATGTATTTAAGATCATGAGTCTTATTCCTTTCTTTTTAATTATTGGCAGGCAAAAACCTTCTATTACTCATAGCATTGTAAGTAAAATCTGCACAATATTACTGACAGATTTTTGTATTAATTAAAGATTCTGCTTTGCAGACCACATGCTGAAGATGTGGTAGATTCCATTAATTTATATACAAAGGTGGGAAGATAAAGGAGCTGGTAGCTCTACTAAAAAGATCACTTTTGGATAGATTTTGAGAAAATCTGAAAATGGGTTTAAAATGTTGAATGATTATCACTTAAAATGTGAATGCGAGAAGTGAAAAAATATTGTTCTTAGAGAAATAAAGAATATGTATGATGCAGATTAATCATTAGCTAATTCAGTAGTTTAAGACTGCCATTATTTCAAATATTGACCTGAATAAATGCAAAAAAAATGGGATTTTAAGTCTCTAATATATTTACTAATAAAAAGGCACTTTATGACAAGTAAATTTAACTCTACATATACACAAAAAATATACAATTTGCTGAAATTGTAAATTTTGAAAATATTTAAAATTAGCTGAGTGTTAAATTAGCTTCCAAACACAACTGATTTATACCCTGAGAGAACAATTTACATTTTGAAATTCAGACACATCATATATCTAGTCATCACACTGGGGTAACTGGATAATGTATTTTCTTTATTTTCTTTCTTTAATGTATTTATTTTATTTTATACACACACAGCTATAAGAGGTCATGTTTACTCTGTGTCTATAGCTTTCGGATATATTTCAAAACAAGCGAATTCATAAAAGCAGAACCTATGTGCTACATTTGGCAGTAATTTCATTTAATAGCACAAACACAGCAAAAGCAATAGTAACTGACATACTTTTATTATCTGTCAGGTAGTCTTATTATCTGTCTAGCATAACATAAACAATGGCACTCTTTTAACCCTTACAACAATATTATGGAGTAGATACTAATCAGTGTCCCCAGTTTAGGGATGACACAACTAAGGCATTCAGAAGTTCAGTAGCTCTCTGGAGGGTGGAGGGCGAAGACCTTGGGTGGTTTGGAATGCATAGATGGTACTGTTAAAACCTATGCTTAGCAGCCTTCCCAAAACAATATGAGGATATTCTGTTTGAAAGGGAACCTGATATTCACAAACTACAAAATCCTTTTAACTACTTACAAAAATAAATAATGTTTATTCCTAAAGACTTAGGGCTTCTAAAATTTTGGAGACCACAAAACACAGTATGAAGCTTTTAAAAGCAAACAAAAAGTAACTACAAATATTATTTTTAGGACAAAATGAAATGTTGAGACGTGACAATTCTTAGGTAATAACCTTAATGAATATTTCAAGAATGTTGTCTAAGATTATCCATGGATGCAAATTATGCATGAGTCTATGAAAGATGTATTTAGTTCAAGGTTTTAGGCTTTGGGGTAGAAGCTGACACACTATCAGTGGTAATATTCCATTCAATAAAGAGAAGGAAATATGCATATAAGATTTTAAATTTTAAGTAACTCCTGTATTATCCCAATTGGAATATAGACATAAGTCATAACATCAAAATATGCATCTTTTCAAAGTACCTTTTCAAAGTACCAGTAGAAGTTTGCTGACTACCAGTATCAACATACTTACTGACAAATTTCAGGAAATCCGGTCTAATGCTTTTTCCCGTCACAATTCTAAGATCCAGATAACACACTGGAAAATTAGTTCATAGCTAAAAATCTCTAAAGGACAATTTTGGTGTAAATATAATAGGGTGATTTGCCTAATTTAAATAAATTATATTGGGACTAGAATCTGAATAACATATAACGCATGTGAGTATGTGTAAGTGAAAACTGCACCAACACACATGTAATGACTGAAATGGAGTTTGCAGTCATATTATTTTTAGGTTTAGTAATACATATTATTTATTTTTTTCTTTAAATTTCAGTGAATTCAGTGGATGGAAGTTATTTTTAACATATTCCATTGTATACTTAGTTATAGTTACTTGGAGCTATTTCCTTGAAAAGAGCAAAATAAGAAATAGAAATGAAAATGTGAACTTATAGTTTAAAATATTTTATTCTAAAGTGAAATAAAAATAAATAGGAGCTTGCAATTATTTTGGTGTTCACTTTTAAAAATTAGTGTATTAAGCAAACAATACAATAGAAAAAATGTATATAGTATCTACACTTAAATTTTATCACTTATTTTTTAAATTAATGTGCAAAATTATGATTAGTGCCACTTTTAGCAGATTTTTTTAAAATATTTTTATTTATTTCTTGGAGAGAGAGAGACAGCGTGAGCAGGGGAGGGTCAGAGAGAGAGGGAGTCACAGACTCTGAAACAGGCTCCAGGCTCTGAGCTGGCAGGCAGCACAGAGCCCGACGCGGGGCTCGAACCCACGAACCGCGAGATCATGACCCAAGCGAAAGTCGGACGCTTAACCGACTAAGCCACCCAGGCGCCCTGATTAGTGCCACTTTTAAATAGTGATTGCAGTTTATAGTACTTAAGTACTCTCTTAAAGTTGTATTTCTTAGAATAATAATTATTATACTAGGGATAATGTCAGTAGCCAGCATAGAATACTTTTATACAAAGAACAGTTTTAGGACTTTACATTTATTATCATAGCATTTTGAATCAAGCATTATTATTATTTTATTTTTTTAATGTAATCATAAAGTAATGGTTACTCATACTATTATTTTCTGAATAATGGAAAATACTAGAAAAATAGTCAAGTATATATAGACTTCAAATTCAAGTATATATGGACTTTAGATATATGTCATGAAAAATAAAAGATGTATTTAATAAGATAGGGGATAACTTGAGGGGATAAGTGAATTAAAGAACTAAAATGGTGTTACTAAGTTGCATCATTATTTACATTTTGGCCATGGTAATTTTTGTTGAGCAGGACTGTACCAGCATTGTGTAGAACACTTAGAGTCATTCGTCTCTGATAATTAAATGCAATGAGAGTCTCCTAGTATGGTGACAATCAAAAATGATCTTCTGTATTCCCAGTACTAATATATATGTTTAACATCAAAACTGTTCTTATATATTCTCAGTAAATATGTGTGTTCAAGAGAAAACAAATGTAAAAAGCTTTGTGTATAATACACAAACTGTATTGTGGAACTCATGAAAAAAATCATACTTCTTTTGTTTTAACCTCAGGATGCTGAGTGTTAAGGACCAAATATTTATATTCCACTCCCCACCCCACTCCTCTTCATGTGTTGTGGTTCTAACTTCCAGTGTGGCTGTATTTGCAGCAGAGAAACAATTACAGTTAACTGAGGTCCTAAAGATGGGGCCTGATCTGATAGGCTTAATGTCCTTGTAAGAAGAGATACCGAGAAACCCCCACTCTAGTCCCGCCCTGTGTGCACTCACTGAGGGAAGGCTATTTGAGAGTATAGCAAAGCAACCCTCATCAGAAATAACCCAGTTACATCAGTCCTTGTTGTTGGACTGCTACCTCCAGAACTGTGAGAAAGTATATTCCTATGGTTTAAGACACCCAGTCTGTGGTATGTTGTCATGTCAGTCCAGACTGACAAATCAGTCAGTTTGAGTTGATTTTAATTTGCATTTATATTTTATGATACCCCTTGTATACTTTTAAAAACCACTAGAATATACGAGAGCATTTTGAGATCTCTAACAAAGACACATTATTATATTTTGAAATAATACATCTATAAACACTTACCTTTGTGTCCCAGCCTAATGACATATTCATGCAGTAGTCAATTGTGTTATATCAAAGTGTATTTTTCAACATAAAAATTTTCGATTACAGTATTTAATGTTCACATGTCTAAATTTGCACATATAGCAGTTGAATATCATAAATAGGGATAGGAAAGAAATATTACATTGTGTTTTAATGAATGAATCTGAATTCTACTTAGAATCTCCTCTTGCTGGGTCTTAGACATTAGTCTCAATGAATTCAAGGTCTCTTTTCACCTCATTCTTGATATAGGGTATGATGATCTTAAAGGTTCCTTAAGAATCAAAATGTAAAGGTTTTTGGGTTGTTTCTTTTTCTTTTCTTTTAGGAGGAGGGCACAGATCTTTTCCTTGTTTATCTAATAATACTGGTGAAAAACCTTTTTTTTTCTAGATAGTCTTAATATTCCTTTCAGACTAATGTACCTTACCACAAACTCTCATGAAAGTGTCTCCCCATCCCCAGAGATATGGAAAATACCTATTCTCATAAAAGGATATTTCTACCATTTCAGTGCTGGTCTGCTTTTCTGATAAGTCATAATGAGAGCATAGCCATGCTGCCATCCCAGAATCTACCCAGGAGCGCAGCACCGCTCTATTCTAATTTCTTGCTTTGTTTTGTTCTGAAACAAACTCTCCCAACCTCCTCTCTGGGTGCTACAGGCAGTACCTTTAGAGCAAGTGGAGGAGGGAGGGATGAAGGAAGAAGTTTCTACTCTCTCTTTTAGGAATATACCTGTTTCTCACCATGACATTTCTTTCATTTTCCTCCAGCCTGTGATGTATGGCATGAAAATTATTGACTTTGAGCATAGTGTTTTAGTTTTCATATTGAGGAATTTTTTTTTTTTTTACTAAACTATTCTCTTAGTAAAAAAAATCAAGAATGAACCCTTTTGTATACTATCTTGCTATCCATTCAGTGAACTATTGAGAGGGGGGAAAAATGCAAGCTAACTGAATAAGGAGGAGGAGATGAAAAGCATACTCAAAGGAGAATCATCAGTTAATATAGTGAATATTATCCTGATGAAAAATCAGTGCTTTAGTATCAGCCAGTGAAGTAATCCAAAAAGAATAGGGGTGAATTTTGTGCAGTGAAATAAAGATTGATACTGAAGGAAATGGTTATTTCAGACATTGTCTAGAGGATTCATTTCAAATCCAAAGAAGATCAAACTCATCCTTGATAGAAGATGTAATTTTAAACCTAGGAAAACAATGTGTGTGCAAGCAGTACGGATTTTGGCCAATGGTTAAAGTTGCTGCCTCAAATTTGGAAATAGGATGCAACTGAGAATCGTCTTTGGTTTGTTTTGCCTTTTTACAAACTTGCTCTGAACACAACAGATATTCCTGCTTTTAACGTACAGAGTCTTCGTGGCAACAGGAGACGTGTGCAGCACAAAGCTGGAGTAAAGAGCTAATGTGTGATAGGACACAGAAAGACTAGATGTCTGTATCAGTGGGCGGGGTCATAGGAAAGGATAGAATGTAGTGGTGTCATTCCAAATGACATTTTCACTTTACCTCATTTGTGACAGTAGATTTAAATGCTGGTTTTATAGATTACAAGATGAAAGGTTTTTTTTTCTTTTTTAATTTAGTAACTAAACATGAAAATATGCCTCTTTGATATTTACTGCTTTTTGTTCTTGACCAGTGTATTTGAATTTGTGACCACATGGTGACATATACAATGGGCAGACTAGAAAAGAATGTAAAAATATGGCTAGAGGTTCGGATATACACCTGACACATAGCGATTCTTTCTGCCATATATGCCCACATATTTTCATACATCAATGTCTGTTCATTAGTTCACCAATTTACCTTTTATTTTTTGAAAATATAACAGTGTCCACTGAATAGTTTGTCTACTTGAGAGTTAAACTTATAAGTTAATGACATTAAAATAGTGATTTTTGTATTTTTCTTGATAAAAACATTTTTGTACTTAAGTATGTTTAAAAGGTTGAAATGTTCGAAGTTAACATCAAAGTATAAAATCACAAGTGAGGAATATAAAAAGTAAAACTGGAAGCATTCTTTATGTTATACTTGTTTCCATATTTATCCTACCTATCCCAAATATTTCCTAATACAAATATTTAAATGATTTAGCTCTATTAAAAACGTTTCAGATTTTAGAAAGAATTTACAAGATCTCTTAGGTTTTGGATATCACTAAACCATCAACTACTTAAGAATATAACTTCATATATAGTTACCTTCTGGGTATGATTCCTGAAAGTGTGGTCTGGCTTATGACCTTTCTTTCTGCTCATGTTATTAGTGCTATGACAAAGATAGGTTAAGGACTTAGAATAAAATTAATTGAAGGAACCAATTACACCTTGTCTTTTAACAACCTATAGACTCTCTTTCTTTTTTTGTTTTAAATTTTTTCATGTTTGTTTATTTTTGAGAGACAGAGACAGAGTGGGAATGGGCAAAGGGTAGAGAGAAAGGGTGACACAGAATCTGAAGCAGGCTCCAGGCTCTCAGCACAGAGCCTGATGCAGAGCTTGGACCCACAAACTGTACAATCATGACCTGAGCCAAAGATGGACACTTAACTAACTGAGCCGCCCATGAACCCTGATAGAATTTCCCTAACACCTGTTTATTTCACCTAAGTATATTTCACTATTTTATAAATTAAATGGATAAAATCTAAGTCTCCTAGGTTTTTTCCCATATATACAATCCATCTAAGATGCTAGTGTTCCTGTTAACATACCTGAAAAAGAACTAAAGCGCAACAAAGTATATACCTTTGAACTGCTTCTTGACTTTATTATTTTTAAAGAAACATTCTCAGTAAAATATGAATTAACTAGGGACAAATTGTCAGACTGAATATTAAATTATGTGCATTAGCTGATGCTGTTATTGTTTTTACTCTTGATTTTTCTTTTGGTGTGTGTGTGGGTTATGGGAGAGATCACTTTAAACAAGCGTTAAGTTCAAAATTTATACAAAGGTATATCCAGAACACTCCTTTCCTGCAAGATGTTCATGCAGCATATTTAAAACTAAGTGACATAAACTCAGAATTTAAGTGTATGTGTAAATACAGACAATAGAACATATTCACACACATAGTATCTTTATCTATACTTCTTTCTATATCTGCCTGTCTAAAGCTGCCTATCTGCTATCTACCAATCACTGTTTCTTTCAGCATGGCATTAGAATATTATTAACAGAATAAAAATTGTAATGTACAAAATGAAGAGAAGGACATAGTCACAAAGAAGAACCAGAAACAAAACTTTGGAAAATGAGAAAGCCAGGGTTTTCCTTGCTTCTCCGTAAAGCAACGTCTTTAGACTAGCAAAGACAAAAGTTTGCATGAATTTAGTTTATTTGGAGAATATCTCAAGAAGTGAATATAAAGTGCAAAGGGGTGAAACATGGAGGGAGGAGAGCTAAAAGAAGGGTGCGTTACAGATTTAGCCACTGCTCAGGTGACTGGTATTGGTCCCATCAGAACAGCCTACAGTGCATTTTGAAATGCATGTCAAAGTCCTTAGCCCAGAGGATTAAGAGAGCAGTATTTATATATCATAAATTCTATGGCTGGTTAACACTTCTGCACTCTGGAGCTGACCATGCATGGGTGTAATACTTTCTGCTGGTATCCTGCATTATAATGATAGAAACCTCCAGAACAAAAAGTATAAGGTACACAGCAGTGAAATCAGACATAATATGGCCAGTTTCCAATCACATGAAACCAGTTCAGCCCTGCCTGATATGATGGCTAAGCTGGAAGGAGAGGAAACTGAGAGGACTTTAAGTTGATACATAAGAAGAATAAATACAATCCACTTACTGGACAGCTTAAATCTACTCTTGCCTTCCATTAAGCTAATTCTTCAAGAGCCCTTTCTAGTTAATTCTTTTGTTTGTTTGTTTTTTAATGTTTTTTATTTTTGACAGAGAGAGAGAGGGACAGTGTGAACAGGGGAGGGTCATAGAGAGAGGTAGATACAGAATCTGAAACAGGCTCCAGGCTCTGAGCTAGCTGTCAGCACAGAGCCCGATGTGGGGCTCGAACCCACTAACTGAGATCATGACCTGAGCTGAAGTCGGACGCTTGACTGACTGAGCCACCCAGGTGCCCCCCTTGCTAGTTAATTCTTAGTAGCAATTTCTCTAAGGTTCTAATAAAGAAGGCCTAATACTATATGCCACGGTTCCTATTACTTACTGCAACTCTTTCTGGGGCTGTAATTGTTCTACATCCTCTTCTTCCTTGAATGGACATTTTGATTTCCTTCAAGAACCTGGCATGTCTAGGTTCTTAGCTAATGTAGTCATTTGCATCTTTATCCATAAAATGTCCGATTACTCATGATTCACCATGATCACCAATATTGGTCATTCACTGTTGTCACACACCTGGAAGAACCTAAGGTACCCTGATGAATTTCTTGACTTCCAAACATACTGTTCTTGCTACAGTTGTGTACAAGTGCCATCGCTCTTCATGGTCATAGGGATCTGGATCTGAATGGATTTTATAGTAAAGTAACTTTCCCCCCGCCCTTGCTAATCTCTAAAATATTTAGAGACAGAGAGAGACAGAAATGACCAGGTGTTATTCATAGATTTAAGTATATTATAATCCTAAAACAAAGAAATAAACAGGGTCTATTGTAATCCTTTTAATTCTGTTGAATAGTGTGAATTCACCACCCCAAATTAAAAACAAACAAAAACCAGTATTTAAAATTTTCATAGCTAAAGTTATAGGGAATCACAGGGGATGATTAAAAGGGGGGGCCTGTATCACTTCCACCCCTTATTTCCTGTACTTACATATTTTAGCTATTTGGGGAGCAATGTTATGTGCAAGCTTATGCATTACATCCAGGAAACAAATGCCCCAACTCGCAGGGTGCTTTCCTAAGCTGAAAACTAACTCAGCCTTTACAAGGACATTCTACCATTTTATTAGTTTGGCAAGTTTTGAATGGTGAGATATGTAGTAAAACCAGTAAGTCCCAAGATGTACCTGTGTTCATACTCCCTCTACCATGGAGCTGCAGTCATCTAAATCTTTTCCCACTAGTGTTTTGTGGTTGTTAGTGGCTTTGAAATAGTCTTGTAATTTCTCTCCACTTGGGCATCTCCATGTTTCTCTCCCTGTGAATTAATCTGGACTTCTTCAGAGCATGTTAATTGGGTTTCAAAAGTATGTATCCTAAGAAAGATTAAGCTAAGCCAAAGCTATAGTACTTGGGGGGCCTTGCTTTAGACACTATTACTTTTACTGCAGTCTATTTGTTAGAAGTAAGAAACTAAGTCTGGACTCGGAGGAGAAAGAAATGGCACTAAATATTTGTGAGATAATTGATAAGTGTGTAGACATGCTTTAAAACCATCACTCTTTGATTATATAATAGTTACTTTCATATGAAAAATGCATTTACCACTTCCTAAGACCCATCTCTGAAGAATCATCTATGAAATGGTAAGTATTTTAATATTGTATGGCATACAGTTTCTGTTAAGGCTACACAGCTCTGCCATTAGAAAGTGAAAACATACATAGACTATGTGCAAATGAGCACGTATGGCTGTGTTCTAATAATACTTTATTTATAAAGACATGTGGCCTAGAATTGCTCTCCTGACCCTGGTTTGCTGACCTGTGATCTATTGCATAATGCTCATGCTTGAGGTCCAGGATCTACTATTCTGAATCAGCTCATCAGAAGTGGGTTCCTTTTATAAAACTCTGTGAATTTAGTTTTTCTCAATCTTGATATCCAAAACCTAAGAAGCAGGTTCTCTGACACTCATGACTCAAATACAATGTTGAAACAGGAGTAGAATAGTCACTGTAACCACTCCCATTCAAAAAGGGGAGAAATGGGGAGCATCTAAGAGGTGTACAGATTGACTAGTGATTCGGAAACACAACTGGGCAAAGTTTGCCAGCTAAATAGTTCTGTGGTCCAACTGCTGCCCTTCAGAGGCCTGAGGATCTAAAGTTCCCTTTTCATTTTGCACTGCCTCTGTCCTTTTTAGTTTAAGCTGAAATAACTCTTCATAAAAAAATTTTGTGAATTCTTACGGATCAATTGGTAATGTGCTCAATTAGACAATACAATATTAAAAACTTTCTCCAACATAAGAACTTTTCTGCCTTGGGCTTCCTGCAAGGCTATTGAAGAACAACTTTCTTAAGATTTTCAGAAGATCTAAAGGTAAATAAAAAGCATGAGGTATATCTAGAAGGTTACTTGTGGATCTTTCACCTAATTGAACACTTTTCTGAGAGCATTTTTGAATTATTTCTGAGATCTGTACCAATGATCTTATATTTACATGCTGAGTTTAATTTTTGCTCTGAAGCTCATTCTTTATTTGAAAATTTTGAGTAGGTGGGAATGAGAAATAATTTAAATTTCAAACCCAGAAATCCCTGCTGCCTTTCTATTTTCCTGACTTTTGTTTGAATACTGAAAAATTCTTTATTTTAAACTCCCATCTTTCCTTTTTAATTTTACTGTGGGCAGTTAGATGAAGCAAGGCAGCAACTCCACTGTTCTGCCTGGATACATGTGAAACACTGAGCACATTAGGAACGTCTTACATTGGTATGGTGTAACAGCAGGACATTGTTGTCAGCTCAAGTTCTACCGACTTACAACTAACTCAGTATAAGTCTCTATGTTTACAAGATGTTTATGCATGTTAGGCACAATTTTAGGTGGTGCATGGCTCGGTATGGCTTTATTTTACTATATTTGATTTGTAGTTTTTCCTGGATATGGAATTTTAGGTTGGTGATCATATTTTTCTTAGAATTTTGAAGACATTTGAATATTATCTTTTAGACTATGAATAAATTTTATGGCATTCAGATTCTTGAACCCATTAAGTGACTTCTTTAGATTCCTAACCTATTGTAAGTGACCCAAATTCCTCTTTCTATATATTGTTTTTCAAATCTTCCTTTTATGCCATTTTCTAGAATTTTAGAACGATGTGCCTTGATTTAGAAGTGTGTGTGTGTGTGTGTGTGTGTGTGTGTGTGATTTTACCCCAAATTTTTTACTTCACCTAGCTTTAAGTAAATAAAGTTTCTAAGGACAAGGAAAGAAGAAAAAGCATCCCTAGAATCAACATAATTATTACTGATGAAGCAAGAAGGATGTTCTGAAAGAAAGTAGACAAGTTCTTGGAGAGATAGTATTTGCATAACCTTTAGGCTATCACAGACCATTGAAGTTTTAT
Source organism: Crocuta crocuta (assembly GCF_008692635.1). Classification (NCBI taxonomy): domain Eukaryota; kingdom Metazoa; phylum Chordata; class Mammalia; order Carnivora; family Hyaenidae; genus Crocuta; species Crocuta crocuta. Next base: position 804,813 of record NW_027529569.1, read on the forward strand.
AAAGTGATATATGCGTTACAGTGCCATTTCTTATGTAAACCTTCTTATATTACACAGAAAATTACAGTATTAGATACTTTTATGAGAAATTTTTAAGAAGGGATTGCTCAAAAATATGTGCTCTTTGTTTTTCAATAATGCAAATCTGATTCTTAGTTGGATGCATAGACATGGATATCCCAGAGACCCTTGTTGACAGTTTTGATCATGTAACTAAATTCTTACTAGTGGCATGGAAAAATCATTCTTATAAGTATTCTTTAAGTTTTTTAATGTTTATTTATTTTTGAGAGAGACAGCATGTGCATGTGTGTGCAAGTGGGATGGGGCAGAGACAGAAGGGGACAGCAGATCCAAAGTGGGCCCTGTGGTGACAGCCCAGAGCCCAATGTGGGGCTCGAACTGACAAACCATGAGATCATACCTGAGCCGAAGTTGGACACCTGACCATCTGAGCCACCAGGCTCCCTAGTTCTGATGAGTATTCTTAAAGGAGGGAGGCTGTATCTCTTTTCCCTTATCTCCTGTCACTGCTTGAAATGCAAGCATAACAGGTGAAACTTCAGCCACCATCCTGCACAGTGTAGTAGCCTTTGAACAGAAACCAGGGGAAGTAGAATGATGGAAAGTAATCAATCCATCTGAAATTACGTGGATTAGAGGCCTGGATTCACTACTTCTGTATTCGTTGAGCATTAATACAAATATCTTTCTGTAATCTTTACAATAGTGTTATCTTGAGTATTTCTATAATTCACACACAAAGACTTAACGGTAATTAATTTTTTAAGTGAATACAACTGGAGAAACTGGAGGTTCAATAAGTGAATATAGTACAGCACAATATAGCTGCTTTCTTCAGTTCTGGGTTAAAGATCAACATAGTAACTTCATTTCTTTAATAATTATTCCATAATTTTATGTCATTATACACTAAATATATATACATATGTATAATATATAAATATATATGTTTGTATATAAATGTATGTGTATCATATATAAATGTATAGATGTATATACATGTTTGTGTATCATATATAGGCTAATTTCCCTCTTGATTTTTTCATTTTTAAAAATATTTTGGGGCACCTGGGTGGCTCAGTTAGTTAAGTATCCAACTTCAGCTCAGGTCATGAACTCGCAGTTGGTGAGTTCAAGCTCTGCATCGGGCTCTGTGCTGACAGCTCGGAGCCTGGAGCCTGCTTCTGGTTCTGTGTCTCCCTCTCTCTCTGTTCCTCCCCTACTTGCACTCTGACTCTCTCCTCTTCTCAAAAATAAATAAAGATTAAAAAATAAAAATAAAATTTTTTTTTAAGTTTTATCTTAGATCATGAGTAGAAGAAAGGGACAGAGGGGGAGAGAGAGGATCTTAAGCAAGTTTCACATTCAGCATAGAGCCCAATGAGGAACTTGATCCCATGTCCCTGGGATCATGACTTGAACTGAAATCTACTGACCAAGTGACCCATACACCCCTAATGTCCCTCCTCTGAGGCTTTTAAATAATTGACATTGGAAATAAAACTCAAATTTTATTTGAATTTACAATTTGTGAAAAATCTAACATTTTTAACAGTGAACTATTATTATTTCAGGGCAATCCAAATTACTTATATACAGTTTTCTGACATTTAAAAAAATCGGACTGAAGTAATAGTGAGTTTACCATTAGCTATCTATGGAGTAATTTTCTGCATTTTGAGAATAGAAGACTTTTCTAAATGCACACATCATAATATTCTCTAGGATCTACTTTACCAGGCTCCAACAAATAAACACTCCTTGCCTGTATGCCTGCTGATTTTGATGGCTGTCAATATAACTTTTTATGTATCAATTCTTGGTTCAGCAATTTCCCCTCTTGTGTAGATATAAAGAATGTGAAAGTAAGATCATTACATATACAGATATGTTCTCGTTCATCAAGATGGAAAATGATATTAACAGGACACTCACATTCCCCTTTAACTGGCCCAGGTGAATTTACCTATATCTTTTTAATGGCTTGCTATTGAATTCATTGTTCATAAACCTGAGAGCAATAAAATATGATAGAAAAATATATAGTTTTGTAATCTTATTCTATTATCTTCTCTCTACTATGGGTCATTGAGAAGAAATTTATGATCGATACAATTCCTATTTAGTTATATGCTAAAAATACAAGAAACAACATTCAGATTATAATTCCCATTCCTATTGTCATTGCAAGCATTATGTGTTTTTTTTATTTATATATATTGACTGTGATGTTTAAGATGCCTGGCCTTTTCTGTATTCTACACTGCATTCTGCCATCTATTTGGAGTTTCATCCAGCTTGTTTCAAAACATTTTCCATGTTGAAAATCCATCATTTTCCAAGTGAACAAGATTTGAATCCCTCATTTTACTCTCTCAACCTCAGTTGGTACATTATGCTTTTGTGATAAACTTATCTCCTCTGCAGTTTAGGGTGTAATCACTCAATGATTCTAAGAATATCTTTAGCATTTTGAAACAAATGAAATAATTGATAAGTTCCAAAAGGAAGACAGGATAGCAAAATGATAAATGCCTTAGTCTTTATGGTTTTCCAGTAATGGATAATGAAGATTGACCCAGTGTAACATAATTAGATCAGAAACGTTTGTTTTTGATGTGATCTCACTTTTGGCCTCACCTCCCAACCCCTCTTGAGAGCCTTTGACCTTCTCAGTGTGTATAACAGTATCCAGTGCTATTTACCTCGCTCTTGTCATCTACTTGTAACTGCTTTTAGCTAATATAACTAGATAGATGAGATTAAAGAAGAAGTTATAGTGGCCAATACCCATTACACACATACTTTATGCCTACCAATCATTTATTTTTTGACAGGAAAAATGACTAAAGTAAGTGAAGCTGAATTTATGAAATATAATATGGTTATCAGATCCACGTTGAAAATAAATTTAAAAAAAGTGTGTGTGTGTGTGTGTGTGTGCGTGTTTTCTAAAGAAAATAAGGAAGGGAAACTTTTTCCGTACTCTTCCCCAATGTGCATCTATTTCTCCTAAAAGGATAGTCCATGGAAGGAAGTTCAAAATCTAATTCTCCTACATAAGTAAACATGAACTAGCCCAGAAAATATCAAGCACTCTCATGTTTAGTATTTATGCAAGCACTCTACCTGGACCCCTGATTATCTGTATAAAATGAGAGCGCTGTCTCTTAAAATGGGGGGGAAAAGTTGGCCATTAGAAAGAAATTTAAAAAGCCCAAAGACTAGTTAACAGTTTGTCTATTAGCAATTGATTCCTGATTTTATCAGCAATCATTTCACATTTATTCCCTATTTTCTATTTTGAAAAGGTGTAAAATCTATTAGCAGTATGCCAGTGCAAATGATAACATTAGGTGAAATCAAGAGGCAAAAGTGTTATATAGTCTAATTAAATACCTCAGTATTCAACAATTTTGTCAGATTCTGAAAACACAGAATTATTTTCATTTCTGCAAATTACTCCAGAAAGGAAACTTTTTACTTTTCATATGTGTTGTTCATAAAGATGCATTATTTTGTGTTATTATCTTCTCTAGTGTGATGTTAGTGCGTTACATAGTAAGGAGTGAATGTAGTTAAAATTATTTGCTTAATTTTTTTATTCTAACAAAATAGATAACAATGTGATATATCAGTAGATACAACATATAAATAAGGGTTTTTCAAAAAGTTATATGTAACAGGAAATACTAGATAAAAGGAATCTTTTGGATATTTTGGATTGATGCTTCTATAAATGATATAATAGCTGCCTTCTAGAAAATATTCCCATGAAAGATGTATCATTATTATATTTTCCATTGAAAAACTAAATTTATTTAGGTGTAAAAAAATACAGTGACGCTTATGAAATGGGATTTACAGAACTAATATGTAGGTTATTTGGAACATTAACCTGGCATCCAGTGCCTTAGCTCAACTAGATTAATTGGGATTTTAATTACATTAAAATATTTTTACATTAAGTGTTATTTTCTCTTATATCTTAACTCATTAAAAATGCTTTGAGTAAAGGTTCAAGCAAAAAATCAATTAAATAAAAGTGGTATGTATCCCATTTTCATAGCACTGTTATATTTCACACTTTGGTATATTTTACTTTTATTCATAAGCAATATTGTCATTGCTCTCTTAGTATATCTTTATATTTCTTGTGGTCCAGGTCTTTTTTTATATGTGTAAACATGTGCTTGTGTATGCAGTATGAAAAAAACACATAAACATAATTTTCACATGAGTATCATTTGTTGCATATTTCCATCTTGACATGACTCAAGTTTTCAATTTGATTTATATCCCTGTCACATAGGATCATGAATATATTTCAGTATTTTAATAATGTTATCTTTCATCTGAAAGATGTATTTTCATCTATTAAGCCAGTGATTGTTTATGTTGTAACTGTAGAAAGCAAATTTTTAATTTTCTATAACGCAGGGTTATATTCATTACAGTTAGAGATAAGTTTTACTTTGGCTTTTATATACACTGTTTCCACGTGGTAAATAAAGATTTTACATATCATATGAGAAGTTTTGAAAGCTGCATTTTAGAATAAATTTAAATATATTAACATAGATTTTCAAATCATCATTCAAAACATCAGCATCACAGGCTCGGAGTCACTCTACACATATACCACCGGTATAGACACGTTCATTCTAAATCTGGTAATCAGTCACCTTACTCATATACCACATTCAAAGTGCTAAATTATGTTTCATAGACACCTCACATTATGAACAGACTAGTCAATTAAATAAGATATGTATGGCATAAGGAGACATTTCCTTAGTATAAGAAAACAACAAAAATGTTATGTGAGAAGTGGCAATTAAGATTTGTTAAGTATTTACTATGTGTGAGCAATTTTACATGTTTTAACCCATCTAATCTTCCCTACAATGTGTGTGTGTGTGTGTGTGTGTGTGTGTGTGTGTGTGTGTACATGCGCATACATGTGTACTTTGGTCATCTTTTGACGAATGAGGATATTGGCAGAGAAAAGTTTAAATAACTTCAAGATACACTAGCAAGAAGTAATAGTTTAGCCTGGGCATCCACTACCCATTAATAAAGTCAGTTAAGTTCTAGAAGATAGATAAGAGTATGAGGGTGATATGATGAGAAAAAAAATATATCCAGGAAAAGATGTGATATAAAAATTAAAATACAGAGTCTCATTGAAGGATGTGATGATATACACTCAAAAAATGCTAAACATCACTCATCATCAAGAAAATACAAATCAAAACCACAGTGAGATATCACCTCACACCAGTAAGAATGGCTAAAATTAACAACTCTGGCAACAACAGATGTTGGTGACGATGTGAAGAGGAACCCTTTTGCACTGCTGGTAGGAAAGCAAGCTGGTGCAGCCATTTGGAAAACAGTTTGGAGGTTCCTCAAAAAAATTAAAAATAGAATAACCCTATCACCCAGCAATTTCACTACTAGGTATTTATTCAAAGATGTGTGCTGTTTCAAAGGGGCACAAGTACCCCAATGTTTATAGCAGCGCTATGGACAATAACCTAAATAGAGAAAGAGCCCAAATGTTCATTGACAGATGAATGGCTAAGGAAGATGTGTTATATATATGCAATGGCATATTATTTGGCAATCAAAAAGAATGAAATCTTGCCATTTGCAACAACGTGGATGGAACTAGAGTGTATTATGTTAAGTGAAATAAGTCAGAGAAAGACAAATATCCTATGACTTCACTAGTGAAATTTAAGGTACAAAATAGATGAATATATGGAAGGGAAGCAAAATAATATAAAAAGGAGGGGTAAAGCATAAAAGACTCTTAAATATAGAGCACAAACTGAGGGTTGCTGCAATGGTTGTAGGTAGGGTGATGCGCTGAATGGGCAAGGGAAATTAAGGAAGACACTTGTTGGGATGAGCACTGGGTATTATATGTAAGGGCTTAATCACTGGATTATACTCCTGAAATCATTATTGCACTATATGCTAACTAACTTGGATGTAAATTTAAAAAAATAAATAGAAAATGTGTATTAGACCTAGTGTATGCTATGAATGTATATACATATTTTCCAGCATTGTCCTTAATATACAACATTAAGATTGTTGTAGATTTCTACTTTTGAAAATATTACCTTTTTTTATAATTTGATCTTTTATATTCTAATTTTAATTAGGTCTACAACCTAAGTTTTAATACTCACAAATTATTTGAGGAAAAATATACTATTTGTACTCTCTATTCTAGTGTTCTATGGATATAAGGAATATCCTAGAAAGATTCTTACTGGAAAAGAGCCCCATAATCCCAGCACTTCAGGGTATTCATTAGCCTGGTATCCTTTAGGCAGAAATTCTCATCCTTGACCTATGGATCCCCATGAGGCCATTAGAAGACTTCAGCTTTTTTTTTTTTTTTTAATCCTTTGAAACCTTATGCAACAATGAAAGTTTATATGCCTTTTCATTGTTTTCCTTAGTAGTTCTTAAAGTTTACATTTAAAAAACACACATCAAAAATTACTCCTGGAAACCAGATATTCCTAAAAGGGAAGACTGACCTGAAACATGGCTGATTTATTTTAATTCACACAGACAGAACAATATTGGTTTCCAATCACAGGACTGCAAGTGGCTTATTAAAGACCTTTGTGCTTCAGGCGAGTTAATGAAGGTGTCAACCACTGCAAACTAGATTTTGAATCAATATAACTTACATTGTATACCTCTAGAATTATTGGTCCTTGAGAATAGTTAACATTATTGAGATCTGGTTCCCTAATTGCACCTGTTAGTGGATTGTTTACAAAGGACTTGTCCTTCATTACATCTTATTCATCTTTAGAAATACTTACTAAAATGAAATGGAGATCTAAAGAAAGTTATATAACAAAACCTATTACCTGGTATTTTGAGTGTGCAGGCACCAGATAGGAAATTTCTTTCTTTGGCATCCAAAATTCAGTGCTTTGACACAATTGAATGCTCTTCTTCATATTACTGTCACTTGGGTCAATACTTTGTTATATAGGTTTCCCCCTGGTTCAAGAAACTTCCTGCTTGGATATGTTCACCAGTCCAAGAGCATAGGATAATATTGTTTAAAGTTAGCTGGGTGACTTGAGTCTTGTGAACAGTCTATTTGGAAACAACAGGTCCTAAATGTTCTTAATAATTTTTATAATGATCTTATTGAACTACTTTTTGGTGAAAATAAAACTGAAAAATTGCCAAAATCTCTTAAAATATAGTGACATATAATCATAAAACTAAATCCACTTCAGTTCTAATGTGATGAGGCTCCACTATAAGCAGAATGTTAATGCAACACAGAATGTTGTATGTGCCTTGACTTCCAGAAGATCAGACAAGTGAGAATGCAAAATAGATTTTATACAGTTTTCTGAGCAGTGGCTACGTCTCCAAAGAGCAGAGATTAGAATGTGTGTGTGTATCTCATGTTAAATTCTCCAAATACAACATTTACCATCATTTAATATTAAAAAACCAAATTATCAAAAATGAGAGTCAATTAAGAGTCTACTACAAGGTATAATTTTATACACTCTAAAGGTGTCAAAATAGAAAATGATAGAAGGAGACTTGTCTCCTGACAAAAGATGAAAGGGGGTAAAAAAAACCTCCCTTGAATATTAGAACTATAGGGTAGTACTCATTCAGTTTTAAGGTTTACATTTACACTACAAATACTGTGCCCCCCAAAACCTCTTACAGAGAATATAATCTGAGTGTTCTCATGATTTGCACAAACTCACATCATATCTTGAGGATACCAACTTCAGTCCGTCTGAGCAAAAGCAATTTTAAGATGCATCTCAATCTTAAAAAGTTAGAAGTGCAAGTTCCGTGTAAGGATAGAGAGTCCCATCAAGGTTTAAAACAGAAGAATAATGCATTCTGAAACATAATTCACTCTAAATTCATTTGGATTTAATCTCAATGGATTATAGATGTAATGATAGAAACAGAAATACCAAATGGGAGCTCATTTCACTAATGAGGGAGGCCAGGGTGTCATCAGTATCCATGGTGAGAAGGAGTTAGAATGCATGTGTTCTTGAGATCTGGACTTCAGGGTTCGCTGGTGAACAGAATGTGAGATGAAGAAAAAAAAAAAAGCAAACAAACAAAGGAATCAAGATTAAGTATGTCATGAGCAATGGGAGGAACAGAATGAAGAAGACTGAAGATAGTGTAGGTCTGAGGAGGAAGGACAGGGCTTTTGTTATAGGTTAGTTTGAGATAACATAGTAGAAGTCTAAGCCAAGATGTCAAGTAGGCAGTTAGAGGTATGAAGTAAGAGTTCTGAAGAAAACTCTATTCTAGAGATATGATTTGGCTTTTCTTAGCATTTATATAAAACTGTAATACAAGAAGAGACCACTAAAGAAGTGAGCAGACACCAAGAAAAGAACCAAGGACTAGGTCTGAGACAGTCTGCATACTTTGAGAAAATATGGAGGAAAAACATGAAAAACTGTTTCAGGAAATGAGTGACATGCATTATTGGGCTAAATATAATCATTTATTGATAATAAAGACAAGAATAGATTAGCTAGTGTGGTGAGCAAAAAACAAAGATCCTTGTTGTTAAAACTGATGCTGAAATGCATACAAGAATACAATGTATCCTGGAAATCTGTGACCTAATAAATAATGAACACTGAAGATTTCTTCAATTGTTTATTCATAATACAGGATTTTAGATTAACCATATTTTTCTCTGGGAAGTTTATAGGTATTGTTGGTTGCTAGAGAAAGATGGCATAGATATGTGTCAGTTACCTGTTTTCAGTAACTAGCAATTAAATAGTCTTATAAAAGTGTAAATAATGTAGTTAAGGTGGTGGATGAGAATAGACTATGAGGCAATTTAGGATGCTAAATATTTCCCTCAAGTCATCTGGCTATAGATCAACATTGTTCTTTCAACTAAGACTAAAATAATAAAATGCGTAAAAGAAAGATATGGCAATTCTAAGAGTTACACAGCAATGAAATTAGAAAAAAAAGAGAAAGGAAGTGATAGATATTAACAAACAAAGGAAAACAGTGGTTGTGCCCATCCAAAGCACATCTGGGAAAACAGGTGTTCTCTCTTGCCATGATGGGCTTTCAAGGCCACAGCAGGTATATATCCCTATTGGCAAATTTGGTAAGAAATTTACCTGGCAAAGTACATTTTCCTAATCTGATTCAGAGTGGTCAAATCCTTTATAATTTGTCTCCTCATGTAGATATCCTAAAAGTAAATAATGTGCGACCAGAACAGCATGGGTGTGTGGTTTACACAGTGGTTTCTTTATACTGAATGTATTTACATTTTAGTCTCCTATATCATTTCTGCAAAAATACTTTGTTTTCTCATATGTAACAAATGTCTTCATAGATAGGATAAAATAATAAGGATGTCTCTGTCTCTCTTTTTTTTTTCCTCTCTCTCTCAAAGAAAACCAAAACTAGATTTCCTGCAGGATAATGGTCTAAATGAAAGTTGGTGGTACAGTAGTTTCCACTGAGAAAAATGAAACTGCCCAATGTTTCTCAACCATGGTTCTCAACTAGAAGTGATGTTACTCCCAGGGTATATTTGGCAATGTCAGGGGACATTTTTGATTATGAAAATAATTATAACCCTCAAGAGAGGGAAGCACGGTACTGACATCTAGTGTGTAGAGGTCAGGGATGCTTTTCAATCTACTGTAATGACAGGTCTCTACAACAAAAGAATTATCTAGTCCAAAATGTCAATAATGATAAGATTTAGAAACTGTTATTATAGGTAAACCTACATCTAGTTCTTAATCTGTACCCACTTGTCTCAACAAAACTAGAATAGTAAAAAATCTCTTAATACTGTATGATATAATCTGTGATATGATACAATATGATATGATGTGCTGGGTTGAACAATGCCCCTCCCCCTAAATTCATATCCACTTAGAAACTGTTTGGAAATAGTCTTTGTGAATGTAGTCAAATTCTGATGAGGTCATGCTGAGTTACTGTGGTTCCTAAATTCAATGACTAGTGCCCCTTCAAAGAGAGAGGAATTTGGAAAGAGAGACGGAAAAGGGACATAACACAGATGGAAGAAGGCCATGTGATGACAGAGGCTGAGATTGGAGTGATGCAGGCATAAGCCAAGAAGACCAAGAATTGTTGGCGACCACCACAGGCTAGAAAGAGACAAGGCGGAATTCTTCCTGGGAGACTTCAGAGGAAAGATAATCCTGCTGACATCTTGATATCAGAATTCTAGCATCCAGAACTTTGAGAGAATAAATTGCTGTTGTTCTAAACTATCCAGTTTGTGGTACACTTATGGCAGCTCTGGAAAACTAATACATATGGTATGATATATAATATGATATATGACATAATTGCATTGCATATATCATTTTTAGGATTTCCTGATGCTGGGTGTAGGGGAAACAAGGCTCCATGATTCTTTCTCATCACCACTGTAGCTTAAAATTTAGATTGAAATATGTATAAGAACACATATAAATCATAATGAAACTTCTTAAAGTGTTGCTAATGTTACTATTTTGCATCAAGAAGTAGCAGAATAATAAAGAAGAAAGTATCCTCAGTAAATAGATTATTACAGAAACCCATTGAATTTTTTTTTGTTAGGAATCAACATATAGAATGACTTAGACCTTTGTAAAATTTCTACAGATATTTTATCAGAAGAAAAGGTGACTTGTCCCATATACTTTTTAAAGGTGCATTTCCTGTTTGAGTGAATAGAATTTTATCTACATTATTCTATTTTATTGATTTGAATTTAAAAAAGAGAAGCTTAGGGCTGCCTAAGTGGCTCAGTTGGTTGAACAACTGACTCTGGATTTAGTCTCAAGTCATGATCACAGGGTCCTGGAATTGAGCCCCTGTGTCAGGTTCTGCACTGAGTGTAGAATCTGCTTAAGATTCTCTCTCTCCATCTGCTCCTCTCTCTTGCTTGGTCTTTCTCTCTCATATATGTATATATTTATATACTTATATACTTATATACTTATAAGACTGGAATATGTATTTCATATTTCCATAAGTAGATANAGTATATGAATATATATACATGTATATATATAATTATGTTTCTCAGATTTATATCTATAATTTTTAAGCATTTGGATTTTTTTTTGGATACTTCAGCAACTTTATCCCCATGATGTCACTGCTCAAGCTCACATATACATTATTCTTCATCATAATCCCAGTGACTTTGCAAAAAACATGAAATGAGAACATATCCATGGGTGTATTAAATGATAACTTAAGTAAACTTCACTGGTCATGTTAAAACAAACAAGCCATCTATNTAAATTTTATAGCCTTTTGAGCTTCATTGCAAAAAGCTTAAAATTTGAATTCATTTTAGTAATAAAGTTTTGAGGAGATAATAACTGGCATTACCTGAAATAACAAAACAGTAAAAATAAAGTTGTAATTCAGAGAAAATAGAATAATGAATAGAATAGGGTTGCCTGGGTGGTTCAGTTGGTTAAGCATCCGACTTCTGCTCAGGTCATTATCTCATGGTTCATGGGTTCAAGCCCTGCGTTGGGGTCTGTGCTGACAGCTCAGAGCCTAGAGCCTGCTTCAGATTCTGTGTCTCCCTCTGTCTCTGCCCTCCTCCACTCACATTGTCTGTTTCTGTCTCTCAAAAATAAACATTAAAATATTTTTTAAAAAAAACAATGAATAGAATATATTTGTCTAATATTTGAAAATGGAAAATGCTTATCAAAATTAGCATCCCCAGATGAAAATGGTCATTATTATCCAATTGTTAAATAAATACTGCAGACAGTTTCCAAATATAAAATAAGTATTTTTTTTAAAAAGTGCAAAATATATTTTTAAAAATTTAACTGAAATCATCACATTATTTAGGGAATAAAAAAACTATTTTGACTTTTCAAAAATCTTTTAATCATATGCATTTCTGTAATATGCAGCAACTTTTTGTTAGCTTCTAAATGGTATCTTTCCTATTCTAAATACTGATAATTTAATTTCCTCAGAAATAATAGGATGATAGTAGACAATATCATAACATTGTTCACATTTTGAGACAACTGTTTACTGCAATTCTATTTAAAAAGAATAAGATAATACTTTTAGCAAAGAAATGCAGAACAATTTTAGGAATCATGTGTGCTTTAAGACATGTTAAATCACAAAATTGTGTTGTATATTTCTATATACAATTTCCAATTGACAACTGACTTATTTTAGAACAAGATGCAAATCCTATGGCAATTACATTAACATTAAATGGGGAATTCAAAGAGATTTATATTAGCCATATATCAAATAGCTTTTTACAGAAATAGTAATCATCCCACAGTGAATATGAGGCTCATGCATACATATCTTATAGGAACAATCATTGATGAATTGACCAAATCAAAATATTTTTAATGACATGCTATAGAGCTGTATTATTTTCTGAATTTGATTTAACAGTCATCATAAGACACCTACTGTATGTAAAGTACTTTGCTGTATGAATAACAATGCAAAATGTAGAATTCAGCTTTTTACAAATTATTGCAGTAGTGATAGTCACAATAACATATAATACATATTATATGTTCATGTTAATAGAATTGCATTGACCTTTGCTTGTAGGAAGAGACATCCTGGCAATCTTCTAATTTGCTTACAAGAATACTAAATATAATAATGATACTAATGTGTGTATATCTTATTGGATACCTAAAAGACAATAGGGAAATCCATTATGGATGGAAATACAGTTCTCTGGTCCAGGAAGTGACACAAATACTGTAGCCACCAGATAACAAGGGACATATAAATCAATGGTAGTGGCTCAGAAATGTAGTACCTTGTCCTGAGTAGACTGAGAATTTGGATACAGGACCACCTTATATATATCAAGGTCCAAAGAAAGCTTATCTCTCAGGAAATTAGTGAATTAAAAAATTCCCACCACAGAGACAAAAGCAAGGGAAATTTTCTGTTTTATTCCTGGTTCTGAGTATAGATGGAAACAAAAAAAAATGGCTCCCCTGAAAATGTGTTAATATTAGCTAGTTCTTATATAATTTGATTATTGACTCTCAAGGAATCTCAAAAACTGTATACTTTTTGGAACTTAAAATAGGACTAGAATCTTCTTGGGCAATTGATATAAGCAAACATAAATCCCCCTAAAAGAAACACTTGCTTAACATAGTTCTCAAAACATTTCTGTAGATAGAATTCCAGGAAATGTGAAATTGTAGTAATAATTTAAAATTGAAATAAAATAAAATGCAGAAATAAGTATATGAAAGAGAATTTAAAGTAAAACAGAACCAGATCAATGAACACCTGGTCTAATTAAATTACTAAATATAGAAGTATTAAGGATGTTTACTGTGTATATAGAAATTAAAGAGGCAATGGAGAAACCCAAGAAAGGTGGAAGATACTGAGATTAAAATATAGGTACAATGTCAAACATCATATTAGGCAATAAGTGACAATAAAACTAATAGGCATATAAAGTTTGGTATATTATTGAGGTATAAAAGAAACACCAAAGTTTGAAAAAATATATGTATGAAGGTTTCCAATAAAATGGATGAAGTGGTCCAAAATATACCTCCTAAGAATTCTAGAAATTAGTAATGACAAGGGAAAAGAAAAAAATAAAAAACAATATCCAAAGAGATAATAGCCCAGACATTATCATTGTGAGTGAACTGCAGTCCCAGAACTCTGAGAAAGAAGAATCTCATACAGATAATCATAAAAAGAAATGCACGCCTAGATATATCTTTGTAAAGCCACAGGGTTGCTAACAAAAAGAAAAGCCCTTAAAAACAGATGGAGGACAAAAGCTGATTATGTATTAAGTAAATGAAAATGTATGGGCCCCTGATTCTTGACTAGCAATGAGAAGACAGGGAATAATACTTCCAAATTGTTGATGGGAGTAATTTGTGGGTCCTAAAATTTCATGCCAGCAACACTCTTTCTCCAGAGTATGACCTAAACAAAGACATTTTCTGAGCTATATTGAATGTTATTACTGCCAAAACCATTACAAAAGAGAGAATAAATTTCAAAAGAGGAAAGATTTTAAGAAGAAGCTGGCTGTGTTAAAACAGATTATGTACTAGTAAAATGGTAAATACAGGTTTTTAATCACAATAAAGTTTGAACTAACGTGAGTGATATAAAGCAAAAGTAACAAATCCTAATTGGCAGAATTTTAAAAAGTAAGATTAATGTAAGGAAGATATATTAACCATTTTATATGAACTAGAATAGATCTAGCAATTACTGCATCCTAGGTGATTTTTTTTGTTTGTTTTTTTGTTCAGGAGAAGAATAAACTACTGATTCATTTTAGAATATGCTAAATTAACTACACTTAGTTAAGTGTCCAGAGTAATCCTTAAAGGAACAAAAAATCAATGGTTGTGGAAAAGGAAATGGGGAAAATTATAGTGCAATCAAAGGAAGAAGTCTGTGTCAGAAAAAAGAAAAGAGATAAATCGAAAGCAGAGACCCAGTTGGTAGGAAATATTTCAAATATGTCATATTCATAAGAAAAATGAATTCAACTAGATTTAGATTGGATTAAAATACTAGATGCCAGGCATCTCGGTGGCTTAGTCTGTTAATCATATGACTCTTAATTTTGGCTTGGGTGATAACCTCAGAGTTTGTGAGTTCAAGGCCTACTCCTGGCTCTGTGCTAACAGTGTGGACCCTGCTTGGGATTCTCTCTCTCCCTCTCTCTGCCCCTCCCCTACTTATGCTGTCTCTCTTGCTTTCTCTCTCCCTCAAGGTGAATAAAATAAGCTTTAAAAAAGACCACGTGCAGCATACAGGAGATACACCAGTGCGTATGGTGGAAAGAGACATGATGGAGTATTAGTTTGCTAGGACTGCCGTAATAAAGTCCCAAAGACTGGGTGTTTTAAACAACAAAAATTTATATTCTCACAGACGGAGAGGCTAGAAGTTCAAAGTTAAGGTGTTGGCATGGTTGCTTTTTTCTGAGGGCCACAGGAAGGAATGTGTTCCAGGCCTCTCTTCTTGCTTTATAGGTGGCCATTGTCCGCACTGTGTCTTCTTATCTTTTCTCTACATGTCTGTGTTTGAATTTCCTCCTCTAATGAAAACACTACTTATATTGGGTTAAGGCCCATCCTAATGAACTCATTTTAACTTAATTACTTCTTTGAAGACCTTGTTTTGAAATAGAGTCACGTTCTGAGGTTCTGCAGGCTAAAATTTCAACATTATGAATTTTGAGGGATATGAGTTAGCCTGTAACAGGTGGAAAAAGACATACTACAGAAATATTTTAAAAATTTAGCTCTGTAGTTACATTAATAACAAGAAGATAAGCCTTAGACAAATTGTATTTCTAATGATAAAGAGACTACCTATATTACAGTGTAAGACTCAGTTCACTATAAGATAATGATAATTTTCAATTGTGTGCACCTAATAAGATTCTTTCAAATTATTAGAACACAGAAAGAAATCAATAAACTTACCATAATAGTCTGGTATTTTTTAACATACCTCTTCCAGTCATTCATTAATCAAGCAGATAAAAAATCAGCAAGAATGAGGAAAAAAGTAATGATGCAGTTAACAAGATATAATGGACATGTATAGGACTGAGAACCTAACAATTAGTGACAGTATATATTTTCTTAAATACATCTGAAACTGTTCTATCCACTGACACACATCCATTTCTTTATACCATAAATCAAGTTTCAACAAATTTTTTGATGCGATGGATCACATAGGCCACATATTTTGTCCATAAAACATTGTACCATAAATATTAAAAGGATAAGACTATTATAAATTAATAGAATGTTAACTAACCCATAGATGGATAAGGTAATCAAAAAAAATTAGAAAAAAGTTAACATTGAAATATAAAATATACTATATCAAAACTTTTCTATAAAAATATATGTGTATATATATATCTACCTCTGCATTCAATATAGAGAGAGAGCCACAATCATTATTGTAATCCTGAAATTCAAAAATTCTATTTTTAATAATGTTGACAGCAAAAATGTTCTCATAAAACACTTAAGTCTTTAACTTTATTTTATTTTTATATATTTCAATTAATCTTTAAAATTTTCTTTACCAAATTATGTCTAACAGTCTTTCAAATTGTAACCGTGAATTCTGTGCATTTCCTGTTTAAAAGAACCACATACACTGTATGTTTCTGTCAGTTGCACTAACAAAAGAAAAAATCTTAACTTCTATATCAACTTTGACTGCATCACAGTACCCATTGTCATTCCTTATTTCCAAAATCACTGATAGCCCTGTCCATGCCCACGAGTTATTAAGTCCCACATATTTTATCTTTACCCTGTTGTCCTTATTTCCAATATGATGTCCCTGCTTCCCTGAAACAGTGATTTTAATGTGCTTAGTATTATCTCTTCATACTGTTTTCACTTATTTGTTCAATTTCCCTATTCTAACTTCTTAAATTTAACGTATAATTTTAAAAATCAACATTCTCTTTGAAAAAAAATACTAATGTTTAAAGTACTTCCTAAACTATGTCTCACCAACCATTTTATTATTGTCATTTTTATACTGACAATATTTTATTAAAATTGTAAAATATATGTATTATTGCTTAGTTTTAAGTATTACCTTTTTTGCCTAAGATTTCTATAGAATACATAATTTAAGTTCCAAGCATAAGGTTTGCTATTAGCTATGCTTCCAGTTTTGATTTACAATTTATTCATTTGTGGTGAACGAACACAATATATATAATGTTGATTCTTCAAGGGTATTTAGAAGATCATTTTGAATCTATATGTAAATTATTTCTGTAAAAACTTGATATGAGTTTAAATAAATTTACATTATTTAATTGTAGCACATAAGAGCAAAACACAAAGACACAAATTTAAAATTGAGATAAAGGGACATCTGGGGGGCTCAGTTGATTAAGTGTTTAACTCTTGATTTTGGCTCACGTCATGATCTTACTACAGTTGATGGATTCTAACCCCGTGCTATTTTTGGGCTCTGAACTACAGCATACAGCCTGCCTGGGATTCTCTCTCTCCCCCTCTCTCTCTTCCCCTCCCCTGCTCCTGCATGTGCAGTCTCTTTCACTCTCTTAAAATAAGTGAACTTAAAAAATAATAAAAATAAAAACATAAAAACATAAAATTGATATAAAAATGTCGGATTAATGTGTTTGTGTATAAATTCCATTTCATTATTTTCACTCTCTCTCTTTCCCTTATGTCTGTTTTTTTCCTTTAACTGCATGTTAAAATATCTTACTACAAATATTGACTTATGTACCTGGAGCGCTTGTTCTGCTAGCTGTGTATAATTTCCATTCCTGTATTTTTTTTATGATTTCTTTTTTGAGAGTGAAATTCATATAACATAAAATTGTCTTAAAGTGGCCAATTCAGTTAAATTCAGTACATTCACAATGCTGTGCAGCAACCCGTGCTATCTACTTCCAAAAATGTTAATCAATTCCAAAAGAAACCCCTACTCATTAAAGTAGTTACCTCTCCCTAAGGACCTGACATTCACCAATTTGCTCTCTGCCTCTATGGATTTACTTATTGTAGATACTTCATGTAAGTGGATGATATATAGCTCATTGTTTCTGACTTCTTTCACCAGACATAATGTTTCTAGGTTCATACCTATTGTACATCATATCTGAGTATATGACTGAATAATATCCCATTGTATGTATATTCCACAATTATTCATTCATCTGATGAACACTTGGGTTGATTCCACCTTTTGATTATTATGAGCGATGATGCCCTGAACATGTAGGTACATGCGTTTCTTTGCCTATCCACTTTAATTTTGTGTGTGTGTATACCCTCAGTGAAATTGCTGGATGGTTTGATAATTCTGTGTTTTAACTATTTGAGGAACTGCCAAAAATCATTTTCCACAAAAACTGAATCACTTTATATTCCCATCAGCAATGTAAAAATTTCTAATTTCATGTCCTCAAAACACTGTTTTCTTTTTTAATTGTAGCTATACGAGTATTTGTGAGTGACATATTATTATGCTTTAGATTTGTATTTTCCTAATGACTAATGGTGTTAAGCATTTTTATATGGTTGTTGGAAATTTTTATATTTTCTGTGTAGAAACATCTATTTTTTTGCTTACCTCTAAATTGGATTCTTATATTTTTGTTGGCAAGTTTTAAGAGTTCTTTCTTCTAGATACTAGATATTATTACATATATGATTTGCAAATGGTTTCTCCTATTTGTTACATGGTGCATTCACTTTCTTAATAATATGCTTTGATGTGCAAAAATTTTTAAATTTGATGAAGGAAAATTTATCTGTTTTTTTTCATATTTATATTTTTGATGTGGTGTCTAAGAATTAATTGCCAAATGAAGGTCATGATGATTTACCCCTATGTTTTCTTCTAACTGTTTCAACTTTTGGACAGTTTAATCTATTTGCATTTAAAATAATTACTGGTTAGGAAAGACTTCTGTCATTTTATTATATGATTTCTGTATGCCATATACATTTTTTGTTCCTCATTTTTTCTATCACTGGTTCTTTTGTGCTTTTTTTTGTAGCATATCTTTGTAGTTCCCTCTTATTTCCTTTTGTGTTTATTTTTTACATATTTTCTTAGTGATTACCATACAGAATAACAACCCAAATTTATAAGAATCTGCTATAAATTGATATCAACTTAGCTTAAATAGCATAAAAACACTTCCACTCTATAGCTCCTTCTCTTATGTTATTTCATAATATACATTCTTAAACACTGTGTGACCATAATATAGCTTTATAATTATTGTTTTATGCTTTGTCTTTTAAATTATATGGAAATGAAAGGGGATCCAAAAATACAGTATTGGTTTTTACTTTTACCTGTGTGATTACCTTCACCAGAGTTCATTATTTCTTCATATTGCTTAGAGTTACTGTCTACTGTCTTTTTATTTGAGCCTGAAAGATATTAACATTTCTCATAGGGTGCATCATCTAGTGACCAACTGTCTCAACATTTGTTTACTGGGAATGCGTTAATTTCTGATTGATTTTTGAAGGTTAGTTTTGATGATTATAGAAGTCTTGATTGCCAATAATCTCTCTTAGCACTTTGAAAATATTATACTAATGACTCTTGTCTCCATGGTTTTTTTTTTAATAGTTTATTGTCAACTTGGTTTCCATATGACACCCAGTGCTCATCCCCACAAGTGCCCTCCTCCATGCCCATCACCCCCCTTTCCGTCTCCCCCATCCCCATCAGACCTCAGTTTGTTCTCAGCATTCAAGAGTCTCTCATGATTTGCCTCCCTTCCTCTCCCCCACTATTTCCCCCCTTCTTCTCCCCCTTGGTCCTCCTTTAAGTTCCTCCTAATCCTTCTATACGTGCAAACATATGGTTTCTGTCCTTCTCTGCCTGACTTATTTCGCTCAGCATAACACCCTCAAGGTCCATCCATGTTGCTACACATGGCCCGATTTCATTCTTTCTTATTGCCATGTAGTATTCCATGGTATAGATAAACCACATCTTCTTGATCCATTCATCTGTTGATGGACACTTAGGCTCTTTCCATGTTTTGGCTATTGTTGAGAGTGCTGCTATGAACATTGGGGTACATGTGCTCCTATGCATCAGCATTTCTGTATCCCTTGGGTAAGTTCCTAGCAGTGCTATTGCTGGGTCATAGGGGAGTTCTATTGTTAATTTTTTGAGGAACCTCCACACTGTTTTCCAGAGGGGCTGCACCAGTTTACATTCCCACCAACAGTGTAGGAGGGTGCCCGTTTCTCCACATCCTCATCAGCATCTAGAGTCTCCTGATTTGCTCATTTTAGCCACTCTGACTGGCATGTGGTAGTATCTCGGTGTGGTTTTGATTTGTATTTCCCTGATGAGGGATGCTGAGCATCATTTCATGCGTCTGTTGGCCACCTGGATGTCCTCTTTGGAGAGGTGTCTGTTCCTGTCTTCTGCCCATTTCTTCACTGGGTTGTTTGTTTTTCAGGTGTGGAGTTTGGGGAGTTCCTTATAGATTTTGGATACTAGACCCTTTATCTGAAATGTCATTTGCAACTATCTTTTCCCATTCCGTCGGTTGACTATTAGTTTTATGGATTGTTTCCTTTGCCGTGCAGAAGCATTTAATCTCGATGAGGTCCCAATAGTTCATTTTTGCTCTTGATTCCCTTGCCTTTGGAGATGTGTCAAGTATGAAATTGCTGTGGTGGAGGTCAAGGAGGTTGTTTCCTGCTTTCTCCTCTAGGGTGTTGATGGTTTCCTGTCTCACATTCAGGTCCTTTATCCATTTTGAGTTTATTTTTGTGCATGGTGTGAGAAAAATGATCTAGTTTCATTCTTCTGCATGTTGCTGTCCAGTTCTCCCAGCACCATCTGTTAAAGAGGCTGTCCTTTTTCCTTTGGATACTCTTTCCTGATTTGTCAAAGATTAGTTGGCTGAACAGTTTTGGGTCTAATTCTGAGTTCTCTATTCTACTCCATTGGTCTATGTGTCTGTTTCTGTACCAATTCCATACGGTCTTGATGATTACAGCTTTGTAGTAGAGGCTAAAGTCTGGGATGGTGATGCCTCTATGGTTTTTGTTGAGAAAATTGCCATGAATTGTATTAAGGATACTTGTGATGAGTTGCTTCTCCCTTATTGCTTTCATGATTATGTTTATCTTTGGTTTTTGACAATTTGATTATGATTTGTATTTATAATATATGTTATATATTTATAGCATATATTTATAATTTATAAACACTGAAAATGTTATTTCAGTGTGGATTTCTTTGCATGTCTTGAAATACTGAGGTACTAAATGTGTAGCTATTTGTCATTAATCAAATTTGAGATTTTTTTGTTCTTTTTTCAAGCAATTTTTTTGTTCTTTCTTTCTCTTTCTTTTTTTTCTTCTCTCTGGTTATTCCTAAGTTTTTATTACTTTTGGTGTTATTTTAAATGGAATTGTTTTCTTAGTTTCCATTTCAGATTATTTACTGTTATTGTATAGAAATATAACCGATTTTTGTATGTTGATTTTGTGTCCTGCAACTTTCCTGACTTTGTTTTTATTTGTTAGTTTTCATTTGGAGGATTTGCTAAATAAGAACCTGCTTCTAACACTCCTCCATTCATTTATAGAGTTCATTCACTTGCCATCAGGCATATTCCTTATCTCCATTGCATTTAGCTCTCTTTCTATGATGTTATCCTAATCTTTCATTTGGAATAGATATCTCTGCTTCCTCATTTTGTCTAATTCTTTGTGTCTGTTTCCATGTGTTAGGAAGGTCAGGTATGTCTTCTGCTCTTGAAAATAGCAGCCTCATGAAGCAGTTGCCCTGTAGTGCCCTGCAGTGCTGTGTGTCCCGTTCACCGGAAGCTGGAGCTTCAGGGGCATCTCCTCTGTGTTGCATGCACCCTGCTGTTGTGGCTGAGCCACATTTGCCTTCAGTTCAGTTGTCTGCAATGGCTTTTTGCCTATTATGGGCACTGTTTCGTCCCTGTGTTGTTAGTGGGCCAGTCTGGGCCTACCTTGTGCTTGAGTTGAATCCGACCGGGCATTTGCCAGAGCTGTGGCAGCCCAAACTGCAGGGTGTTGTCACTGGGCTGTGCCCTGAGGAGCTTTCCCTGGTGGGCAGCTCTCCCTGTTAGACTGGATGTAGCTCCCTGCCCGCTGTGCTGGCTGCAGTGAACTGATGTGCGTGGCTTTCTTCACCGCTCCCCAGGGCAACAGCGGCTTTGAGATGGTGCTAACCCCTGCCAGGGCTGCTTGCACGTAGTCATGCCTGTGTCCCTCTTTGGATGAACTTCTGTCCTTGTTTTTAAATTTTTATTTATTTGTATTATTTTTTAAATTCTGTTTTGTTTATTTGATTCTTTTCCCATCATTGCATGACTGGTATTGAAAGAAGTTTATCTAACAACTTTGTTTCTTCTCTTTGCCAAATATTACTCATGTGTATTTCCTATTTGAATTTTCAGTTCTCTCTTTGAAACATTTCTCTCTCTCTCTCATTATTTCTACCAAGAGTCTTTAACAAAGATTGATATTCTAAACCTTTTAACTTTACATATGTAGAGAACATATATATTATATACTCATGTTTCACTAATATATTGGTTAGACATAAAATCAGTAGTTAATTTTTTTTTATCAAATTTTAGAAAAGATTACCGACTGTTTCCTTGTCCTCCCGTCCCTACTATGACTCTTGGTCAAAAATCTGATTTTATTTTATTTTTTTACTTTACAACTCTATTAACTTTAGCAGCTTTGAAAATTACTTTCTTTGATATTACTATTCTCTATGGTTTTTTTAAACTATTATGTTTGAAACTATGATATTGCATTCAATCGAAGGTTGTTTATATTCCTATAATTCTTTGGAATTCTACATAATAATTTTTAATTTTTTTTCTTTTTCATCCATCTGGACTCTGTTAATGGTAGTCCTACACATCTAATAGTTTTTAATATATGTTACCCATTCTTTAATTTTCATGTGAATTTTATGAGTTACTTTATTGAATTTCTAGTTTAATTTATATTTTTAAATTTTATTAATTCTCTCATCTCTCCATCTAGTGAATTATTATTTTGCATATTTCCATATTTCAAATCGTTATTTTTCACTAATATTCATTCTCTGTCTTTTTTATAACTAGTTCTTTCTTTTTCATGATGTTGTTATAATGTATCATCTTCTTGAGGTATTATTCTTTATATTCATATTATAGTATTCTTATATTTTCATGTATTCCATCATATCTGGTTTATGTAGTATAGGTTTTTCATTCTGATGTCTTTTTCCTTATTGTAGGTTGATTTTCTTTTTAATTTTTAATGCGTTTTACTTATTTCTGAGAGAGAGAGAGGGAGAGAGACAGCATGAGCAGGGGAGGGTTAGAGAGAGAGGGAAATACAGAATCTGAAGCAGGCTCCAGGCTCTGAGCTGTCAGCCCAGAGCCCGATGGTGGGGCTCGAACCCACTCACTGTGAGATCATGACCAGAGCTGAAGTTGGATGCTTACCCGACTGAACCACCCAGGCGCCCCTGTAGTTTGATTCTTAAGTACCTGCTGTTTTGGATTATGAACTTATTCATAAGTTCAAGGTACACATACATGTCTGCATATAAGGTGGAAGGAGCAAGATCAAGGCCTTAGTGCTCCTGGTAGTTAAAAAAAATTTTTTTTTTTAATGGTTTATTTATTTCTAGGAGAGAGAGAGCGCGCACGAGCGTGAGCAGGGGAGGGTCAGAGAGAGAGGGAGTCACAGACTGAAACAGGCTCCAGGCTCTGAGCCGGCAGTCAGCACAGAGCCCGACACGGGGCTCGAACCCACGAACCGCAAGATCGTGACCTGAGCGAAAGTCGGACGCTTAACGAACTAAGCCGCCCAGGCGCCCCGCTCCTGGTAGTTTAAAGTGTGAGGTATGGGAGGCGTTCTCCATGGCAGAGGCTGCACTATCATGGTTGAGCTTGACCATTCAGAGCAGGAATTTTCCCTTCAGCAAAATCTGAATTCCAGAGAAACTGTCTTCACCTGTTTCGTTAGCTTTTCTCCTCCCTCTTTTTTTTTTTCTTTTGTATTTTAACAAAAGAAGGAAACTGTTGATACCTACTGTTTACTCCACCCTCCATGTGACAGTCCTGGTGTGCATCCTGCTCACAGCAGTATAATAATCTCAGAGCAACGGAACAGAGCAGAACCCAAATCAAAGCCCTTCTACGTACACCAGAGCCCTTTATCCTAAGTTACAACTGACTTTATCACTCCAGGAATTCCTCACAATATGTTAGTTCTTCAAATCTATAAAAATCATACCACCAACAATTTCAATATCATGTTTGATGAAGTTTCCAAAGGATATTGTCAAAGACTGACAGCATTTACCTCCTGATTAATTTTTTTCCTCACTTTGGCTCCATAAATGGCATTCTCTTTTTGTTCGTTTGTTTTTAGTCCCTTGAAGTTGCTTTTGAGTTTTCTTTGTGAACTTTTACTTCCTACCAAGTCTTGAATTTATTGATATGCTGCCTAAAATATTCTCTTACAAATCTTTGTAGTATTGTAGAGCTGCCAAGCTCCATTTATTGAAAAATAAATAAATAAAAAGACTCTTTCTCCATTGATTTGCATTGGCACATCTGTTATGCATCAAATTACCATACATACATAGGTTTATTTAGGGGCTCTTTTTTTCTTTTTCAAATGTTTATTTATCTATGCCTGTGACTAAACAAGATTATTACTCATTTTGCTTTGTAGTAAATCTCTGTATCTGGTAGAGTAACTTCTTTCATAATATTCTTTAGCCTTCAAGAGTGTGTTGGCTCTTCCTTGAGTTTTCTTATAAATTTTAGCTTATCTATTTCCATTTTAAAAAGATGTTGACATTTTACTTAATATTGAACTGAATCTATTGAGAATTTTGTATATAACTATAGCTTTATATAATTGAGTCTTCAGACTGACAAGCATGATATATATATTGACTTAAATCTTCTTTAAATATCTTTAAATAAAGCCTTTTAATGTTTCTTGTAGTATAACTTGCCCAAAGTTGTTTCATATTCATCTTTTTAGGCTACTGTGTAATTTGACAATGTGGATATGCAAAAAGTGTGTAGATCTGTCAGGTTGCTTTGCCTCCTTGTGCACCTGGTTTCTTTGTGTGTTGATCATTGTCTAAGAAAAAAAGTGCTTTTGAAATACCTTGTGTTTGCTTTCTGGGGCATAACCAGAATGAAACTAGGAAAATACAAATTCCTTACTTCAGGTTTCTTGATCGGCACAAGCCATGTATATCTAGGGTAGGAATTTGTACACTGCTTATCTGCTGCCAGAGCTTTTTAGGAATTCCTCCATTTCTTAACTTGATTGTTGTTACTGTGATGGTTTGCTCTGCTCAGCATCAACTAACTCAGTTTTATTTTGGGTAGGGTAGGATGGCTTATTTCTCCATTGCTTCTATCCTCAAAGTATGCAGAGATTTGTGCTATGACCATAATACAGGACAAAGTGTCTTAGAAACTTTCCACCTTGTTTTTTGTTGTTGTTGTTGTTGTGGGGGGGGTGTTGTTTTGTTTGTTTGCTTGTTTGTTTGTTTTCGCTTTACGTTTTTCCTCCTTACTCCAGAACAGTTTGAAACTAAGGTCTAAGTTTATGGTATCCACAAATGCCATCAGAATAAGAAAAACTCCATTGCTTCAATATTCTGTTGGCAGAATGATCTTCTGCATACCTTCCTACAAACCTTACCATATCCTTGTCTTAAAATCTATATTACCTTCATATCATTTTCATTGCTTTCTTAAAATTGTCTCTAAATTTAATATGTAATGATGACACTTAAGATCTAGACTAGAGATATATCTCACTCTAATCTTCATTGAGTTTATCCTGAAAACTTTTATTCCAAAGGTGCAGTTTGCTTTCCTTCCTTCAGCTTTTGAACATGACATAGTTCTGTATGGAATCTGTCCCCTTCACTCTATTTTTTTTTCTTTCTTAGACTTATCATTCAGACCTCAGCTTAAAGATACTCTGACAGCCTGTAGCATAACTAATAGTTAAGCATACTGTCACCAGTGTAAGTTTCTGAACTTATCCAGCCTTCAGGATCTTGTCTAGGATGCCAGTATACTTGAAATTTTGTTATGTGATTAAACCAGATAATGTACTCTGTTTTGTATGCTAAACAACAAATGCTAATTTCCATTATTATTAGCATCTTTATATTTGTGCTCTCCCCAACCTGTTAAGATTGCGTAGTTGCCAAAGTCTACATTTTCATTTATTGTATTCTTGCTGCCTTGAGAAATCAGAAATTGAGATTTTTATTTTTAGCCATTGGCTTTCATTAGAGTTTAAGACCTTGAACGTGGGCACTCTGCCTTACCCATAACTTTACTCATTGTGCCTGATATTTAAGTACAGCTAGTAAATATTTGTTAAATTACAAAGTGAGCAGATGAACAATTATTACATCATGCTTTATGTATTTTTAGGATAAAACTATAGAGATTAAGCGTATTTCTCACAATGCTACAACCAATAGAAGAGATATTTGGAACTCTTCTAACTATATACCAACTCTAGGCAAGATTCCAACCTTCAAAACATAATTTTTCTTTTCAAATAAGACATGAGCATATAATACTTATATTACATTATAGTGAAGAAAGGAACAGATTGAGATTAGGAGGATTTAAAATCAAAATATTATGATACTGTGTTGGGAAGGTCAGAGCAATTCTGATGGATGAAGAAGTGCTGTAGATGTGTCTAATGTGACATTGATAGAACTTCAGGACACTCTTTGGAAACTCATGCTTCATTGATGTTCTGTCATACTCAAAACAAAGATAAAAGCAACCTGGCAAGGGCAATGTATTATTTTCATGCAGCCCCAGAACCATATATAAATTTGTGCATACTAAGGCTAAAACCTGTGATGTGATTTTTTTTTCAGTTTTACCCAAACCAGTGTTGGTCACAGCCAGTATTTTCACACACACATTTAACAAATTCTCTTCATTTTATTCTCTTTATAACATAATATAAGTTTTTATATTATATAAATGTAGAGGGGGGGATGTATTACAAGGCAACATATTTAAATGGCTTTACAACTGTACATTAGTCCTTTAATTTGTATCCTTTTTTCTGACCTTTTCACCTGTTGTAACACCATCAGTAATTACAATGTATACAAGCTTTATCAGATTTACTGAAACTTGGGTTATCTTTAAATGTTTCACATCAACAGTTTGGCAGCACATACACTGCATTACACAAATCCTACACTGTCAATAAGAGAAAACTGGAACAATTTAAGACACGGTGTGTAATATTATTATTTAATAAGCAAGTTAATAGATGTTAGAGAATTTGTGACCAAATCAACTCCAGAATTTTGGGGGGAAGTAGAATCAGAAAAAGATAAATATCTATTCTGAAATTCCCATGCAAAAATAGAGAAGGTTGTGACTTATAAAGAAGCAGGTCTTCAGTATTATTGCAGAGAGTGTTAGGAAACCAGTAAGATGCAGTATGAAGGCTTCTAAGACAAACACTTCAATTAGTGTGGAAAACATTGATTTTGCGATATGTGTATATGAAGTTAGGCAGTTTGGAAACTGAAAAAAAATTTAGAAAGGAAATTATTTGTATTCTTTGAGACAATGAATTTTGACAACTATAGCATTTTGGCCAATATTATGACATGATGAAAGTGATGTTTTGGAAGATTACATAGCAGCGGTTAAAATGATTGATTTTGGTAGGGAATAAACCTGAAGCGAAGGGATTGATAACGGGATTATTGCATTTGCCTTATGCTTCTAATACTACTGCTACTTGCTTCGAGGCTGCTTAACATCAACTTCAAAATGGAAATTTACTTGTCATAGCATATGCCAAAAGAATATTGAATAAAAATGAACATGTATATCCCAGTTCCAATTCAGGGTATCTGTCTTTGATATAAACAGCCTGAGATAACTTTCCTGAGTTTTTACACGAAATAGATCCAGAGTAATGACAGGCTCTTGTATGGAATTGCTAACTACTGCGAAATTGAATATAGCAGAACAGACGAGGGTGTCAACCTTATCTCTATTACATTCTAAACGCTGAACGGAGCAGGTGAAGAAAATATAGACACTAATGTACTTTGAAGGAACGGAATGGTGTTTCTAGGGTAAATGAGAGAGAAATATGATCATGAAGTGACTAACTGTTGAAGTGGGATTCAAAACAGATACACAGTTTACTATTGTATACCTATGGATATACAGTTTACTATTGTATACCTATGGATATACAGTGGGGCTCGAACCCACGAACCGCGAGATCATGACCCAAACAAAAGTGGGACACTTAACCGACTAAGCCACCCAGGTGTCCCTACCTATAAATGGTTAGATATATGTAATACAATTGAAAGATTTACATGAGATTTCTAAAATTTTAGAACATTGGAACATATGCTTTTAAGTAAAGATAGTTGACTAATTTGAGTTTTCCAGTAAATTATAGGTTATATATCAACCTATATATATCAACACTCAGAGTTTATTAATCATCTTTTTCTGAATTGACCACTTCACCAGTTTCATACTGTTAAATATCTACATGAGTAAGCAGCCATTCTCTGAACTGAATTCAGACAGTTTGTCTTTTGATAACTTTTAAGTGAGGTATATAATCCAATTAGGTTAGACATAGAAACCAGTCAGATTATGGAATTTTGACCAGAGGAAGCTTGTCTGCAGAGAAGAAATTAGGGGGTAAATCCAGAGAGTAGCAGAGGTGTGGGGAGGAGGAAGGGGAAAAGGGAGCGTGAGAAAACAACAGTTGGACAACAAATTGAGCATGAGATACCGTGACAAAGGAGCTGCCTGCTAATTTATTCCTTCCATTGGAGCTAAGATACATTTACAGTAAATCAGATTCTATGTTCCTACTCCATGGTGATTATAAGCACACAGAAACCTCTTCCAACTAGCTTTTTGGCGTTTATAACATAAACAAATGACTAAAATGGCTGAGTTTTGGTTATCACAACTGTACAATGAACACAGAAATATGTGGGGTTTTTTTTGAGACAATCCTTGTCAAATTATCAGGTCGGTGGCTGGTCCTTGATTAGTGCTAAAAATAATACCTTTTAACTGTATTGATATTTTTATTTATATGTGCATACAATGTATGTACTTTTAGACATACGTGTGTAAGAACAATCACCTTTTGAACTAATTTAGAATGAGTTTCTCTTTTAAAAGCAATCCTGCCTAGGATGTGTATTAACGCTCTTGAACGGATTTACTAGCAACAGATTGTTGCTGACTGGAGAGTCCAGGCTTGGTGGCTGCTAATTAGGATTCTTCCCCTGTGGCATAAGAGAGTGTACCATAACATTACAAATTATCACAACTGATGTGACTATTGCTTGTAGTACTTTCATCATTAGTCCACAAGCCCACTAAGTCTGGCTTTGGAGGACTTTGTAGCCACATGTGTATACATCAGAAGATGGCCATTAGGTTTAAAGAAAGTTAAACAAATGTGCACATGTCAGCTCTAACTATCCCCCCTGGAAAGAGACACAAGCAAGCATAGTAATTATGTTCCTCAGATGTGAACGTCCTATATTGTGTTACTTAGTTTTATAAGATGTATAAGACCCAGGTTGAGATTAAAACACTCATGTTGTCCAGATCATCCACTGATTTTTGAGCAATGCCTATGGTTTTACAAATAAGTCAATGCCTTTATTGTCAAATGTCAGGACTCTCACATCTATAATGGAGTATTTGTGGAACTGGGGGATTAAATTACAAATAACTGTGAATTCTGGAGGAGCTGGTTAGCAGGCACTTAAAATGCCAGATTGAGGATAAGGGCAACTTACTCAATAGTCATATCCAATTTAGGATCTTTCTTAACCATCTGCACCTGTACAGAGAAGAGACTTTGGGTGAGAATCTGGGGTCATCGGATGCCTCACAGTCTTTCATAGCCAGTGGAAATAAATTCAGTCTACTAAATGCATTAATGAAAGGGTTTAGTGGGAGTAGTGTAAATCTGTGTTGAGAGCCAAAACAAAATTGGAAATAAGCCCCTGAATTTCTTCTAGAATTTTTATCACCAAGAAAGCAAAGTTTGTTGAGTAGTAAGCAGTTCATGGCTTGACTCAACCTAGTCAGGAAAGGATCTTGCTTCTTTAGCAAAGTTCACACTTCACTTAAAAAAAAAAAAAAAAAAAAAAAAAGACTGGGCAGTACTTGGGTGGCTCAGTCTGTTAAGGGTCTGACTTTAGCTAGGGTCATGATCTTGCAGTTTGTGGGTTTGAGTCCCACATCGAGCTTTGTGCTGACAGCTCAGAGCCTGGAGCCTGCTTTGTATTCTGTGTCCCTCTCTCTGCCCATCCCCCGCTCATGTGCTAGCTCTCTTTTTCTCTCTCTCTCAAAAATAAACATTAGCAAAATTTAAAAACAAAATGCTGGTTACTTGCTTAATATCCACAGTCTATCTTGAAGCAGGTGGATTTCATGAAACAGAATTGAAAATATTTTCCAGACCAAAGAAAAATAGTTGTATTTAGAGAAATACAAGAAAAAAAAATCTATCATAGACTAAGACTGGCATGGAGTATTCATAGACAAAATCTGAGAGGAATTTACTTTCCTGGTTTTGCCCATTTTGGAACTAATATTTGGTTCAAATAGCTCTTGTGTCAGTATTGTGAATGTATATACTAATGTCAGTTGGGCTTCTTTGTTACCAGAAAATTATGCAGATGACAAATTCCTTCTCCATAATAATAATAATACAAAGTATATATTCACCATTTTTTCTAAACAATGAATTATATTGGATGTGCAGTGTGTTATTAAGCCAGTATACAGTTTTGTATCTCTAGGGAAGTTATCAAGTTCTTATCCAGCATGCCTAGAAAAACCAAATGGGTGGAACTATGTTTTTCTGAAACTCTGTTCTTCCTTCCTGCCCTCTCTATGTTCTAGTTTAACCTTCAAATTAAGTATTAATTCTTCATCTTTGTTTTATTTCAGCACCTGTAATACCTTCTATTGGTACAAACACTTTACTTGCTAAGTTGGAACAGTCTGAATTTTACTTTTGTTGTTGTTTTGTTTTGTTTTGTTTTGTTTTATACTGAACCTGGTGTATCTGTATTCCCTCTGTGGAAATCTGAGTTCTTCTATTCCATTGGCAGAAAAGTCTATTGAGATTATAGGAGAGAATGTTTGTTTTTCTTACAGCCAAACTCAAATTTTATTCAATCTATGTTGAAATGACTGTGTAAAGCTTTAACTTGTCAACAATGGGTGAAAGCAATTAATTTTCATGGATTTTGCTGCAAAATGGATTATGAAATGGTTTGTATAAATCATTCATGGCACAACACATTTTTCAGTAAATTAAACACTACTTTTGTTTGATTTAAAGAAAGAAGAGCAAAGGAAATGAGATAAGGAGAGGAGAGGAGAGGAGAAATCAAAGGGGGAGGAGGGGAGGAGAGGAAGATATGATGGTGCAGTATTTATTTGGGTGCCAAAGGAAAAGCAGTATTTATTTGCTGCAACTGACAAGAGATACTCAAATTACATATCCTTTCTCACACTGTTGATCCTACTCAGGATGCCTCTATAGACCAGAAACATTTCTTCAGATTAGAGATGGTGAATAAAGTAAGTCCTTATTTTATTGCTATAACAGGAATGAATCTTGGAGATGGGCCTGCATGTTTTCTGTTGTTTACTTCTTCTTCTTTTTCTTTTCTGCTGAGTTGTTTGCCAAATCTAACATCAGCAAACATGTTGTCCACATTTCATCTTACAACTAGAGTCAGGCATTTAAGGGTGTCATTACGTCCCTTTCCCATATGCTAACATGTCATTTTTGAGATTAGCAGGGCTATTCCTAATTATTCTGCCTCCCCCAAAAATTTGTACCTGTGAGAAGGGAGCCCACTCTTTTCCTCGAATCTCTGTATTTCCCCTAAGATCCTCGCAGAGTAGGTGGTATCTTTTTTGCATTGGATCAAATGCTTTGTCTTACTATAGAAAACAGTTTGCAAAAGTTAGGATTTAAATACTTTTGGTAAGGTCTGGTAGATGGTTGGAGAATTATTTACTACTCTGTAAGTGTTCTTAATTTCTTCTCTGTTATGATATTTTGTTCATGAGATCAGTCATGTCAGTCACTCAGTTTTCTACTTGGCCCTATTTATATTTATTAGAAAACTGAACATCATTGATCAGTTATTTTCCAAACACGGACTTTCTTCAAATTTCATCTAGTGAATGTAGTATCATTGTCATGAGATTAATGAGGAAATAGCCACACTACTGCAAAGAAGAGTGAAACTTATAGAACAAGATTCTATTTGAAACGATGGACATTGCTCTTTCTATTTCTATCAGTTGGTGCCAATGTAAATATTAGAAAGTACAGAAAGGGTAATAAGTTAATGTTAATGGCATGAATCACAGGACATAGGCTAAATGAACCGTGAGTCCAAACCCATTTTTTAGGTTGGAAAGATCATGACAAAGTGAATATTGTATAGGAGCTCACAATTGTCATGGAAATGAGAAGAATCCTTGAATGTTTGTAGCTCCATTGCTCACAAACAGATATCTCCCAATAAATCTGTTAATCAGGGAGGTAATTTTCTTTTCTTTAGCAGTTGTGCATCTTTTATCACTATGTGGATTTTGCATTAAGAACAAAAAGTTTAAGAAAATAGAAAGTGTGGTTGGACTTCCATAATAGTAAAGAATATGTGAATATTAGGTATTTAATATATTAATGTATATGAAAAAATTGACATATTAGAGTAACAGTTTTGCAATTCCTGTGTAAAATATATTGAATAATTTTATTAAGACTTGTGAATTTTTATATTAAAACAGATATCTCAGAGCCATCTTTTTAATCTACTGAAATTAAAATAATTATGTGATTCTTAAAGTAGTTTTGCATATAAAATCAGATAACTTCTTTTTAAAAGGGCATTTGCCTGTCAAATGCATTTAAATGACTTAAAGTTGTTTCAGTTTGTACATGGTACTATAGATTATTATAAGGATTTAAAAAAATTATAGCTATGATTTTTGAATCCATCAATGATTTTGCAAGATCAACTAGTTAGAAAAAGCTAGATAAAGTGAAAATCAATAGCTTGGACCCTTCAGAGAAAAGATTTGAAAGGCAAATAGTCACCCCTAAATCTGAAGGGACAGATGAATTTAGAAAGTCACATTTGGACTTCTGCTACACTAGAATACAAGTCACTGGAGACATAAGCTGGTAGGCGCACTTACATTTTAAATTTGACCAATTACTGGAAGCTAAGTATTAACTAAACAAAAAATGAGGATTTCCTGGGGGCCATTGCCTTAGAAGGAGCCTCACACTTTTATGGGCTTAACTTCCAGGACCCTACCAGTTTCTTAAGGTGAAGATCCTAAAAAGATCCCTTTCTGGTTCTGACTGAGAGAAGGGAAGTATTATCCTGGTGAAATATGACAAGAGCCTTCTCCATACTAAAGGTATACGCTTAAAGGCAAAGTCTTTACTTCAATCTTGTGCCAAAGATAAGATGCAAGGCTTTTTCTAACTCCAGGCCCATTTAGCCTTCCTGTCTCAACTAACCATGGAAGGCTATGCTAGAAGAAACATCTCTGAAAGTCATAGTCCAGAATTATAGGGCCACTAACAGACGGATAATTGTGTGAATATAGAATGGATCCCCTCCTGGATACCCTACCACCATACCTACAAGACTCTGGAATAATAATAGTGGATTGGATGGATATATATATATAAAATGTGTAATAGTGTATATATGTCTGCGTGTATATAATGATCATAGATAAAGACCTTTCACCTTTCAAAAAATTAATGTGAAATTCATTATAAGCCTAATGTAAAATGCTAAACTCTTAAATTTCTTAAAGATACTATAAGCAAAAATCTATATGAACATGTGCTTTATGATGAATTTTTAAATATAATTTCAAACCATGATCAAGCAATATGTAAGTTTAATCTTATTAACATTAAAAACTTTTTACTCTATGATAGACAGTGTTGGGAGAATCAAAAGAAAATGCCACAAATGGAGAGAAATTACATGCAAAACACATATTTGGAAAAGCACTTATATTCAAAATATACAAAAAATTCAGTAAGAAAATTAATAGCCAACTTAACAAATGAGCCAAAGATTTAAGCAGACATCTTGCCAAAAAGGATTTACAGAAGGCAAATAAGTATGTGAAAACATGCTCAAAACTCTCTGTCACTTGGGAATTTCAAATTAAAATGCATTTCTAATACCTATCAGAATGTCTAAAACCCAGAAAACAGATACTACAAATTTCTGGAAAGATTTTGGAAAAATAGACACTCTAATTTACTGCTGGTGGTAGTGAAAATGGTACAGCCAGTATAGAAGAAAGCTTAGTAGTTTTTTGTAAAACAACAACAACAAAACAACTATGGTAGTCCTATCATGCTAGCTGATACTTGTATTCCTAAGTATTTACCCAATTGATTTGAAAATTTTATTCAAAACCAGTGTGTGGAATGTTAATAGCAGCTTTAGTCAGATTTTCTTAAACTTGGAAGCAAATAGGTACACTTCAATAGGGGAATGGGTACATAAACCTGATGCATCCATTAATGGAATTGTATTGAATTATAAAAAAATAAGCAGTCAAGCCTTAAAAACACATAGGTAAATCTTAAAAGCATATTTCTAAGTGGAAGAATCAGTGTGAAAAAGTTACATAGTATACAATTCCATTTATATGACATCATGGAAAAAGTAGAATTATAGAGATGTTAAACAGATCAGAGATAGTTGCTACACGTTTGACAGGACTCCTTCGAGAAATGACTAATTTTAGGACTGGACAGGAGATATACAAGAAGCATATAAAGCATCTTGTAGTGCCAGAAAATAAGAAAGTGTTCAATAAAACAAGAAAAACAATACTAAAGCTCCCAATGACCGAAGTTAGAATGATTTGAATGATACAGAATGGAATCCAAAAGTATAAAATAAATACACTGAAATAAAGAAATGAGTGAACAAAGAAGTAATTAATGCTTTTGAAGAATTTCTGGTTGTCTAGATAGAAAATTGAAACTAGTTCCTGAGGCCAAAGTGGGTTGCTTCATTTTTGTGTATCTTGAAGAGTAACTGAATCAGCAGAGAAGTGAACTGATTCACCATTGTTCCCCACTCTAAGGAGGAAATTAAGCAGAATTAACTTTACTCCATAGTTGTAGGAAACACACCAGTCACTCTTGGAGTTTCCTGAATTTGGCAGTGGAAGAGCCTGTATGTTGCCTTCGAAGCAGGATATCAAGCATACTGGTGACAAGGCTGACCAAATAAGTTTTTAGGGAGCAGTGAGTTAAAGCCATCTCCGTCAGAGCTCCTTAGCAGCCCTATCTATAAGAATGTAAAACTTTGCTGACATTTTTTTCTCTATGAGAATGTTGCTCTGCCACATTTTTCATTGTATTTTCCTAATGAATTCTACGTCTATCTTAACAAATCCAATATCATTTGTATCTGGTCACTAAATTGAAGCTCTGAGTGATAAAATATGCTCTTTAAAACTGAAAACAATACAATAGTATTAAAATGAAATGTATAAGAGGCACCTACGTGGCTCATTCAGTAAAGCGTCTTACTTTGGCTCAGGTCATGATCTTGCAGTTCACGAGTTTGAGCCCTGCGTTGGTCTCTGTGTTGATAGCTCAGAGCCTAAGCCTGCTTCAAGTTCAGTTTCTGTATCTCTCTGTTGCTCCTCTGCTCATTCTTTCTCTCTCTCAAAATAATCATTAAAAATTAAAAATAAATAAATATAATGTATAAGCAGTTTAAATGAAATCAGAAGATGATTTGCAGATGTCTGAGTGGAGAGTATGGGTGTCTCTTACAGTTACATAAGCCTAAATTTTCTGTCAAAGACTAAAGAGTTATCTTCAAAGTTCAGACCTCAAAAAAAGACCCAAATTTGCATACTTTAACATAGCAGGATTATTATACCAAAGTCCCTGTGATATCCAAATAGGGATATATAAAAGATTGAGAAGTTTTCTGTATCTTTTTATTCCTGTTAAGTGTGCTTAAAGTTTTAATCCTTAAAGAAATGTCTGCACAATGATACAGAGCTACTTACAAACGTGCTATGAAGATAGCTCTAAAGAATAGGCACTATCGTATTTTAAATTTATCAAACAACGTATCTGCAATTTGTTCCTCCTGTTCAGACACATTATACAGATTGAACAGTCAGGTTATCATCTCTTAGTGTTTATGAATAAATCGCAATTTCTAACCTCTAAATCTGGATAGCAGCTTGGCCTTTGTTAATGTTATAATAGCCTGTGAAGTCTCACCTGAACTCAAAAGACAAATTAAAATGGACTAACTTCCAAAGAAATTTCAAATAAAGGACTGTCTCCATAAACACTGAAGTTTTTAAAAGGAAATGTAGGTTTTCCAAATTAAAGGGTGTTTAATACATATGACAATGTATTATTAACATTTACTCATATTTATGCACTCACATGCAAAATATACTATATGATGTTTACACATTTGTTTACTTTATCCCCTCTCCCTCCATCTAGAAAGTGGACTTGAGGAAGGAAAATACTTTTTTCTGTTTTGCTTGATTTTGTTTTTCACTGCCAAATATTTAGCACCTAGAACAGTGTTTCATATATAGGAAACTGCTCAGAAAATATTTGTTGTAGGAATGATTTAATTAGCAAATGATTTAAGTAGCAAATGTCTGTTAGCCTATTTTCTACTTAACACATTTTTATATCTTTGGGTTAATTAATACTTTTAAAATGTAATTCTAACCTAATTTGAGGGTCCAGAGTGTTCTATCCAGGAAATATATAACAAGCAGTCACTTTACTATTATACATTTACATTTATTATTTACGAACTGACAAGGAAACATTCTAAAATGGGATTATTTATGTGTAATTTATCATGTCTTGATTCATAATTAGTTTATTTTGTTTCACTTTGTTTCTAAACTGTCAAAAATATAAATGTGGATTGATTATCCATTATCAAAACCATATTAAGGTAACAAATGCATGTCAGTGCTTCAGAGCTCTTATTCATACTACAAATAATATTTTTTGAATAATTTCCTTATAATTTCTACATACGAAATAACTGTAGCCTAACTTAAAACAGTGAGCAAAAACAGATGTTTTCTTTCACCTGGTGTTAATATTTTGGTGACTTATTATTAGCTTTATCATATGATAGTCCTTTTCTTAAGAAGCTTTTTTAAACTTGAAAGTTTACTAAAGTGCTCCATATCTGTATTACCATAACATTCTCTTGCAAAAATCCACTTTTTCAAAAGTTTACTATGTATTTTCCCAAAATCCATGAATTAACTTGAGGATCAAGACTGTGATTATCTTCAGTGCAGAACAGTATTCACTCAGCAACGGTGATCAACTTGAAATGATGGAAGAAAAATAAAAACATTAAGATTCTCTGTGGCTCTCAGGGCATATGGCTGTTGATCTTCGGGTTGTAAGTTTGAATCCCACATTGGATGTGGAGATTACTTAAAATCTTAAGGTCAAAAAAAGAAAAATTAAATTAAAAAAAGATTTTTTGCCTCAAAACATATGCAAGATTGCTAGAAATTCTGTGGATAAAAACTCACAACTGAGAAGAAGGAAGAATTTAAAATCTTTGTTACTTCTTCAGATTCCTTCATAAGTTTTCTATGGTTTTCAGCATACAAATCTTTTACATCTTTGGTTAGGTATATTCCTAGGTATTTTATGGTTCTTGGTGCATTAGTATATAGGATAAATTTCTTGATTTCTCTTTCTGTTGCTTCATTATTGGTGTATAGAAATGCAACCGATTCCTGTGCATTGATTTTGTACCCTGCATCTTTGCTGAATTCATGTATCAGTTAGTTCTAGAAGACTTTTGGTGGAATCTTTTGGGTTTTTCATATATAGTATCATGTTGTCCGCAAAAAAAGTGAAAGTTTAACTTCTTCTTTGCCAATTTTGGTGACTTTATTTCATTTTATTGTCTGATTGCTGATGCTAGGACTTCCAACACTATGTTAAACAACAGTAGCAAGAATGGACATCCCTGTTATGTCCCTGATCTCAGGGGAAAAGCTCTCAGTTTTTCCCTATTGAGGATGATATTAACCGTGGGCTTTTCATATATAGCTTTTATGATGTTTAGGTATGTTTCTTCTGTCCCAGTTTTCCTGGGGATTTTTATTAAGAAAGGATGCTGTATTTTGTCAAATGCTTTTTCTGCATCTATTGACAGGATCATATGGTTCTTATCCTTTCTTTTATTGATGTGATGTATAACATTGATTTATATGTGAATATTGAACCTGCCCTACAGCCTAGGAGTGAATCCCACTTGATCATGGTAAATAATTCTTTTTATATGCTGTTGAATTCAATTTGGTAGTATCTTGTTGAAAATTTTTGCATCTATGTTCATCAGGGATATTAGCCTGTAATTCTCCTTTTTGGTGGGGTGTCTGTTTTGGAAATCAAGGTAATGCTGGCATCATAGAATGAGTCCAGAAGCTTACACTCATTTCTGTTTTTTGGAACAGCTTGAGAAGGATACGTATTAACTCTGCTTTAAATATCTGGTAGATGGGGTACCTGAGGTGGCTCAGTTGGTTAATTGGCCAATTTCCACTCAGGTCATGATCTCACAGTTCATGAGTTCGAGCCCCACATCGAGCACTGTGCTGACAGCTCAGAGCCTGGAGCCTGCTTCGGATTCTGTGTCTCCCTCTCTCTCTGCTCGTCCCCAACTCACACTGTGTATGTCTCTCTCTCAAAATAATAAATAAACATTAAAAAAAATTAATGTCTGGTAGAATCCTCCTGAAAAACCATCTGGCCCAGGACTCTTATTTATTGGGAGATTTTTAATAGCTGATTCAATTTCTTCGCTAGTTATGGGTCTGTTCAAATTTTCTGTTTCTTCCCATTTGAGTTTTGGTTATGTGTGGGTTTCTAGGAATTTGTCCATTTCTTCCAGATTGTCCAGGTTTGGGCATATAATTTTTATAGTATTTTCTGATACACACAAAGAAATAGACATTCCATGCTCATTAATTGGAATGATAAATATTGTTAAAATGTCAGTGCTACCCAAAGCAATTTATACATTCAATGCAATCCCGATCAAAACTGTACTGGCATTCTTCTCAAAGCTAGAAGAAAGAATTCTGAAATTTGTATGTAAAAGACCCTAAATAGCCAAAGTAATAATGAAAAGGAAAACCAAAGCAAGAGATATCACAATCCCAGACATTAGCCTCTGTTACAAAGCTGTAGTCATCAAGAGAGTATGGTGTTGGGACAAAAACAGACACATAGACCAATGGAATAGAATAGAGAACCCAAAATTGGACCCACAAATAGTTGGCTGACTAATCTTTGACAAAGCAGGAAAGAGTACGCAATGGAAAAAGAGTCTCTTTAGCAAATGGTGCTGTGAGCAACATGCAGAAGAATGAAACTATACCACTTTCTTACACCACACACAAAAATAAACTAAAAATGGATGAAAAACCTGAATGTGATACAGGAAACCATCAAAACCATAGAGGAGAAAGCAGGCAACAATACTTTGACCTCAGCCACTGCAATTTCTTGCTTGACACATCTTCAAAGGCAAGGAAATTAAAAACAAAAATTAACTATTGAGACCTCATCAAGATAAAAAGCTTCTGCACTGCAAAGGAAACAATCAACAAAACTAAAAGGGAACTGACAGAATGGGAGAAGATATTTGCAA
This sequence comes from Crocuta crocuta, assembly GCF_008692635.1. Lineage (NCBI taxonomy): Eukaryota > Metazoa > Chordata > Mammalia > Carnivora > Hyaenidae > Crocuta > Crocuta crocuta. The sequence continues at coordinate 844,320 of NW_027529569.1, forward strand.
ATGATAGATAAAGAGTTAGTATCCAAAATCAGTAAAGAACTTACCAAACTCAACACCCAAAAAACAAATAATCCAGTGAAGAAACGGTCAAAAGACATAAATGGACACGTTTCCAAAGAAGACATCCAGATAGCCAACATACACATGAAAAGGTGCTCAACATCACTCATCATCAGGGAAATACAAATCAAAACCACACTCAGATACCACCTCACACTGGTCAGAGTGGCTAATATTAACAACTCAAGAAAAAACAGTTGCTGGTGAGGATGTGGAGAAATGAAAACCCTCTTGCACTGCTGGTGAGAATGCAAACTGGTGTAGCCACTATGGAAAGCAGTGTGGAGGCTTCTTAAGAAAATTAAAAATAGAACTACCCTAAGACCCAACACTATTAGCAATAGCACTACTAGGAACGTATCCAAAGGATACAGGAGTACTGATTCATAGGGGCACACGTACCCCAATGATTATAGCAGCACTTTCAAAAATAGCCAAATTATGGAAAGAGCTTAAATGTCCATTAACTGAGGGATGGATAAAGAAGATGTGGTTTATATATACAATGGAATACTATTTGGCAATGAGAAAGAATAAAATCATACCATTTACAAGAACATGGATGTAACTAAAAGGTGTTATGCTGAGTGAAATAAGCCAGAGAAAGGCGGATATGATATGTTTTCACTCATGTGGATCTTGAGAAAATTAGCAGAGGACTATGGGAGAAAGGAACGGGGAAAACATAGTTACAAAGAGAGAGGGAGGGAGGCAAACCATAAGAGATTCTTAAATATAGAGAACAAACTGAGGGTTGATGGGCAGGAGGGGTGCGGGGAGAGGGGGAAATGGATGATAGTCATTGAGGAGGCTACTTGTTAGGATGAGCATTGGGTGGTCTCTATAAGCGATGAACCATGAGAATCTATCCCCAAATCTGAGAGCAACTGTACACACTGTATCTGAGCCAATTTGACAATAAATTATATTAAAAAGTAAAAATAAAATATTCTTTGTTAAAATAGAGCAAGATGAGATTCTAGAAGTAGCATCTGGATTAACAAAATTGATTGTTCCTATAGCAGTAGATTCAAAAGTAAGATTTACCATTATAGAGGCATAAGCAATGTTATCCTTAAAGCAGTATGCTTTTGACTTGATTTTAACTGCAAATATCTATTATTATGCAAAATAAAAGGATTAGAGAAGTTGAAGCTTCACATTTGTCAATAATAGGAGAATATATATTCCATTAAGAATTTGTTAGGGTTTAATGAAAGTAAAATATTAGCTTAGTAGAATGTGTATTGAGATATAACAACTTTAAGATCCCTATTTCTGAAATAATGTATTTAATTTTTTTTATTTTATGTATCTGATTACCATATTTTGTGTGTGTGCTTAGTGCCTATGTATAGAAAAAGAATATCTAAATCTCACCACTTACAGTGTAGTGTATCATAAAAGGCTTATGGGATTAAAGAGGAAATTAGTGTTCAGTTTCAATGAAAAATTGTACACTTAAGTATAATGTATTTGGCTCATTTGATTTTCAAGAACTAGGAGTACCAAGTAATATCAACTAATGGGGTATAGAAATAAGATGATCAAAAATGTCATATAAACCCAGTGACAACAGTTCCTATGGAGACTACAGCACAGTTGGGATGTAGAAAGATCTTTGGCAACTCAGTTATCACCTTGATCCTCCAACAACTGGAATTCTTAATGTTTCGGTATTATAGTGATTCAGCTTAATTCCTTGTTGTTACTACTACTACTAGTATTCTGTTCTCTTCGGTTCTATTCTAGTCTATTCCTATAGCTACTATAACTCTATTTTATGTGCTACACACTAGCATATACATGAAATATAGAATATATAGATATATGTAGAGAAAATATAAAATCAATACACACATGTATACATATACACATATAAATGATGTAACACAGTTATAACTTGTTTTCTTTCTAAATGGATGTCTTAGGTTTAAAAATGGTGTTGTATTTCTTGAAATAAATATTTGTGTTTTCAAAATTCATCTATTAAATCTTGATTTCCAATGATGGTATTTGGCTCTGGAGACTTTGAGAGATAATTAGATCATAAAGGTGGCTCTCTCATAATGGGATTAGTGTACTTATGGGAAGAGACATGAGAGAAATGATCTTTCTCTTTCATGTAAGGACACAGCAAGAAAACAGCTGTCTGAGACCAATAAGAGGGTTCTCACCACAACCTGATTTTGCTGGCACCCTGACCTTGGACTTCCCAGCCTCCAGAACCATGAAGAATATGTTTTTGTTTTTTGTCTATGCTACATAGTCTAGGATTTTCAGTTAATGCAGCCTAAACTAAGATACTTCCCTCAAAACTCCTATTTGCAGAGAACTTGTATTGTATAGAGCTGTGTTCTTTTATGCAGAAGCCATGAATTTGAATGCATACTTGAACTATTTGAATACATACTTAAACTAATTAAAGTTAAGTACAGTTAAAAATTAAGTTCTTCAGTCACAGTAGCTGTATTTCAAGCACTCCCTAGCCACATGTGGCCATGAGTTATCTTATTATGCACCATAAATTAGTAATATTTGTTCATCACAGAAAGTTCTATTGGTTAGCAGTACTATAAAAATTAGGAATAATGCATTAAAGCACTTAAAGTGCATCACTGCCCCTTCTTAGCTGAGTGACCTTAAATTATCTCTTAATTCTTAGAGGATTTAATTTCCTCATATTATAATATGGGTCAGTAATGATACCTGTATCATAGGCTTTTTATCATGATAGATTACTATACATAGAATCTTTTGCAGACTGACTAATAAATTGAGAAACTGAATATACAAATGAACAATAGTCATATCATATATAAAAATGAAATTCTGACCCACAGTCTGCAGCCTCCAGTCCAGGAAGCCAGCTCAGTGTCTGTAGTAATCAGTCCAAGAAGTAAAGACGCTATTACCTTTAGCAACCACTAAAGGAAGTCAGTGTATAACCCATGTAGAAATTGGCCCCAAATGAGCAGGATTTGTTAGTAACTGACAGCTTCCCTAACCTTTTCCCTGACCTTTAACTTAGGACCAAATGAAGAAAGCTAAATATTTACCCCTAACCAATCACATAATGTGTCCTGTTTGTAGGCAATCCACCTACAGCTTTCTTATGCAAACGGCTTTAAAGAAGGCCTACTTGAAACTTTCCCTTTTTCCACTATAAAGTTTTTCCATTCCTGTCTGTCTTTGGGTCTTTGCCAAAGTTCAAGTTGTAAATCTGCCTCTATTTAGCATTTAATAGAGTCCCTGAATTATTGTACTCTGTGAAAGATGGTAATGTGTTGAAAGGATTGATTCAGCGTATGTAGTCATTTCATTGGCTGTATTGAAAATCCGGCCTTTACAAAGGACCATGCCACTTTGTTTCTGCACATAACTTACAGATTTAAGAAAGAAAGTATGATTTACAATGGCACATATGTCCTTTATGGACTTACCTATGTTTGGATTGGCTCTTGCTCTGTACACTATTTTGCTTCTATCTTGTGTCAATCTGCAACCAACCCTTTCTAAGGAAAAGGTCAACAACACCCATTACTTTATAATAGAATACTACATTTGGGATTTGGAATTGCAGTCTATTCAAGAGATCAAATACTTAGCATATATTTTAGAACAAGTCAGTGACATAGGATACCTTTTCTATATGCCTTAAACCTACTCATAACTGTGATGATTTCCATTAGAACTATGGACTTATAGAATTCCATGGCTTTGCTCACCTTTCAGAGCAAAGGAGAGTGAGTTCTCTTATTAATGAGGAATGCTGCCTCTATTTTCAAATGAATACAAATATGTTCACGAATTTTCAAACTATATCCAAAACGAAGATTCTATGGATAGAATACAAGATATGGATATAGATACAAGATGGATAGTATCTATTCACATGGCAGGTCACCTTTACAGGAACTTAGGGATACAATTATGTAATGTGTAATAGTGATGCTGGAAAAATGATCCATATTAAGCATTAATTCTTTGAAAATGTGCTATTTGAAGCCTTAAAAAAGCCTCACAATGTAAGTCATCTGGATATTAAACAAGGTACATTAAGAATATACTTTAAATTATCAGAAAAGCAAGAGATAGACTTAAAAATATAGAAGTTTAAGGAAAATATTCCTTATTTCTGCCAGAAATAAGGTCCAGCAGGTCCAGGGGTCCCTGAAGGATGGACAGTGTTGGAGAGGGAGGGATGAGAGAGACATGAGAATCTTTCCAGTCACCAGGCAGCCATCTCTGCTCTGACTCTCAACTTTATTTTTTTTTTTAATTTTTTACAAATAGTTTATTGTCAACTTGGTTTCTGTATAATCAACTTTATTTTATAATTAAGTGTTTGGGGGACAGCACAAAAGTGATGTTTGCCTTAGACAATTATTTCTGATGACAAACTTCTTTGATATGTAAGAATTTCCTAGAACATAGATTTGGAGGACTCATGTATAACCTTTTGATGTAGGTGATTTAGATGCTTATCATATGGGGAAAGAAGGTATCTTTAGCATTCAAATACAAGACAATGTTTTTAGCATAGCAAAGGCAAAGTTAGTTCTTTGTGAGCAGGGGTCAATAGCCTGTTGGCTTATAGGGAAGTATAAGAAAAACAAGTTTTTCAGGAATGCAATGTTTGCTCCCACAAAAGAAGTTCCTACAATAAGTTCCTTCACAAGGTGCAATCAGCATATCAAGGCCAGAATGAGTCACTCCAAATACCGATCAACAAGATGTCTTGGGGGTTGATACTCAAGCAGGAACAATTGAGTGGGGATGGGTATTGGTCTCCATCTGATGGCAAGGGACCGTGCAAACTTGCCTTAACCTCACAAAGAGTTTTCTTGACTAGTGAGTTTAGAATGGCTCCCAACATATTTCTCACAAGACTCTTCTCTGAAAAGTACAATTATTCTTCAAAGTTAGAGAATTTACTCTGATTTGCTTGTGTTGTAATTTGCTTCACTAATAATAATTATACTGGTATCTCTGTTTTTTAAAAGGTGTATATAAACTTTTTCCTGCAGAGCTAAAAGCCGATAGCTGTACTTCATTCGGCCCTGTAGG